>NC_081310.1:96752489-97074715 GCF_026419965.1 Kogia breviceps
ACTGGGTTTTTGGCCCATTTTGTGTGGGGTGTAGACAGTTGAATGTTGTTCTTTGGCGTGTGGTGTCTGGTTTTCCCAGCACCGTTTATTGAGGGGCCTGTCCTTTCCCTGGTGTATGTTCTTGGCTCCTTTCTTGTGAATTAACTGATCACATACCTGTAGGTTGATTCCTGGGCTCTCTGCTCTATTCCTCTGGTCTGTGTGCCTGTTTTTCTGCCAATGCCACAATTTTGGGGGACTAGCTTCATAATGAAGTGTGAAGTCAGGGAGCGAGATGCCTCCACACGTTCCCCTGCCTCAGCGTCGCTTTGGTTCTTCTGGGTCCTTTGTGGTTCCACACAAAACCTAAGATGGTTCGTCCTGTTTCTATGGAAAATGTCATTGGACTTTTGGTAAGGATTGCGTTGAATGTGTACATTAACAGGATCTTAGCTGGAGAAACTGTCAGGGCATGACTTAAGAGCAGCATCAGGGCCTTTGTTGGGTCAACATTATGGTCTCAGTGAAAGATATGATCAGAACCTGAGTTACTAAGAACATCAAGGTTTCTTTTAGGAAAAGCTTCAGGGCCTGAGTTAGGCACAGCCTCAGGACTTCACTTAAGGACACTGACAGGGATTTCTTTGGGACAGACTCAGGAACGTGCATAGAAATATGGCAGGAAATTATCTCAGGATAGTGTCCAGATTTTAGTCATTGATTTTAACAGGTCCCATGTTAGGGACAGATTCCGGGCCTTAGTGAGAGCGAGTGTGAAGGACTTATTTAGGGTTAGTCAGGGCTTAGTTAGGGAGACTATTAGGGTTTAGGTTAGGATAAGATGCAGGATATTAGCTTGGGACAGAGTCAGGTTGCGGGCCAGGGATAGCGTCACGAAATGACCCAGGAGAAGCGTGAAGACCTTCGTTATTGAGAGCCTCAGGGCCGTAGTTAGGACCAGCGTGAGGGCCTAAATCAGGACCACTGCCAGGGCTTCCTATACAGACAGCGTCAGAGCATAAGGAAGGTACAGCCAAAGGGCCTAAGTGAGGCTTATCTTTAGGGCCTGAGTTAGGGACACTGTAAGGGCATGACTTAGGAGCAGCAGAAGGGCCTCTGTGGGATCAGCGTCAGGTTCTTCATTAAAGACATTATCAGGACCTCTGTTAGGGAGAGCCTCAGGGCCTCATTTATGGACAGCATCAAGGCTTACTTTGGGTCAGTTTCAGGACCTTGGTAAGACCTGGGTCAAGATATTAACTCAGGATTGTATCAGGACTCTAGATATTGGCGGCACTAGGGCCTTAGTTAGACCCAGTGTCAGGGCCTGAGTTAGGAGTAGCATTATAGCCTTTGTTAGGTATAGTGTCAGGGACTGAGCTAGGAGGAGCCTCCAGGCCTAAGTTTGGGACAGGTTGACAGCCTCCGGACTAATTTCAGGGCGTTATTTAGGGACAGCATCAGGGATTTAGTTAGCATAACAGGAGGAATTCCTACAAGCACCCGGAAAGCCAACACACGCAGATGCAGAAGTAAACCATGCACGCTGGTATAAAGGAATAATCCACGGAAGTTGAGTACATTTTGTTTAAGGTGCGTAAGAGTTTAAACATTATTTTTTTCAGAAAACTGTATTCAGAAGATGAAGGAATTTCATCCTAAAGAATCTCTTTAGCTAAATTGAACATTAGCAAAAGACAAGTTTACGTTCAGGTCTAGGGCTAGTGTCAGGTAATGACCTAGGTTTGGAAACAAGCCCTTAGTTACTTAGAGAATCAGGGCCTAATTTAGGACCTGTGCCAGGGCTTCGGGTAGGGACAGTGTCAGAGCCTGATATAGGGAGAATGTGAGAGCCTGAGTGAGGCCTAGCGTCAGGCCCCTAGATGCAGACACTGTCAGGGCATTACTTAGGAGCAGCATCAGGGCCTTTGTGGAGTCAGCATTCAGATCATAGTGAAAGACATGAGCAGGGCTTGAGTGAGTCACAGAATCAAGGCCTCGGTTAAAGAATGCTTCAGGGCCTGAGTTAGGCACAGCCTCACGTCGTCAGTTAAGGAGAGCGACAGGGCTCTCTTTGGGACAGTGTCAGAACCTTGGATAGAAATGTGTCAGCATATTAGCTCAGGAGAGTGTCCGGATTTTAGTTATTGATTGCAGCAGGACCCATGTTAGGGACAGATTCCAGGCTTTAGTGAGAGATAGTGTCAAGACCTTAGTTACTGAGAGCATCAGGGCCTTCTTTAGAAGCAATGTTAGGGCTTCATGTAATAATAGCATCCCGGACTGGCTTGGGGTGAGCGACAGGGCCTGAGTGAGGCCTAGCATCATTCCTGTAGGTGGGGACACTGTCAGGGCGTGACACAGGAGCAGCATCACTGCCTTTGTTGGATCAGCATTATGGTCTTCGTTAAAGACATGAGCAGGCCTTCTGTTAGGGACAGCGTCACGGCTTACTTAGCAATATTTTCAGGACCTTAATAAGAGATGGGATAGTAAATTAGCTGAGGATAGTGTGAGGACTTTAGATATTGATGGCATCAGGGCCTTAGTTAGGGACAGTGTCAGGCCATGAGTTAGGCCTAACATCCAGGCCTTAGTTAGGGACAGTGTCACGGCGTGGGGAACCAATTCAGGTCCTGACATCGGCACAGCATAAGGGCTTCAGCTAGCATAAGAGGCAGGACATTCGCTAGTGACAGGGTTAGGGTAAAGTCTAGGGATTGTGTCAGCAAATGACCTCGGGATAGTGTCAAGACCTTAGTTACTGAGAACCTGAGGGCCTTATTTAGGACCAGCATCAGGGCCGGAATTGGGCAAGAAACAGCGCCTGTGTGAGGCCCAGCTTCAGGCTCCTAGCGGGAGACAGTGTCAGGGCATGACGTCGAAGCAGCATCCGGGCCTTTGTTGGGTCAGCATTCGGGTCATAGTTAAAGATATGAGCAGGGCCTGAGTGAGTCAGAGAATCGAGGCCTCCGTTAGGGAAAGCTTCAGGGTCTGAGTTAGGCACAGCCTCTCGTCTTCATTTAAGGACAGCGACAGGCCTTTCTTTGGGACTGTGTCAGGTCCGTGGATAGAAATGTGTCAGGATATTAGCTCAGGATAGTGTCGGGATTTTCATTATTGACTGCAGCACGGCCCATGTCAGGGACAGATTCTGGGCCTTAATGAGAGATAAGGTGAAAGTCTTAGTTAGGATCCGTGAGCGCCTTAGTTAGGGAGAGTATTAGGGTTTCAATTAGGATAAGATGCAGGACATTAGCTTGGGACAGACTCATGATCCGAGCCAGGGATAGTGTCAGCCAAAGACCTGGGTTGGTGTCAAGACCTTAGTTACTTAGAGAATCGGGGCCTAATTTAGGACCTGTGTCAGGGCTTCGGGTAGGGACAGCGTCGGAGCCTGACTTATGGAGAATGTCTAGGCCTGAGTGAGGCCTAGTGTCAGCCCACTAGCTGGAGACACAGTCAGGGCATGACGTAGGAACAGCATCAGGGCCTTTGTTGCTTCAGCATTCGGGTCATAGTGAAAGACATGAGCAGGGCCTGTGTTAGTCACAGAATCAAGGCCTCAGTTAGGGAAAGTTTCAGGGCCTGAGTTAGGCACAGCCTCAGGTCTTCACTTAAGGACTGCAACAGGCTTTCTTTTGGAAAGTATCAGGACAGTGGATAGAAATGAGTCAGGGTAATAGCTCAGGACAGTGTCCGGATTTTAGTTATTGATTGCAGCAGGGACCATTCGGGATAGATTCTGCGTGTTGGTGAGAGATAATGTGAAGGCCTTTGTTAGGTTTAGTCGGGGCTTAGTTAGGGAGAATATTAGGGTTTCATTTAGGATAAGATGCAGGACATGAGCTTGGGACAGAGTCAGGTTCCGGGCCAGGGATAGCGTCTGGAAATGACCCAGGAAAAGCGTGAAGACCTTCGTTATTGAGAGCATCAGGGCCTTACATAGGACCAACGTCAGGGACTAAATCAGGACCACTGCCAGGGCTTCCTATACAGACAGCGTCAGAGCCTAACGAAGGTACAGCCAATGGGCCTAAGTGAGGCTTATCTTTAGGGCCTGAGTTAGGGACACTGTCAGGGCATGACTTAGGAGCAGCAGAAGGGCCTCTGTGGGATCAGAGGTATAGTGTCAGGGACTGAGCTAGGAGTTGTGTCAGGGCCTTTGCTAGGGACAGTGTCAGAGCCTGAGGTAGGATGAGCCTCCAGGCCTCAGTTTGGGACAGGTTCACAGCCTTGGGAGGAGTTTCCTGAAGTTATTAGGGACAACATCAGAGATTTAGCATAATAAGAGTTAGTTAGTTAGCATAACAAGAGGCATTCCTACAAGCACCCTGAAAGCCAACACAGGCAAATACAGAAGTAAACCAGGCAGGCTGGTATAAAGGAATATTCCACAGAAGTTGAGTACATTTTGTTTAAGTTCAGTAAGAGTTTAAACATTATTTTTTTCAGAAAACGTTATTCAGAAGATGAAAGAATTTCATCCTAAAGAATCTCTTTAGCTAAATTGAACATTAGCAAAACAGAAGTTTACGTTCAGGTCTAGGGCTAGTGTCAGGTAATTACCTAGGTTTGGAAACAAGCCCTTAGTTACTTAGAGAATCAGGGCTGTGCCAGGGCTTCGGGTAGGGACAGTGTCAGAGCCTGATATAGGGAGAAGGTGAGGGCCTGAATGAGGCCTAGCGTCAGGCCCCTAGATGGAGACACTGTCAGGGCATGACTTAGGAGCAGCAGAAGGGCCTCTGTGGGATCAGCGTCAGGTTCTTCATTAAAGACATAATCAGGGCCTCTGTTAGGGAGAGCCTCAGGGCCTTATTTATGGACAGCATCAAGGCTTAGTTTTAGTCAGTTTCAGGCCCTTGGTAAGACCTGGTTCAGGATATTAACTCAGGATAGTATCAGGATTTTAGATATTGCCAGCAGCTGGGCTTTAGTTAGAAACAGTGTCAGGGCCTGAGTTAGGACTAGCATTATAGCCTTTGTTAGGTATAGTGTCAGGGACTGAGCTAGGAGTTGTGTCAGGGCCTTTGCTAGGGACAGTGTCAGTGTCTGAGCTAGGATGAGCCTCCAGGCCTCAGTTTGGGACAGGTTCACAGCCTTGGGAGGAGTTTCCTGAATTTAATTAGGGACAACATCAGGGATTTAGCATAATAAGAGTTAATTCGTTAGCATAAGAGGAGGCATTCTTACAAGCACCCTGAAAGCCAACACAGGCAAATGCAGAAGTAAACCAGGCAGGCTGGTATAAAGGAATATTCCACAGAAGTTGAGTACATTTTGTTTAAGTTCAATAAGAGTTTAAACATTATTTTTTTCAGAAGATGAAAGAATTTCATCCTAAAGACTCTCTTTAGCTAAATTGAACATTAGCAAAAGAGAAGTTTACGTTCAGGTCTAGGGCTAGTGTCAGGGAATGACCTAGGTTTGGAATCAAGCCCTTAGTTACTTAGAGAATCAGGGCCTAATTTAGGATCTGTGCCAGGGCCTCGGATAGGGACAGTGTGAGAGCCTGGTATAGGGAGAAGGTGAGGGCCTGAGTGAGGCCTAGCGTCAGGCCCCTAGATGCAGACACTGTCAGGGCATGACTTAGGAGCAGCATCAGGGCCTTTGTGGAGTCAGCATTCAGGTCAGAGTGAAAGACATGAGCAGGGCTTGAGTGAGTCACAGAATCAAGACCTCGGTTGAGGAAAGCTTCAGGGCCTGAGTTAGGCACAGCCTCACGTCTTCAGTTAAGGAGAGCGACAGGGCTCTCTTTGGGACAGTGTCAGAACCTTGGATAGAAATGTGTCAGGATATTAGCTCAGGATAGTGTCCGGATTTTAGTTATTGATTGCAGCAGGACCCATGTTAGGGACAGATTCCAGGCCTTAGTGAGAGATAGTGTCAAGACCTTAGTTACTGAGAGCATCAGGGCCTTCTTTAGAAGCAATGTTAGGGCTTCATGTAAAAATCGCATCCCGGACTGGCTTGGGGTGAGCGCCAGGGACTGAGTGAGGCCTAGCGTCATTCCTGTAGGTGGGGACACTGTCAGGGCGTGACACAGGAGCAGCATCAGTGCCCTTGTTGGATCAGCATTATGGTCTTCGTTAAAGACATGAGCAGGCCTTCTGTTAGGGACAGCGTCACGGCTTACTTAGCGATATTTTCAGGACCTTAGTAAGAGATGGGTTAGTAAATTAGCTGAGGATAGTGTGAGGACTTTAGATATTGATGGCATCAGGGCCTTAGTTAGGGACAGTGTCAGGCCGTGACTTAGGCCTAACATCCAGGCCTTAGTTAGGGACAGTGTCACGGCGTGGGGACTCAATTCAGTCCTGACATCGGCACAGCATAAGGGCTTCAGTTAGCAGAAGAGGCAGGACATTAGCTAGGGACAGGGTTAGGGTAAAGTCTAGGGATTGTGTCAGCAAATGACCTCGGGATAGTGTCAAGACCTTAGTTACTGAGAACCTGAGGGCCTTATTTAGGACCAGCATCAGGGTCGGACTTAGGGCAAGCAACAGGGCCTGAGTGAGGCCCAGCTGCAGGCCCCTAGCTGGAGACAGTGTCAGGGCATGACGTCGAAGCAGCATCCGGGCCTTTGTTGGGTCAGCATTCGGGTCATAGTTAAGGACATGAGCAGGGCCTGAGTGAGTCAGAGAATCGAGGCCTCCGTTAGGGAAAGCTTCAGGGCCTGAGTTAGGCACAGCCTCAGGTCTTCATTTAAGGACAGCGACAGGCCTTTCTCTGGGACTGTGTCAGGTCCGTGGATAGAAATGTGTCAGCATATTAGCTCAGGATAGTGTCCGGATTTTCATTATTGATTGCAGCAGGGCCCATGTTAGGGATAGATTCTGGGCCTTAGTGAGAGATAGGGTCAATGCCTTAATTAGGATTAGTCCTGTCCTTAGTTAGGGAGAGTATTAGGGTTTCAATTAGGATAAGATGCAGGACATTACCTTGGGACAGAGTCATGATCCGAGCCAGGGATAGTGTCAGAAAATGACCTGGGTTGGTGTCAAGACCTTAGTTATTTAGAGAATCAGGGCCTAATTTAGGACCTGTGTCAGGGCTTCGGGTAGGGACATCGTCAGAGCCTGACTTAGGGAGAACGTCTAGGCCTGAGTGAGGCCTAGTGCCAGCCCACCTGCTGGAGACACAGTCAGGGCATGACGTAGGAACAGCATCAGGGCCTTTGTGGGGTCAGCATGCAGGTCATAGTGAAAGACATGAACAGGGCCTGTGTTAGTCACAGAATCAAGGCCTCAGTTAGGGAAAGCTTCAGGGCCTGAGTTAGGCACAGCCTCAGGTCTTCACTTAAGGCCGGCAACAGGCTTTTTTTGGAAAGTATCAGAACAGTGGATAGAAATGAGTCAGGATATTAGCTCAGGACAGTGTCCTTTTTTTAGTTATTGATTGCAGCAGGGACCATTAGGGACAGGTTCCGGGCGTTCGTGAGAGATAGTGTGAAGGCCTTTGTTAGGTTTCGTCAGGGCTTAGTTTGGGAGAGTATTAGGGTTTCATTTAGGATAAGATGCAGGACATTAGCTTGGGACAGAGTCAGGTACCAGGCCAGGGATAGCGTCTGGAAATGACCCAGGAAAAGCATGAAGACCTTCGTTATTGAGAGCCTCAGGGCCTTACTTAGGACCAGCGTGAGGGCCTAAATCAGGACCACTGCCAGGGCTTCCTATACAGACAGCGTCAGAGCATAAGGAAGGTACAGCCAAAGGGCCGAAGTGAGGCTTATCTTTAGGGCCTGAGTTAGGGACACTGTCAGGGCATGACTTAGGAGCAGCAGAAGGGCCTCTGTGGGATCAGCGTGAGGGTCTTCACTAAAGACATTATCAGGGCCTCTGTTAGGGAGAGCCTCAGGGCCTCATTTTCAGACAGCATCAAGGCTTACTTTGGGTCAGTTTCAGGACCTTGGTAAGAACTGGGTCAGGATATGAACTCAGGATAAAATCAGGGCTTTAGATAATGGCGGCAGTAGGGCCTTAGAGTCAGTGTCAGGGTCTGAGTTAGGAATATCATTATGGGCTTTGTTAGGTATAGTGTCAGGGACTGAGCTAGGAATAGTGTCAGGGTCCGAGTTACGTGTAATGTCAGGGTCTTGGTTAGGGACAGTGTCAGGGCCTGGGTTAGCACGAGTCTCCAGGCCGTAGTTAGGGACAGGTTCACAGCATCGGGAGTAATTTCAGTGCCTTATTTATGTTCAGCATCAGGGATGATTTAGTTAGCATAAGAGGAGCCATTCCTGCAAGAACCCTGAAGACCAACACACAAGAATGTAAAAGTGAACCATGCACGCTGCTATGAAGGAATATTCCACAGCAGTTGAGTACACTTTGTTTAAGGTTAACAAGAGTTTAAAAATTATTTTTTTAAGAAACCAATATTCATATGATGAAAGAATTTCGTCATAAAGAATCTCTTTCCCTAAACTTGACATTAGCTAAAGTCAAGAATAGATTAAGGTCTAGGGGTAGTGTCAGTTAATGACCTAGATTTGGTGTCAAGACCTTAGTTACTTAGAGAATCAAGGCCTAAAATTTAGGACCTGCGTCAAGATTTTCGGTAGGGACAGCGTCAGACCTGACTTATGGAGAACGTCAGGGCCTGAGTGAGGCCTAGCGTCAGCCCCCTAGCTGCAGACACAGTCAGGGCATGACTTAGGAGCAGCATAAACACCTTGGTTGGGTCAGCGAAAGGTCATAGTGAAAGACATGAGCAGGCCTTGAGTGAGTCACAGAATCAAGGCCTCCCTAAGGGAAAGCTTCAGGGCCTGAGTTAGGCACAGCCTCAGGTCTTCACTTAAGGACACCGACAGGTTTGAGACAGTGTCAGGATCGTGTATAGAAATTTGTCAGGAAATTATCTCAGGACAGTGTCTGGATTTTAGTTATTGATTGCAACAGGTCCCATGTTAGGGACAGATTCCGGGCTTTAGTGAGAGATAGTGTCAAGGCCTTTGTTCGGATTGGTCAGGCCTTAGTTAGGGATACTATTAGGGTTTCATTTAGGATAAGATGCAGGACATTAGCTTGAGACAGAGTGAGGTTCCGGGCCAGGGATAGCATCACGAAATGACCCAGGAAAAGCGTGAAGACCTTCGTTATTGAGAGCCTCAGGGCCTTACTTAGGACGAGCGTGAGGGCCTAAATCAGGACCACTGCCAGGGCTTCCTATACAGATAGCGTCAGAGCATAAGGAAGGTACAGCCAAAGGGCCTAAGTGAGGCTTATCTTTAGGGCCTGAGTTAGGGACACTGTCAGGGCATGACTTAGGAGCAGCAGAAGGGCCTCTGTGGGATCAGCGTCAGGTTCTTCATTAAAGACAGTATCAGGGCCTCTGTTAGGGAGAGCCTCAGGGCCTCATTTTCAGACAGCATCAAGGCTTACTTTGGGTCAGTTTCAGGACCTTGGTAAGACCTGGGTCAGGATATTAACTCAGGATAGTCTCAGGATTTTAGATATTGGCGGCAGCTGGGCTTTAGTTAGAAACAGTGTCAGGGCCTGAGTTAGGACTAGCATTATAGCCTTTGTTAGGTATAGTGTCAGGGACAGAGCTAGGAGTTGTGTCAGGGCCTTTGCTAGGGACAGTGTCAGTGTCTGAGCTAGGATGAGCCTCCAGGCCTCAGTTTGGGACAGGTTCACAGCCTTGGGAGGAGTTTCCTGAAGTTAATTAGGGACAACATCAGGGATTTGGCATAATAAGAATTAGTTCGTTAGCATAAGAGGAGGCATTCCTACAAGCACCCTGAAAGCCAACACAGGCAAATGCAGAAGTAAACCAGGCAGGCTGGTATAAAGGAATATTCCACAGAAGTTGAGTACATTTTGTTTAAGTTCAGTAAGAGTTTAAACATTATTTTTTTCAGAAAACTGTATTCAGAAGATGAAAGAATTTCATCCTAAAGAATCTCTTTAGCTAAATTGAACATTAGCAAAAGAGAAGTTTACGTTCAGGTCTAGGGCTAGTGTCAGGTAATGACCTAGGTTTGGAATCAAGCCCTTAGTTACTTAGAGAATCAGGGCCTAATTTAGGACCTGTGCCAGGGCTTCGGGTAGGGACAGTGTCAGAGCCTGGTATAGGGAGGAGGTGAGGGCCTGAGTGAGGCCTAGCGTCAGGCCCCTAGATGCAGACACTGTCAGGGCATGACTTAGGAGCAGCATCAGGGCCTTTGTGGAGTCAGCATTCGGGTCATAGTGAAAGACATGAGCAGGGCTTGAGTGAGTCACAGAATCAAGGCCTCGGTTAAGGAAAGCTTCAGGGCCTGAGTTAGGCACAGCCTCACGTCTTCAGTTAAGGAGAGCGACAGGGCTCTCTTTGGGACAGTGTCAGAACCTTGGATAGAAATGTGTCAGGATATTAGCTCAGGATAGTGTCCGGATTTTAGTTATTGATTGCAGCAGGACCCATGTTAGGGACAGATTCCAGGCCTTAGTGAGAGATAGTGTCAAGACCTTAGTTACTGAGAGCATCAGGGCCTTCTTTAGAAGCAATGTTAGGGCTTCATGTAAAAATCGCATCCCGGACTGGCTTGGGGTGAGCGCCAGGGACTGAGTGAGGCCTAGCGTCATTCCTGTAGGTGGGGACACTGTCAGGGCGTGACATAGGAGCAGCATCAGTGCCGTTGTTGGATCAGCATTATGGTCTTCGTTAAAGACATGAGCAGGACTTCTGTTAGGGACAGCGTCATGGCTCTACTTAGCGATATTTTCAGGACCTTAGTAAGAGATGGGTTAGTAAATTAGCTGAGGATAGTGTGAGGACTTTAGATATTGATGGCATCAGGGCCTTAGTTAGGGACAGTGTCAGGCCGTGAGTTAGGCCTAACATCCAGGCCTTAGTTAGGGACAGCGTCACGGCATGGGGACTCAATTCAGGTCCTGACATCGGCACAGCATAAGGGCTTCAGTTAGCAGAAGAGGCAGGACATTAGCTAGGGACAGGGTTAGGGTAAAGTCTAGGGATTGTGTCAGCAAATGACCTCGGGATACTGTCAAGACCTTAGTTACTGAGAACCTGAGGGCTTTTTTAGGACCAGCATCAGGGTCGGACTTAGGGCAAGCAAGAGGGCCTGAGTGAGGCCCAGCTTCAGGCCCCTAGCTGGAGACAGTGTCAGGGCATGACGTCGAAGCAGCATCAGGGCCTTTGACTGCAGCTCGGCCCAAGTCAGGGACAGATTCTGCGCCTTAGTGAGAGATAGGGTGAAAGTCTTAGTTAGGATCAGTTAGTGCCTTAGTTAGGGAGAGTATTAGGGTTTCAATTAGGATAAGATGCAGGACATTAGCTTGGTACAGAGTCATGTTCCGAGCCAGGGATAGTGTCAGCAAATGACCTGGGTTGGTGTCAAGACCTTCGTTACTTAGAGAATCAGGGCCTAATTTAGGACCTGTGTCAGGGCTTCGGGTAGGGACAGCGTCAGAACCTAACTTAGGGAGAACGTCTAGGCCTGAGTGAGGCCTAGTGTCAGCCCCCCAGCTAGAGACACAGTCAGGGCATGGATGTAGGAACAGCATCAGGGTCTTTGTGGGGTCAGCATTCGGGTCATACAGAAAGACCTGAGCAGGGCCTGTGTTAGTCACAGAATCAAGGCCTCAGTTAAGGAAAGCTTCAGGGCCTGAGTTAGGCACAGCCTCAGGTCTTCACTTAAGGACACCGACAGGTTTGGGACAGTGTCAGGATCGTGCATAGAAATGTGTCAGGAAATTATCTCAGGACAGTGTCGGGATTTTAGTTATTGATTGCAACAGGTCCCATGTTAGGGACAGATTCCGGGCTTTAGTGAGAGATAGTGTCAAGGCCTTTGTTCGGATTAGTCAGGGCGTAGTTAGGGATACTATTAGGGTTTCATTTAGGATAAGATGCAGGACATTAGCTTGGGACAGAGTCAGGTTCCGGGCCAGGGATAGCGTCAGGAAATAACCCCGGAAAAGCGTGAAGACCTTCGTTATTGAGAGCCTCAGGGCCTTACTTAGGACCAGCGTGAGGGCCTAAATCAGGACCACTGCCAGGGCTTCCTATACAGACAGCGTCAGAGCATAAGGAAGGTACAGCCAAAGGGCCTAAGTGAGGCTTATCTTTAGGGCCTGAGTTAGGGACACTGTCAGGGCATGACTTAGGAGCAGCAGAAGGGCCTCTGTGGGATCAGCGTCAGGTTCTTCATTAAAGACAGTATCAGGGCCTCTGTTAGGGAGAGCCTCAGGGCCTCATTTATGGACAGCATCAAGGCTTACTTTGGGTCAGTTTCAGGACCTTGGTAAGACCTGGGTCAGGATATTAACTCAGGATAGTCTCAGGATTTTAGATATTGGCGGCAGCTGGGCTTTAGTTAGAAACAGTGTCAGGGCCTGAGTTAGGACTAGCATTATAGCCTTTGTTAGGTATAGTGTCAGGGACAGAGCTAGGAGTTGTGTCAGGGCCTTTGCTAGGGACAGTGTCAGTGTCTGAGCTAGGATGAGCCTCCAGGCCTCAGTCTGGGACAGGTTCACAGCCTTGGGAGGAGTTTCCTGAAGTTAATTAGGGACAACATCAGGGATTTGGCATAATAAGAATTAGTTCGTTAGCATAAGAGGAGGCATTCCTACAAGCACCCTGAAAGCCAACACAGGCAAATGCAGAAGTAAACCAGGCAGGCTGGTATAAAGGAATATTCCAGAGAAGTTGAGTACATTTTGTTTAAGTTCAGTAAGAGTTTAAACATTATTTTTTTCAGAAAACTGTATTCAGAAGATGAAAGAATTTCATCCTAAAGAATCTCTTTAGCTAAATTGAACATTAGCAAAAGAGAAGTTTACGTTCAGGTCTAGGGCTAGTGTCAGGTAATGACCTAGGTTTGGAATCAAGCCCTTAGTTACTTAGAGAATCAGGGCCTAATTTAGGACCTGTGCCAGGGCTTCGGGTAGGGACAGTGTCAGAGCCTGGTATAGGGAGGAGGTGAGGGCCTGAGTGAGGCCTAGCGTCAGGCCCCTAGATGCAGACACTGTCAGGGCATGACTTAGGAGCAGCATCAGGGCCTTTGTGGAGTCAGCATTCGGGTCATAGTGAAAGACATGAGCAGGGCTTGAGTGAGTCACAGAATCAAGGCCTCGGTTAAGGAAAGCTTCAGGGCCTGAGTTAGGCACAGCCTCACGTCTTCAGTTAAGGAGAGCGACAGGGCTCTCTTTGGGACAGTGTCAGAACCTTGGATAGAAATGTGTCAGGATATTAGCTCAGGATAGTGTCCGGATTTTAGTTATTGATTGCAGCAGGACCCATGTTAGGGACAGATTCCAGGCCTTAGTGAGAGATAGTGTCAAGACCTTAGTTACTGAGAGCATCAGGGCCTTCTTTAGAAGCAATGTTAGGGCTTCATGTAAAAATCGCATCCCGGACTGGCTTGGGGTGAGCGCCAGGGACTGAGTGAGGCCTAGCGTCATTCCTGTAGGTGGGGACACTGTCAGGGCGTGACACAGGAGCAGCATCAGTGCCCTTGTTGGATCAGCATTATGGTCTTCGTTAAAGACATGAGCAGGCCTTCTGTTAGGGACAGCGTCACGGCTTACTTAGCGATATTTTCAGGACCTTAGTAAGAGATGGGTTAGTAAATTAGCTGAGGATAGTGTGAGGACTTTAGATATTGATGGCATCAGGGCCTTAGTTAGGGACAGTGTCAGGCCGTGACTTAGGCCTAACATCCAGGCCTTAGTTAGGGACAGTGTCACGGCGTGGGGACTCAATTCAGGTTCTGACATCGGCACAGCATAAGGGCTTCAGTTAGCAGAAGAGGCAGGACATTAGCTAGGGACAGGGTTAGGGTAAAGTCTAGGGATTGTGTCAGCAAATGACCTCGGGATAGTGTCAAGACCTTAGTTACTGAGAACCTGAGGGCCTTATTTAGGACCAGCATCAGGGTCGGACTTAGGGCAAGCAAGAGGGCCTGAGTGAGGCCCAGCTTCAGGCCCCTAGCTGGAGACAGTGTCAGGGCATGACGTCGAAGCAGCATCAGGGCCTTTGACTGCAGCTCGGCCCAAGTCAGGGACAGATTCTGCGCCTTAGTGAGAGATAGGGTGAAAGTCTTAGTTAGGATCAGTTAGTGCCTTAGTTAGGGAGAGTATTAGGGTTTCAATTAGGATAAGATGCAGGACATTAGCTTGGTACAGAGTCATGTTCCGAGCCAGGGATAGTGTCAGCAAATGACCTGGGTTGGTGTCAAGACCTTCGTTACTTAGAGAATCAGGGCCTAATTTAGGACCTGTGTCAGGGCTTCGGGTAGGGACAGCGTCAGAACCTAACTTAGGGAGAACGTCTAGGCCTGAGTGAGGCCTAGTGTCAGCCCCCCAGCTAGAGACACAGTCAGGGCATGATGTAGGAACAGCATCAGGGTCTTTGTGGGGTCAGCATTCGGGTCATACAGAAAGACCTGAGCAGGGCCTGTGTTAGTCACAGAATCAAGGCCTCAGTTAGGGAAAGCTTCAGGGCCTGAGTTAGGCACAGCCTCAGGTTTTCACTTAAGGACACCGACAGGTTTGGGACAGTGTCAGGATCGTGCATAGAAATGTGTCAGGAAATTATCTCAGGACAGTGTCGGGATTTTAGTTATTGATTGCAACAGGTCCCATGTTAGGGACAGATTCCGGGCTTTAGTGAGAGATAGTGTCAAGGCCTTTGTTCGGATTAGTCAGGGCGTAGTTAGGGATACTATTAGGGTTTCATTTAGGATAAGATGCAGGACATTAGCTTGGGACAGAGTCAGGTTCCGGGCCAGGGATAGCGTCAGGAAATAACCCCGGAAAAGCGTGAAGACCTTCGTTATTGAGAGCCTCAGGGCCTTACTTAGGACCAGCGTGAGGGCCTAAATCAGGACCACTGCCAGGGCTTCCTATACAGACAGCGTCAGAGCATAAGGAAGGTACAGCCAAAGGGCCTAAGTGAGGCTTATCTTTAGGGCCTGAGTTAGGGACACTGTCAGGGCATGACTTAGGAGCAGCAGAAGGGCCTCTGTGGGATCAGCGTCAGGTTCTTCATTAAAGACAGTATCAGGGCCTCTGTTAGGGAGAGCCTCAGGGCCTCATTTATGGACAGCATCAAGGCTTACTTTGGGTCAGTTTCAGGACCTTGGTAAGACCTGGGTCAGGATATTAACTCAGGATAGTCTCAGGATTTTAGATATTGGCGGCAGCTGGGCTTTAGTTAGAAACAGTGTCAGGGCCTGAGTTAGGACTAGCATTATAGCCTTTGTTAGGTATAGTGTCAGGGACAGAGCTAGGAGTTGTGTCAGGGCCTTTGCTAGGGACAGTGTCAGTGTCTGAGCTAGGATGAGCCTCCAGGCCTCAGTTTGGGACAGGTTCACAGCCTTGGGAGGAGTTTCCTGAAGTTAATTAGGGACAACATCAGGGATTTGGCATAATAAGAATTAGTTCGTTAGCATAAGAGGAGGCATTCCTACAAGCACCCTGAAAGCCAACACAGGCAAATGCAGAAGTAAACCAGGCAGGCTGGTATAAAGGAATATTCCACAGAAGTTGAGTACATTTTGTTTAAGTTCAGTAAGAGTTTAAACATTATTTTTTTCAGAAAACTGTATTCAGAAGATGAAAGAATTTCATCCTAAAGAATCTCTTTAGCTAAATTGAACATTAGCAAAAGAGAAGTTTACGTTCAGGTCTAGGGCTAGTGTCAGGTAATGACCTAGGTTTGGAATCAAGCCCTTAGTTACTTAGAGAATCAGGGCCTAATTTAGGACCTGTGCCAGGGCTTCGGGTAGGGACAGTGTCAGAGCCTGGTATAGGGAGGAGGTGAGGGCCTGAGTGAGGCCTAGCGTCAGGCCCCTAGATGCAGACACTGTCAGGGCATGACTTAGGAGCAGCATCAGGGCCTTTGTGGAGTCAGCATTCGGGTCATAGTGAAAGACATGAGCAGGGCTTGAGTGAGTCACAGAATCAAGGCCTCGGTTAAGGAAAGCTTCAGGGCCTGAGTTAGGCACAGCCTCACGTCTTCAGTTAAGGAGAGCGACAGGGCTCTCTTTGGGACAGTGTCAGAACCTTGGATAGAAATGTGTCAGGATATTAGCTCAGGATAGTGTCCGGATTTTAGTTATTGATTGCAGCAGGACCCATGTTAGGGACAGATTCCAGGCCTTAGTGAGAGATAGTGTCAAGACCTTAGTTACTGAGAGCATCAGGGCCTTCTTTAGAAGCAATGTTAGGGCTTCATGTAAAAATCGCATCCCGGACTGGCTTGGGGTGAGCGCCAGGGACTGAGTGAGGCCTAGCGTCATTCCTGTAGGTGGGGACACTGTCAGGGCGTGACACAGGAGCAGCATCAGTGCCCTTGTTGGATCAGCATTATGGTCTTCGTTAAAGACATGAGCAGGCCTTCTGTTAGGGACAGCGTCACGGCTTACTTAGCGATATTTTCAGGACCTTAGTAAGAGATGGGTTAGTAAATTAGCTGAGGATAGTGTGAGGACTTTAGATATTGATGGCATCAGGGCCTTAGTTAGGGACAGTGTCAGGCCGTGACTTAGGCCTAACATCCAGGCCTTAGTTAGGGACAGTGTCACGGCGTGGGGACTCAATTCAGTCCTGACATCGGCACAGCATAAGGGCTTCAGTTAGCAGAAGAGGCAGGACATTAGCTAGGGACAGGGTTAGGGTAAAGTCTAGGGATTGTGTCAGCAAATGACCTCGGGATAGTGTCAAGACCTTAGTTACTGAGAACCTGAGGGCCTTATTTAGGACCAGCATCAGGGTCGGACTTAGGGCAAGCAACAGGGCCTGAGTGAGGCCCAGCTGCAGGCCCCTAGCTGGAGACAGTGTCAGGGCATGACGTCGAAGCAGCATCCGGGCCTTTGTTGGGTCAGCATTCGGGTCATAGTTAAGGACATGAGCAGGGCCTGAGTGAGTCAGAGAATCGAGGCCTCCGTTAGGGAAAGCTTCAGGGCCTGAGTTAGGCACAGCCTCAGGTCTTCATTTAAGGACAGCGACAGGCCTTTCTCTGGGACTGTGTCAGGTCCGTGGATAGAAATGTGTCAGCATATTAGCTCAGGATAGTGTCCGGATTTTCATTATTGATTGCAGCAGGGCCCATGTTAGGGATAGATTCTGGGCCTTAGTGAGAGATAGGGTCAATGCCTTAATTAGGATTAGTCCTGTCCTTAGTTAGGGAGAGTATTAGGGTTTCAATTAGGATAAGATGCAGGACATTACCTTGGGACAGAGTCATGATCCGAGCCAGGGATAGTGTCAGAAAATGACCTGGGTTGGTGTCAAGACCTTAGTTATTTAGAGAATCAGGGCCTAATTTAGGACCTGTGTCAGGGCTTCGGGTAGGGACATCGTCAGAGCCTGACTTAGGGAGAACGTCTAGGCCTGAGTGAGGCCTAGTGCCAGCCCACCTGCTGGAGACACAGTCAGGGCATGACGTAGGAACAGCATCAGGGCCTTTGTGGGGTCAGCATGCAGGTCATAGTGAAAGACATGAACAGGGCCTGTGTTAGTCACAGAATCAAGGCCTCAGTTAGGGAAAGCTTCAGGGCCTGAGTTAGGCACAGCCTCAGGTCTTCACTTAAGGCCGGCAACAGGCTTTTTTTGGAAAGTATCAGAACAGTGGATAGAAATGAGTCAGGATATTAGCTCAGGACAGTGTCCTTTTTTTAGTTATTGATTGCAGCAGGGACCATTAGGGACAGGTTCCGGGCGTTCGTGAGAGATAGTGTGAAGGCCTTTGTTAGGTTTCGTCAGGGCTTAGTTTGGGAGAGTATTAGGGTTTCATTTAGGATAAGATGCAGGACATTAGCTTGGGACAGAGTCAGGTACCAGGCCAGGGATAGCGTCTGGAAATGACCCAGGAAAAGCATGAAGACCTTCGTTATTGAGAGCCTCAGGGCCTTACTTAGGACCAGCGTGAGGGCCTAAATCAGGACCACTGCCAGGGCTTCCTATACAGACAGCGTCAGAGCATAAGGAAGGTACAGCCAAAGGGCCGAAGTGAGGCTTATCTTTAGGGCCTGAGTTAGGGACACTGTCAGGGCATGACTTAGGAGCAGCAGAAGGGCCTCTGTGGGATCAGCGTGAGGGTCTTCACTAAAGACATTATCAGGGCCTCTGTTAGGGAGAGCCTCAGGGCCTCATTTTCAGACAGCATCAAGGCTTACTTTGGGTCAGTTTCAGGACCTTGGTAAGAACTGGGTCAGGATATGAACTCAGGATAAAATCAGGGCTTTAGATAATGGCGGCAGTAGGGCCTTAGAGTCAGTGTCAGGGTCTGAGTTAGGAATATCATTATGGGCTTTGTTAGGTATAGTGTCAGGGACTGAGCTAGGAATAGTGTCAGGGTCCGAGTTACGTGTAATGTCAGGGTCTTGGTTAGGGACAGTGTCAGGGCCTGGGTTAGCACGAGTCTCCAGGCCGTAGTTAGGGACAGGTTCACAGCATCGGGAGTAATTTCAGTGCCTTATTTATGTTCAGCATCAGGGATGATTTAGTTAGCATAAGAGGAGCCATTCCTGCAAGAACCCTGAAGACCAACACACAAGAATGTAAAAGTGAACCATGCACGCTGCTATGAAGGAATATTCCACAGCAGTTGAGTACACTTTGTTTAAGGTTAACAAGAGTTTAAAAATTATTTTTTTAAGAAACCAATATTCATATGATGAAAGAATTTCGTCATAAAGAATCTCTTTCCCTAAACTTGACATTAGCTAAAGTCAAGAATAGATTAAGGTCTAGGGGTAGTGTCAGTTAATGACCTAGATTTGGTGTCAAGACCTTAGTTACTTAGAGAATCAAGGCCTAAAATTTAGGACCTGCGTCAAGATTTTCGGTAGGGACAGCGTCAGACCTGACTTATGGAGAACGTCAGGGCCTGAGTGAGGCCTAGCGTCAGCCCCCTAGCTGCAGACACAGTCAGGGCATGACTTAGGAGCAGCATAAACACCTTGGTTGGGTCAGCGAAAGGTCATAGTGAAAGACATGAGCAGGCCTTGAGTGAGTCACAGAATCAAGGCCTCCCTAAGGGAAAGCTTCAGGGCCTGAGTTAGGCACAGCCTCAGGTCTTCACTTAAGGACACCGACAGGTTTGAGACAGTGTCAGGATCGTGTATAGAAATTTGTCAGGAAATTATCTCAGGACAGTGTCTGGATTTTAGTTATTGATTGCAACAGGTCCCATGTTAGGGACAGATTCCGGGCTTTAGTGAGAGATAGTGTCAAGGCCTTTGTTCGGATTGGTCAGGCCTTAGTTAGGGATACTATTAGGGTTTCATTTAGGATAAGATGCAGGACATTAGCTTGAGACAGAGTGAGGTTCCGGGCCAGGGATAGCATCACGAAATGACCCAGGAAAAGCGTGAAGACCTTCGTTATTGAGAGCCTCAGGGCCTTACTTAGGACGAGCGTGAGGGCCTAAATCAGGACCACTGCCAGGGCTTCCTATACAGATAGCGTCAGAGCATAAGGAAGGTACAGCCAAAGGGCCTAAGTGAGGCTTATCTTTAGGGCCTGAGTTAGGGACACTGTCAGGGCATGACTTAGGAGCAGCAGAAGGGCCTCTGTGGGATCAGCGTCAGGTTCTTCATTAAAGACAGTATCAGGGCCTCTGTTAGGGAGAGCCTCAGGGCCTCATTTTCAGACAGCATCAAGGCTTACTTTGGGTCAGTTTCAGGACCTTGGTAAGACCTGGGTCAGGATATTAACTCAGGATAGTCTCAGGATTTTAGATATTGGCGGCAGCTGGGCTTTAGTTAGAAACAGTGTCAGGGCCTGAGTTAGGACTAGCATTATAGCCTTTGTTAGGTATAGTGTCAGGGACAGAGCTAGGAGTTGTGTCAGGGCCTTTGCTAGGGACAGTGTCAGTGTCTGAGCTAGGATGAGCCTCCAGGCCTCAGTTTGGGACAGGTTCACAGCCTTGGGAGGAGTTTCCTGAAGTTAATTAGGGACAACATCAGGGATTTGGCATAATAAGAATTAGTTCGTTAGCATAAGAGGAGGCATTCCTACAAGCACCCTGAAAGCCAACACAGGCAAATGCAGAAGTAAACCAGGCAGGCTGGTATAAAGGAATATTCCACAGAAGTTGAGTACATTTTGTTTAAGTTCAGTAAGAGTTTAAACATTATTTTTTTCAGAAAACTGTATTCAGAAGATGAAAGAATTTCATCCTAAAGAATCTCTTTAGCTAAATTGAACATTAGCAAAAGAGAAGTTTACGTTCAGGTCTAGGGCTAGTGTCAGGTAATGACCTAGGTTTGGAATCAAGCCCTTAGTTACTTAGAGAATCAGGGCCTAATTTAGGACCTGTGCCAGGGCTTCGGGTAGGGACAGTGTCAGAGCCTGGTATAGGGAGGAGGTGAGGGCCTGAGTGAGGCCTAGCGTCAGGCCCCTAGATGCAGACACTGTCAGGGCATGACTTAGGAGCAGCATCAGGGCCTTTGTGGAGTCAGCATTCGGGTCATAGTGAAAGACATGAGCAGGGCTTGAGTGAGTCACAGAATCAAGGCCTCGGTTAAGGAAAGCTTCAGGGCCTGAGTTAGGCACAGCCTCACGTCTTCAGTTAAGGAGAGCGACAGGGCTCTCTTTGGGACAGTGTCAGAACCTTGGATAGAAATGTGTCAGGATATTAGCTCAGGA
The DNA here is from genome assembly GCF_026419965.1 of Kogia breviceps. Classification (NCBI taxonomy): domain Eukaryota; kingdom Metazoa; phylum Chordata; class Mammalia; order Artiodactyla; family Physeteridae; genus Kogia; species Kogia breviceps. The sequence continues at coordinate 96,773,069 of NC_081310.1, forward strand.
TAGTGTCCGGATTTTAGTTATTGATTGCAGCAGGACCCATGTTAGGGACAGATTCCAGGCCTTAGTGAGAGATAGTGTCAAGACCTTAGTTACTGAGAGCATCAGGGCCTTCTTTAGAAGCAATGTTAGGGCTTCATGTAAAAATCGCATCCCGGACTGGCTTGGGGTGAGCGCCAGGGACTGAGTGAGGCCTAGCGTCATTCCTGTAGGTGGGGACACTGTCAGGGCGTGACATAGGAGCAGCATCAGTGCCGTTGTTGGATCAGCATTATGGTCTTCGTTAAAGACATGAGCAGGACTTCTGTTAGGGACAGCGTCATGGCTCTACTTAGCGATATTTTCAGGACCTTAGTAAGAGATGGGTTAGTAAATTAGCTGAGGATAGTGTGAGGACTTTAGATATTGATGGCATCAGGGCCTTAGTTAGGGACAGTGTCAGGCCGTGAGTTAGGCCTAACATCCAGGCCTTAGTTAGGGACAGCGTCACGGCATGGGGACTCAATTCAGGTCCTGACATCGGCACAGCATAAGGGCTTCAGTTAGCAGAAGAGGCAGGACATTAGCTAGGGACAGGGTTAGGGTAAAGTCTAGGGATTGTGTCAGCAAATGACCTCGGGATACTGTCAAGACCTTAGTTACTGAGAACCTGAGGGCTTTTTTAGGACCAGCATCAGGGTCGGACTTAGGGCAAGCAAGAGGGCCTGAGTGAGGCCCAGCTTCAGGCCCCTAGCTGGAGACAGTGTCAGGGCATGACGTCGAAGCAGCATCAGGGCCTTTGACTGCAGCTCGGCCCAAGTCAGGGACAGATTCTGCGCCTTAGTGAGAGATAGGGTGAAAGTCTTAGTTAGGATCAGTTAGTGCCTTAGTTAGGGAGAGTATTAGGGTTTCAATTAGGATAAGATGCAGGACATTAGCTTGGTACAGAGTCATGTTCCGAGCCAGGGATAGTGTCAGCAAATGACCTGGGTTGGTGTCAAGACCTTCGTTACTTAGAGAATCAGGGCCTAATTTAGGACCTGTGTCAGGGCTTCGGGTAGGGACAGCGTCAGAACCTAACTTAGGGAGAACGTCTAGGCCTGAGTGAGGCCTAGTGTCAGCCCCCCAGCTAGAGACACAGTCAGGGCATGGATGTAGGAACAGCATCAGGGTCTTTGTGGGGTCAGCATTCGGGTCATACAGAAAGACCTGAGCAGGGCCTGTGTTAGTCACAGAATCAAGGCCTCAGTTAAGGAAAGCTTCAGGGCCTGAGTTAGGCACAGCCTCAGGTCTTCACTTAAGGACACCGACAGGTTTGGGACAGTGTCAGGATCGTGCATAGAAATGTGTCAGGAAATTATCTCAGGACAGTGTCGGGATTTTAGTTATTGATTGCAACAGGTCCCATGTTAGGGACAGATTCCGGGCTTTAGTGAGAGATAGTGTCAAGGCCTTTGTTCGGATTAGTCAGGGCGTAGTTAGGGATACTATTAGGGTTTCATTTAGGATAAGATGCAGGACATTAGCTTGGGACAGAGTCAGGTTCCGGGCCAGGGATAGCGTCAGGAAATAACCCCGGAAAAGCGTGAAGACCTTCGTTATTGAGAGCCTCAGGGCCTTACTTAGGACCAGCGTGAGGGCCTAAATCAGGACCACTGCCAGGGCTTCCTATACAGACAGCGTCAGAGCATAAGGAAGGTACAGCCAAAGGGCCTAAGTGAGGCTTATCTTTAGGGCCTGAGTTAGGGACACTGTCAGGGCATGACTTAGGAGCAGCAGAAGGGCCTCTGTGGGATCAGCGTCAGGTTCTTCATTAAAGACAGTATCAGGGCCTCTGTTAGGGAGAGCCTCAGGGCCTCATTTATGGACAGCATCAAGGCTTACTTTGGGTCAGTTTCAGGACCTTGGTAAGACCTGGGTCAGGATATTAACTCAGGATAGTCTCAGGATTTTAGATATTGGCGGCAGCTGGGCTTTAGTTAGAAACAGTGTCAGGGCCTGAGTTAGGACTAGCATTATAGCCTTTGTTAGGTATAGTGTCAGGGACAGAGCTAGGAGTTGTGTCAGGGCCTTTGCTAGGGACAGTGTCAGTGTCTGAGCTAGGATGAGCCTCCAGGCCTCAGTCTGGGACAGGTTCACAGCCTTGGGAGGAGTTTCCTGAAGTTAATTAGGGACAACATCAGGGATTTGGCATAATAAGAATTAGTTCGTTAGCATAAGAGGAGGCATTCCTACAAGCACCCTGAAAGCCAACACAGGCAAATGCAGAAGTAAACCAGGCAGGCTGGTATAAAGGAATATTCCAGAGAAGTTGAGTACATTTTGTTTAAGTTCAGTAAGAGTTTAAACATTATTTTTTTCAGAAAACTGTATTCAGAAGATGAAAGAATTTCATCCTAAAGAATCTCTTTAGCTAAATTGAACATTAGCAAAAGAGAAGTTTACGTTCAGGTCTAGGGCTAGTGTCAGGTAATGACCTAGGTTTGGAATCAAGCCCTTAGTTACTTAGAGAATCAGGGCCTAATTTAGGACCTGTGCCAGGGCTTCGGGTAGGGACAGTGTCAGAGCCTGGTATAGGGAGGAGGTGAGGGCCTGAGTGAGGCCTAGCGTCAGGCCCCTAGATGCAGACACTGTCAGGGCATGACTTAGGAGCAGCATCAGGGCCTTTGTGGAGTCAGCATTCGGGTCATAGTGAAAGACATGAGCAGGGCTTGAGTGAGTCACAGAATCAAGGCCTCGGTTAAGGAAAGCTTCAGGGCCTGAGTTAGGCACAGCCTCACGTCTTCAGTTAAGGAGAGCGACAGGGCTCTCTTTGGGACAGTGTCAGAACCTTGGATAGAAATGTGTCAGGATATTAGCTCAGGATAGTGTCCGGATTTTAGTTATTGATTGCAGCAGGACCCATGTTAGGGACAGATTCCAGGCCTTAGTGAGAGATAGTGTCAAGACCTTAGTTACTGAGAGCATCAGGGCCTTCTTTAGAAGCAATGTTAGGGCTTCATGTAAAAATCGCATCCCGGACTGGCTTGGGGTGAGCGCCAGGGACTGAGTGAGGCCTAGCGTCATTCCTGTAGGTGGGGACACTGTCAGGGCGTGACACAGGAGCAGCATCAGTGCCCTTGTTGGATCAGCATTATGGTCTTCGTTAAAGACATGAGCAGGCCTTCTGTTAGGGACAGCGTCACGGCTTACTTAGCGATATTTTCAGGACCTTAGTAAGAGATGGGTTAGTAAATTAGCTGAGGATAGTGTGAGGACTTTAGATATTGATGGCATCAGGGCCTTAGTTAGGGACAGTGTCAGGCCGTGACTTAGGCCTAACATCCAGGCCTTAGTTAGGGACAGTGTCACGGCGTGGGGACTCAATTCAGGTTCTGACATCGGCACAGCATAAGGGCTTCAGTTAGCAGAAGAGGCAGGACATTAGCTAGGGACAGGGTTAGGGTAAAGTCTAGGGATTGTGTCAGCAAATGACCTCGGGATAGTGTCAAGACCTTAGTTACTGAGAACCTGAGGGCCTTATTTAGGACCAGCATCAGGGTCGGACTTAGGGCAAGCAAGAGGGCCTGAGTGAGGCCCAGCTTCAGGCCCCTAGCTGGAGACAGTGTCAGGGCATGACGTCGAAGCAGCATCAGGGCCTTTGACTGCAGCTCGGCCCAAGTCAGGGACAGATTCTGCGCCTTAGTGAGAGATAGGGTGAAAGTCTTAGTTAGGATCAGTTAGTGCCTTAGTTAGGGAGAGTATTAGGGTTTCAATTAGGATAAGATGCAGGACATTAGCTTGGTACAGAGTCATGTTCCGAGCCAGGGATAGTGTCAGCAAATGACCTGGGTTGGTGTCAAGACCTTCGTTACTTAGAGAATCAGGGCCTAATTTAGGACCTGTGTCAGGGCTTCGGGTAGGGACAGCGTCAGAACCTAACTTAGGGAGAACGTCTAGGCCTGAGTGAGGCCTAGTGTCAGCCCCCCAGCTAGAGACACAGTCAGGGCATGATGTAGGAACAGCATCAGGGTCTTTGTGGGGTCAGCATTCGGGTCATACAGAAAGACCTGAGCAGGGCCTGTGTTAGTCACAGAATCAAGGCCTCAGTTAGGGAAAGCTTCAGGGCCTGAGTTAGGCACAGCCTCAGGTTTTCACTTAAGGACACCGACAGGTTTGGGACAGTGTCAGGATCGTGCATAGAAATGTGTCAGGAAATTATCTCAGGACAGTGTCGGGATTTTAGTTATTGATTGCAACAGGTCCCATGTTAGGGACAGATTCCGGGCTTTAGTGAGAGATAGTGTCAAGGCCTTTGTTCGGATTAGTCAGGGCGTAGTTAGGGATACTATTAGGGTTTCATTTAGGATAAGATGCAGGACATTAGCTTGGGACAGAGTCAGGTTCCGGGCCAGGGATAGCGTCAGGAAATAACCCCGGAAAAGCGTGAAGACCTTCGTTATTGAGAGCCTCAGGGCCTTACTTAGGACCAGCGTGAGGGCCTAAATCAGGACCACTGCCAGGGCTTCCTATACAGACAGCGTCAGAGCATAAGGAAGGTACAGCCAAAGGGCCTAAGTGAGGCTTATCTTTAGGGCCTGAGTTAGGGACACTGTCAGGGCATGACTTAGGAGCAGCAGAAGGGCCTCTGTGGGATCAGCGTCAGGTTCTTCATTAAAGACAGTATCAGGGCCTCTGTTAGGGAGAGCCTCAGGGCCTCATTTATGGACAGCATCAAGGCTTACTTTGGGTCAGTTTCAGGACCTTGGTAAGACCTGGGTCAGGATATTAACTCAGGATAGTCTCAGGATTTTAGATATTGGCGGCAGCTGGGCTTTAGTTAGAAACAGTGTCAGGGCCTGAGTTAGGACTAGCATTATAGCCTTTGTTAGGTATAGTGTCAGGGACAGAGCTAGGAGTTGTGTCAGGGCCTTTGCTAGGGACAGTGTCAGTGTCTGAGCTAGGATGAGCCTCCAGGCCTCAGTTTGGGACAGGTTCACAGCCTTGGGAGGAGTTTCCTGAAGTTAATTAGGGACAACATCAGGGATTTGGCATAATAAGAATTAGTTCGTTAGCATAAGAGGAGGCATTCCTACAAGCACCCTGAAAGCCAACACAGGCAAATGCAGAAGTAAACCAGGCAGGCTGGTATAAAGGAATATTCCACAGAAGTTGAGTACATTTTGTTTAAGTTCAGTAAGAGTTTAAACATTATTTTTTTCAGAAAACTGTATTCAGAAGATGAAAGAATTTCATCCTAAAGAATCTCTTTAGCTAAATTGAACATTAGCAAAAGAGAAGTTTACGTTCAGGTCTAGGGCTAGTGTCAGGTAATGACCTAGGTTTGGAATCAAGCCCTTAGTTACTTAGAGAATCAGGGCCTAATTTAGGACCTGTGCCAGGGCTTCGGGTAGGGACAGTGTCAGAGCCTGGTATAGGGAGGAGGTGAGGGCCTGAGTGAGGCCTAGCGTCAGGCCCCTAGATGCAGACACTGTCAGGGCATGACTTAGGAGCAGCATCAGGGCCTTTGTGGAGTCAGCATTCGGGTCATAGTGAAAGACATGAGCAGGGCTTGAGTGAGTCACAGAATCAAGGCCTCGGTTAAGGAAAGCTTCAGGGCCTGAGTTAGGCACAGCCTCACGTCTTCAGTTAAGGAGAGCGACAGGGCTCTCTTTGGGACAGTGTCAGAACCTTGGATAGAAATGTGTCAGGATATTAGCTCAGGATAGTGTCCGGATTTTAGTTATTGATTGCAGCAGGACCCATGTTAGGGACAGATTCCAGGCCTTAGTGAGAGATAGTGTCAAGACCTTAGTTACTGAGAGCATCAGGGCCTTCTTTAGAAGCAATGTTAGGGCTTCATGTAAAAATCGCATCCCGGACTGGCTTGGGGTGAGCGCCAGGGACTGAGTGAGGCCTAGCGTCATTCCTGTAGGTGGGGACACTGTCAGGGCGTGACACAGGAGCAGCATCAGTGCCCTTGTTGGATCAGCATTATGGTCTTCGTTAAAGACATGAGCAGGCCTTCTGTTAGGGACAGCGTCACGGCTCTACTTAGCGATATTTTCAGGACCTTAGTAAGAGATGGGTTAGTAAATTAGCTGAGGATAGTGTGAGGACTTTAGATATTGATGGCATCAGGGCCTTAGTTAGGGACAGTGTCAGGCCGTGAGTTAGGCCTAACATCCAGGCCTTAGTTAGGGACAGCGTCTCGGCGTGGGGACTCAATTCAGGTCCTGACATCGGCACAGCATAAGGGCTTCAGTTAGCATAAGAGACAGGACATTAGCTAGGGACAGGGTTAGGGTAAAGTCTAGGGATTGTGTCAGCAAATGACCTCGGGATAGTGTCAAGACCTTAGTTACTGAGAACCTGAGGGCCTTATTTAGGACCAGCATCAGGGTCGGACTTAGGGCAAGCAAGAGGGCCTGAGTGAGGCCCAGCTTCAGGCCCCTAGCTGGAGACAGTGTCAGGGCATGACGTCGAAGCAGCATCAGGGCCTTTGACTGCAGCTCGGCCCAAGTCAGGGACAGATTCTGCGCCTTAGTGAGAGATAGGGTGAAAGTCTTAGTTAGGATCAGTTAGTGCCTTAGTTAGGGAGAGTATTAGGGTTTCAATTAGGATAAGATGCAGGACATTAGCTTGGTACAGAGTCATGTTCCGAGCCAGGGATAGTGTCAGCAAATGACCTGGGTTGGTGTCAAGACCTTCGTTACTTAGAGAATCAGGGCCTAATTTAGGACCTGTGTCAGGGCTTCGGGTAGGGACAGCGTCAGAACCTAACTTAGGGAGAACGTCTAGGCCTGAGTGAGGCCTAGTGCCAGCCCCCCAGCTAGAGACACAGTCAGGGCATGGATGTAGGAACAGCATCAGGGTCTTTGTGGGGTCAGCATTCGGGTCATACAGAAAGACCTGAGCAGGGCCTGTGTTAGTCACAGAATCAAGGCCTCAGTTAGGGAAAGCTTCAGGGCCTGAGTTAGGCACAGCCTCAGGTCTTCACTTAAGGACACCGACAGGTTTGGGACAGTGTCAGGATCGTGCATAGAAATGTGTCAGGAAATTATCTCAGGACAGTGTCAGGATTTTAGTTATTGATTGCAACAGGTCCCATGTTAGGGACAGATTCCTGGCTTTAGTGAGAGATAGTGTCAAGGCCTTTGTTCGGATTGGTCAGGCCTTAGTTAGGGATACTATTAGGGTTTCATTTAGGATAAGATGCAGGACATTAGCTTGGGACAGAGTCAGGTTCCGGGCCAGGGATAGCGTCAGGAAATAACCCAGGAAAAGCGTGAAGACCTTCGTTATTGAGAGCCTCAGGGCCTTACTTAGGACCAGCGTGAGGGCCTAAATCAGGACCACTGCCAGGGCTTCCTATACAGACAGCGTCAGAGCATAAGGAAGGTACAGCCAAAGGGCCTAAGTGAGGCTTATCTTTAGGGCCTGAGTTAGGGACACTGTCAGGGCATGACTTAGGAGCAGCAGAAGGGCCTCTGTGGGATCAGCGTCAGGTTCTTCATTAAAGACAGTATCAGGGCCTCTGTTAGGGAGAGCCTCAGGGCCTCATTTATGGACAGCATCAAGGCTTACTTTGGGTCAGTTTCAGGACCTTGGTAAGACCTGGGTCAGGATATTAACTCAGGATAGTCTCAGGATTTTAGATATTGGCGGCAGCTGGGCTTTAGTTAGAAACAGTGTCAGGGCCTGAGTTAGGACTAGCATTATAGCCTTTGTTAGGTATAGTGTCAGGGACAGAGCTAGGAGTTGTGTCAGGGCCTTTGCTAGGGACAGTGTCAGTGTCTGAGCTAGGATGAGCCTCCAGGCCTCAGTTTGGGACAGGTTCACAGCCTTGGGAGGAGTTTCCTGAAGTTAATTAGGGACAACATCAGGGATTTGGCATAATAAGAATTAGTTCGTTAGCATAAGAGGAGGCATTCCTACAAGCACCCTGAAAGCCAACACAGGCAAATGCAGAAGTAAACCAGGCAGGCTGGTATAAAGGAATATTCCACAGAAGTTGAGTACATTTTGTTTAAGTTCAGTAAGAGTTTAAACATTATTTTTTTCAGAAAACTGTATTCAGAAGATGAAAGAATTTCATCCTAAAGAATCTCTTTAGCTAAATTGAACATTAGCAAAAGAGAAGTTTACGTTCAGGTCTAGGGCTAGTGTCAGGTAATGACCTAGGTTTGGAATCAAGCCCTTAGTTACTTAGAGAATCAGGGCCTAATTTAGGACCTGTGCCAGGGCTTCGGGTAGGGACAGTGTCAGAGCCTGGTATAGGGAGGAGGTGAGGGCCTGAGTGAGGCCTAGCGTCAGGCCCCTAGATGCAGACACTGTCAGGGCATGACTTAGGAGCAGCATCAGGGCCTTTGTGGAGTCAGCATTCGGGTCATAGTGAAAGACATGAGCAGGGCTTGAGTGAGTCACAGAATCAAGGCCTCGGTTAAGGAAAGCTTCAGGGCCTGAGTTAGGCACAGCCTCACGTCTTCAGTTAAGGAGAGCGACAGGGCTCTCTTTGGGACAGTGTCAGAACCTTGGATAGAAATGTGTCAGGATATTAGCTCAGGATAGTGTCCGGATTTTAGTTATTGATTGCAGCAGGACCCATGTTAGGGACAGATTCCAGGCCTTAGTGAGAGATAGTGTCAAGACCTTAGTTACTGAGAGCATCAGGGCCTTCTTTAGAAGCAATGTTAGGGCTTCATGTAAAAATCGCATCCCGGACTGGCTTGGGGTGAGCGCCAGGGCCTGAGTGAGGCCTAGCGTCATTCCTGTAGGTGGGGACACTGTCAGGGCGTGACACAGGAGCAGCATCAGTGCCGTTGTTGGATCAGCATTATGGTCTTCGTTAAAGACATGAGCAGGCCTTCTGTTAGGGACAGCGTCACGGCTTACTTAGCGATATTTTCAGGACCTTAGTAAGAGATGGGTTAGTAAATTAGCTGAGGATAGTGTGAGGACTTTAGATATTGATGGCATCAGGGCCTTAGTTAGGGACAGTGTCAGGCCGTGACTTAGGCCTAACATCCAGGCCTTAGTTAGGGACAGTGTCACGGCGTGGGGACTCAATTCAGGTCCTGACATCGGCACAGCATAAGGGCTTCAGTTAGCATAAGAGGCAGGACATTAGCTAGGGACAGGGTTAGGGTAAAGTCTAGGGATTGTGTCAGCAAATGACCTCGGGATAGTGTCAAGACCTTAGTTACTGAGAACCTGAGGGCTTATTTAGGACCAGCATCAGGGTCGGACTTAGGGCAAGCAAGAGGGCCTGAGTGAGGCCCAGCTTCAGGCCCCTAGCTGGAGACAGTGTCAGGGCATGACGTCGAAGCAGCATCAGGCCCTTTGTTTGGTCAGCATTTGGGTCATAGTAAAGGACATGAGCAGGGCCTGAGTGAGTCAGAGAATCGAGGCCTCCGTTAGGGAAAGCTTCAGGGCCTGAGTTAGGCACAGCCTCAGGTCTTCATTTAACTACAGCGACAGGCCTTTCTTTGGGACTGTGTCAGGTCCGTGGATAGAAATATGTCAGCATATTAGCTCAGGATAGTGTCGGGATTTTCATTATTGACTGCAGCACGGCCCAAGTCAGGGACAGATTCTGGGCCTTAGTGAGAGATAGGGTGAAAGTCTTAGTTAGGATCAGTTAGAGACTTAGTTAGGGAGAGTATTAGGGTTTCTATTAGGATAAGATGCAGGACATTAGCTTGGGACAGACTCATGATCCGAGCCAGGGATAGTGTCAGAAAATGACCTGGGTTGGTGTCAAGACCTTAGTTATTTAGAGAATCAGGGCCTAATTTAGGACCTGTGTCAGGGCTTCGGGTAGGGACATCGTCAGAGCCTGACTTAGGGAGAACGTCTAGGCCTGAGTGAGGCCTAGTGCCAGCCCACCTGCTGGAGACACAGTCAGGGCATGACGTAGGAACAGCATCAGGGCCTTTGTGGGGTCAGCATGCAGGTCATAGTGAAAGACATGAACAGGGCCTGTGTTAGTCACAGAATCAAGGCCTCAGTTAGGGAAAGCTTCAGGGCCTGAGTTAGGCACAGCCTCAGGTCTTCACTTAAGGACGGCAACAGGCTTTCTTTTGGAAAGTAACAGGACAGTGGATAGAAATGAGTCAGGATATTAGCTCAGGACAGTGTCCTTTTTTTAGTTATTGATTGCAGCAGGGACCATTAGGGACAGATTCCGGGCATTCGTGAGAGATAGTGTGAAGGCCTTTGTTAGGTTTCGTCAGGGCTTAGTTTGGGAGAGTATTAGGGTTTCATTTAGGATAAGATGCAGGACATTAGCTTGGGACAGAGTCAGGTACCAGGCCAGGGATAGCGTCTGGAAATGACCCAGGAAAAGCGTGAAGACCTTCGTTATTGAGAGCCTCAGGGCCTTACTTAGGACCAGCGTGAGGGCCTAAATCAGGACCACTGCCAGGGCTTCCTATACAGACAGCGTCAGAGCATAAGGAAGGTACAGCCAAAGGGCCTAAGTGAGGCTTATCTTTAGGGCCTGAGTTAGGGACACTGTCAGGGCATGACTTAGGAGCAGCAGAAGGGCCTCTGTGGGATCAGCGTCAGGTTCTTCATTAAAGACAGTATCAGGGCCTCTGTTAGGGAGAGCCTCAGGGCCTCATGTATGGACAGCATCAAGGCTTACTTTGGGTCAGTTTCAGGACCTTGGTAAGACCTGGGTCAGGATATTAACTCAGGATAGTCTCAGGATTTTAGATATTGGCGGCAGCTGGGCTTTAGTTAGAAACAGTGTCAGGGCCTGAGTTAGGACTAGCATTATAGCCTTTGTTAGGTATAGTGTCAGGGACAGAGCTAGGAGTTGTGTCAGGGCCTTTGCTAGGGACAGTGTCAGTGTCTGAGCTAGGATGAGCCTCCAGGCCTCAGTTTGGGACAGGTTCACAGCCTTGGGAGGAGTTTCCTGAAGTTAATTAGGGACAACATCAGGGATTTGGCATAATAAGAATTAGTTCGTTAGCATAAGAGGAGGCATTCCTACAAGCACCCTGAAAGCCAACACAGGCAAATGCAGAAGTAAACCAGGCAGGCTGGTATAAAGGAATATTCCACAGAAGTTGAGTACATTTTGTTTAAGTTCAGTAAGAGTTTAAACATTATTTTTTTCAGAAAACTGTATTCAGAAGATGAAAGAATTTCATCCTAAAGAATCTCTTTAGCTAAATTGAACATTAGCAAAAGAGAAGTTTACGTTCAGGTCTAGGGCTAGTGTCAGGTAATGACCTAGGTTTGGAATCAAGCCCTTAGTTACTTAGAGAATCAGGGCCTAATTTAGGACCTGTGCCAGGGCTTCGGGTAGGGACAGTGTCAGAGCCTGGTATAGGGAGGAGGTGAGGGCCTGAGTGAGGCCTAGCGTCAGGCCCCTAGATGCAGACACTGTCAGGGCATGACTTAGGAGCAGCATCAGGGCCTTTGTGGAGTCAGCATTCGGGTCATAGTGAAAGACATGAGCAGGGCTTGAGTGAGTCACAGAATCAAGGCCTCGGTTAAGGAAAGCTTCAGGGCCTGAGTTAGGCACAGCCTCACGTCTTCAGTTAAGGAGAGCGACAGGGCTCTCTTTGGGACAGTGTCAGAACCTTGGATAGAAATGTGTCAGGATATTAGCTCAGGATAGTGTCCGGATTTTAGTTATTGATTGCAGCAGGACCCATGTTAGGGACAGATTCCAGGCCTTAGTGAGAGATAGTGTCAAGACCTTAGTTACTGAGAGCATCAGGGCCTTCTTTAGAAGCAATGTTAGGGCTTCATGTAAAAATCGCATCCCGGACTGGCTTGGGGTGAGCGCCAGGGCCTGAGTGAGGCCTAGCGTCATTCCTGTAGGTGGGGACACTGTCAGGGCGTGACACAGGAGCAGCATCAGTGCCGTTGTTGGATCAGCATTATGGTCTTCGTTAAAGACATGAGCAGGCCTTCTGTTAGGGACAGCGTCACGGCTTACTTAGCGATATTTTCAGGACCTTAGTAAGAGATGGGTTAGTAAATTAGCTGAGGATAGTGTGAGGACTTTAGATATTGATGGCATCAGGGCCTTAGTTAGGGACAGTGTCAGGCCGTGACTTAGGCCTAACATCCAGGCCTTAGTTAGGGACAGTGTCACGGCGTGGGGACTCAATTCAGGTCCTGACATCGGCACAGCATAAGGGCTTCAGTTAGCATAAGAGGCAGGACATTAGCTAGGGACAGGGTTAGGGTAAAGTCTAGGGATTGTGTCAGCAAATGACCTCGGGATAGTGTCAAGACCTTAGTTACTGAGAACCTGAGGGCTTATTTAGGACCAGCATCAGGGTCGGACTTAGGGCAAGCAAGAGGGCCTGAGTGAGGCCCAGCTTCAGGCCCCTAGCTGGAGACAGTGTCAGGGCATGACGTCGAAGCAGCATCAGGCCCTTTGTTTGGTCAGCATTTGGGTCATAGTAAAGGACATGAGCAGGGCCTGAGTGAGTCAGAGAATCGAGGCCTCCGTTAGGGAAAGCTTCAGGGCCTGAGTTAGGCACAGCCTCAGGTCTTCATTTAACTACAGCGACAGGCCTTTCTTTGGGACTGTGTCAGGTCCGTGGATAGAAATATGTCAGCATATTAGCTCAGGATAGTGTCGGGATTTTCATTATTGACTGCAGCACGGCCCAAGTCAGGGACAGATTCTGGGCCTTAGTGAGAGATAGGGTGAAAGTCTTAGTTAGGATCAGTTAGAGACTTAGTTAGGGAGAGTATTAGGGTTTCTATTAGGATAAGATGCAGGACATTAGCTTGGGACAGACTCATGATCCGAGCCAGGGATAGTGTCAGAAAATGACCTGGGTTGGTGTCAAGACCTTAGTTATTTAGAGAATCAGGGCCTAATTTAGGACCTGTGTCAGGGCTTCGGGTAGGGACATCGTCAGAGCCTGACTTAGGGAGAACGTCTAGGCCTGAGTGAGGCCTAGTGCCAGCCCACCTGCTGGAGACACAGTCAGGGCATGACGTAGGAACAGCATCAGGGCCTTTGTGGGGTCAGCATGCAGGTCATAGTGAAAGACATGAACAGGGCCTGTGTTAGTCACAGAATCAAGGCCTCAGTTAGGGAAAGCTTCAGGGCCTGAGTTAGGCATAGCCTCAGGTCTTCACTTAAGGACGGCAACAGGCTTTCTTTTGGAAAGTAACAGGACAGTGGATAGAAATGAGTCAGGATATTAGCTCAGGACAGTGTCCTTTTTTTAGTTATTGATTGCAGCAGGGACCATTAGGGACAGATTCCGGGCATTCGTGAGAGATAGTGTGAAGGCCTTTGTTAGGTTTCGTCAGGGCTTAGTTTGGGAGAGTATTAGGGTTTCATTTAGGATAAGATGCAGGACATTAGCTTGGGACAGAGTCAGGTACCAGGCCAGGGATAGCGTCTGGAAATGACCCAGGAAAAGCGTGAAGACCTTCGTTATTGAGAGCCTCAGGGCCTTACTTAGGACCAGCGTGAGGGCCTAAATCAGGACCACTGCCAGGGCTTCCTATACAGACAGCGTCAGAGCATAAGGAAGGTACAGCCAAAGGGCCGAAGTGAGGCTTATCTTTAGGGCCTGAGTTAGGGACACTGTCAGGGCATGACTTAGGAGCAGCAGAAGGGCCTCTGTGGGATCAGCGTCAGGTTCTTCATTAAAGACAGTATCAGGGCCTCTGTTAGGGAGAGCCTCAGGGCCTCATTTATGGACAGCATCAAGGCTTACTTTGGGTCAGTTTCAGGACCTTGGTAAGACCTGGGTCAGGATATTAACTCAGGATAGTCTCAGGATTTTAGATATTGGCGGCAGCTGGGCTTTAGTTAGAAACAGTGTCAGGGCCTGAGTTAGGACTAGCATTATAGCCTTTGTTAGGTATAGTGTCAGGGACAGAGCTAGGAGTTGTGTCAGGGCCTTTGCTAGGGACAGTGTCAGTGTCTGAGCTAGGATGAGCCTCCAGGCCTCAGTTTGGGACAGGTTCACAGCCTTGGGAGGAGTTTCCTGAAGTTAATTAGGGACAACATCAGGGATTTGGCATAATAAGAATTAGTTCGTTAGCATAAGAGGAGGCATTCCTACAAGCACCCTGAAAGCCAACACAGGCAAATGCAGAAGTAAACCAGGCAGGCTGGTATAAAGGAATATTCCACAGAAGTTGATTACATTTTGTTTAAGTTCAGTAAGAGTTTAAACATTATTTTTTTCAGAAAACTGTATTCAGAAGATGAAAGAATTTCATCCTAAAGAATCTCTTTAGCTAAATTGAACATTAGCAAAAGAGAAGTTTACGTTCAGGTCTAGGGCTAGTGTCAGGTAATGACCTAGGTTTGGAATCAAGCCCTTAGTTACTTAGAGAATCAGGGCCTAATTTAGGACCTGTGCCAGGGCTTCGGGTAGGGACAGTGTCAGAGCCTGGTATAGGGAGGAGGTGAGGGCCTGAGTGAGGCCTAGCGTCAGGCCCCTAGATGCAGACACTGTCAGGGCATGACTTAGGAGCAGCATCAGGGCCTTTGTGGAGTCAGCATTCGGGTCATAGTGAAAGACATGAGCAGGGCTTGAGTGAGTCACAGAATCAAGGCCTCGGTTAAGGAAAGCTTCAGGGCCTGAGTTAGGCACAGCCTCACGTCTTCAGTTAAGGAGAGCGACAGGGCTCTCTTTGGGACAGTGTCAGAACCTTGGATAGAAATGTGTCAGGATATTAGCTCAGGATAGTGTCCGGATTTTAGTTATTGATTGCAGCAGGACCCATGTTAGGGACAGATTCCAGGCCTTAGTGAGAGATAGTGTCAAGACCTTAGTTACTGAGAGCATCAGGGCCTTCTTTAGAAGCAATGTTAGGGCTTCATGTAAAAATCGCATCCCGGACTGGCTTGGGGTGAGCGCCAGGGCCTGAGTGAGGCCTAGCGTCATTCCTGTAGGTGGGGACACTGTCAGGGCGTGACACAGGAGCAGCATCAGTGCCGTTGTTGGATCAGCATTATGGTCTTCGTTAAAGACATGAGCAGGCCTTCTGTTAGGGACAGCGTCACGGCTCTACTTAGCGATATTTTCAGGACCTTAGTAAGAGATGGGTTAGTAAATTAGCTGAGGATAGTGTGAGGACTTTAGATATTGATGGCATCAGGGCCTTAGTTAGGGACAGTGTCAGGCCGTGACTTAGGCCTAACATCCAGGCCTTAGTTAGGGACAGTGTCACGGCGTGGGGACTCAATTCAGGTCCTGACATCGGCACAGCATAAGGGCTTCAGTTAGCATAAGAGGCAGGACATTAGCTAGGGACAGGGTTAGGGTAAAGTCTAGGGATTGTGTCAGCAAATGACCTCGGGATAGTGTCAAGACCTTAGTTACTGAGAACCTGAGGGCCTTATTTAGGACCAGCATCAGGGTCGGACTTAGGGCAAGCAAGAGGGCCTGAGTGAGGCCCAGCTGCAAGCCCCTAGCTGGAGACAGTGTCAGGGCATGACGTCGAAGCAGCATCCGGGCCTTTGTTGGGTCAGCATTCGGGTCATAGTTAAGGACATGAGCAGGGCCTGAGTGAGTCAGAGAATCGAGGCCTCCGTTAGGGAAAGCTTCAGGGCCTGAGTTAGGCACAGCCTCAGGTCTTCATTTAAGGACAGCGACAGGCCTTTCTCTGGGACTGTGTCAGGTCCGTGGATAGAAATGTGTCAGCATATTAGCTCAGGATAGTGTCCGGATTTTCATTATTGATTGCAGCATGGCCCATGTTAGGGATAGATTCTGGGCCTTAGTGAGAGATAGGGTCAATGCCTTAATTAGGATTAGTCCGGGCCTTAGTTAGGGAGAGTATTAGGGTTTCAATTAGGATAAGATGCAGGACATTACCTTGGGACAGAGTCATGATCCGAGCCAGGGATAGTGTCAGAAAATGACCTGGGTTGGTGTCAAGACCTTAGTTATTTAGAGAATCAGGGCCTAATTTAGGACCTGTGTCAGGGCTTCGGGTAGGGACATCGTCAGAGTCTGACTTAGGGAGAACGTCTAGGCCTGAGTGAGGCCTAGTGCCAGCCCACCTGCTGGAGACACAGTCAGGGCATGACGTAGGAACAGCATCAGGGCCTTTGTGGGGTCAGCATGCAGGTCATAGTGAAAGACATGAACAGGGCCTGTGTTAGTCACAGAATCAAGGCCTCAGTTAGGGAAAGCTTCAGGGCCTGAGTTAGGCACAGCCTCAGGTCTTCACTTAAGGACGGCAACAGGCTTTCTTTTGGAAAGTATCAGGACAGTGGATAGAAATGAGTCAGGATATTAGCTCAGGACAGTTTCCTTTTTTTAGATATTGATTGCAGCAGGGACCATTAGGGACAGATTCTGGGCGTTTGTGAGAGATAGTGTGAAGGCCTTTGTTAGGTTTCGTCAGGGCTTAGTTTGGGAGAGTATTAGGGTTTCATTTAGGATAAGATGCAGGACATTAGCTTGGGACAGAGTCAGGTACCAGGCCAGGGATAGCGTCTGGAAATGACCCAGGAAAAGCGTGAAGACCTTCGTTATTGAGAGCCTCAGGGCCTTACTTAGGACCAGCATGTGGGCCTAAATCAGGACCACTGCCAGGGCTTCCTATACAGACAGCGTCAGAGCATAAGGAAGGTACAGCCAAAGGGCCGAAGTGAGGCTTATCTTTAGGGCCTGAGTTAGGGACACTGTCAGGGCATGACTTAGGAGCAGCAGAAGGGCCTCTGTGGGATCAGCGTCAGGTTCTTCATTAAAGACAGTATCAGGGCCTCTGTTAGGGAGAGCCTCAGGGCCTCATTTATGGACAGCATCAAGGCTTACTTTGGGTCAGTTTCAGGACCTTGGTAAGACCTGGGTCAGGATATTAACTCAGGATAGTCTCAGGATTTTAGATATTGGCGGCAGCTGGGCTTTAGTTAGAAACAGTGTCAGGGCCTGAGTTAGGACTAGCATTATAGCCTTTGTTATGTATGGTGTCAGGGACTGAGCTAGGAGTAGTGTCAGGGTCCGAGTTACGTGTAATGTCAGGGTCTTAGTTAGGGACAGTGTCAGGGCCTGGGTTAGCACGAGTCTCCAGGCCGTAGTTAGGGACAGGTTCACAGCATCGGGAGTAATTTCAGCGCCTTATTTATGTTCAGCATCAGGGATGATTTAGTTAGCATAAGAGGAGCCATTCCTGCAAGAACCGTGAAGACCAACACACAAGAATGTAAAAGTGAACCATGCACGCTGCTATGAAGGAATATTCCACAGCAGTTGAGTACACTTTGTTTAAGGTTAACAAGAGTTTAAAAATTATTTTTTTAAGAAACCAATATTCATATGATGAAAGAATTTCGTCATAAAGAATCTCTTTCCCTAAACTTGACATTAGCTAAAGTCAAGAATAGATTAAGGTCTAAGGGTAGTGTCAGTTAATGACCTAGATTTGGTGTCAAGACCTTAGTTACTTAGAGAATCAAGGCCTAAAATTTAGGACCTGCGTCAAGATTTTCGGTAGGGACAGCGTCAGACCTGACTTATGGAGAACGTCAGGGCCTGAGTGAGGCCTAGCGTCAGCCCCCTAGCTGCAGACACAGTCAGGGCATGACTTAGGAGCAGCATAAACACCTTGGTTGGGTCAGCGAAAGGTCATAGTGAAAGACATGAGCAGGCCTTGAGTGAGTCACAGAATCAAGGCCTCCCTTAGGGAAAGCTTCAGGGCCTGAGTTAGGCACAGCCTCAGGTCTTCACTTAAGGACACCGACAGGTTTGAGACAGTGTCAGGATCGTGTATAGAAATGTGTCAGGAAATTATCTCAGGACAGTGTCGGGATTTTAGATATTGATTGCAACAGGTCCCATGTTAGGGACAGATTCCGGGCTTTAGTGAGAGATAGTCTCAAGGCCTTTGTTCGGATTGGTCATGCCTTACTTATGGATACTATTAGGGTTTCATTTAGGATAAGATGCAGGACATTAGCTTGGGACAGAGTCAGGTTCCGGGCCAGGGATAGCGTCAGGAAATAACCCAGGGAAAGCGTGAAGACCTTCGTTATTGAGAGCCTCAGGGCCTTACTTAGGACCAGCGTGAGGGCCTAAATCAGGACCACTGCCAGGGCTTCCTATACAGACAGCGTCAGAGCATAAGGAAGGTACAGCCAAAGGGCCTAAGTGAGGCTTATCTTTAGGGCCTGAGTTAGGGACACTGTCAGGGCATGACTTAGGAGCAGCAGAAGGGCCTCTGTGGGATCAGCGTCAGGTTCTTCATTAAAGACAGTATCAGGGCCTCTGTTAGGGAGAGCCTCAGGGCCTCATGTATGGACAGCATCAAGGCTTACTTTGGGTCAGTTTCAGGACCTTGGTAAGACCTGGGTCAGGATATTAACTCAGGATAGTCTCAGGATTTTAGATATTGGCGGCAGCTGGGCTTTAGTTAGAAACAGTGTCAGGGCCTGAGTTAGGACTAGCATTATAGCCTTTGTTAGGTATAGTGTCAGGGACAGAGCTAGGAGTTGTGTCAGGGCCTTTGCTAGGGACAGTGTCAGTGTCTGAGCTAGGATGAGCCTCCAGGCCTCAGTTTGGGACAGGTTCACAGCCTTGGGAGGAGTTTCCTGAAGTTAATTAGGGACAACATCAGGGATTTGGCATAATAAGAATTAGTTCGTTAGCATAAGAGGAGGCATTCCTACAAGCACCCTGAAAGCCAACACAGGCAAATGCAGAAGTAAACCAGGCAGGCTGGTATAAAGGAATATTCCACAGAAGTTGAGTACATTTTGTTTAAGTTCAGTAAGAGTTTAAACATTATTTTTTTCAGAAAACTGTATTCAGAAGATGAAAGAATTTCATCCTAAAGAATCTCTTTAGCTAAATTGAACATTAGCAAAAGAGAAGTTTACGTTCAGGTCTAGGGCTAGTGTCAGGTAATGACCTAGGTTTGGAATCAAGCCCTTAGTTACTTAGAGAATCAGGGCCTAATTTAGGACCTGTGCCAGGGCTTCGGGTAGGGACAGTGTCAGAGCCTGGTATAGGGAGGAGGTGAGGGCCTGAGTGAGGCCTAGCGTCAGGCCCCTAGATGCAGACACTGTCAGGGCATGACTTAGGAGCAGCATCAGGGCCTTTGTGGAGTCAGCATTCGGGTCATAGTGAAAGACATGAGCAGGGCTTGAGTGAGTCACAGAATCAAGGCCTCGGTTAAGGAAAGCTTCAGGGCCTGAGTTAGGCACAGCCTCACGTCTTCAGTTAAGGAGAGCGACAGGGCTCTCTTTGGGACAGTGTCAGAACCTTGGATAGAAATGTGTCAGGATATTAGCTCAGGATAGTGTCCGGATTTTAGTTATTGATTGCAGCAGGACCCATGTTAGGGACAGATTCCAGGCCTTAGTGAGAGATAGTGTCAAGACCTTAGTTACTGAGAGCATCAGGGCCTTCTTTAGAAGCAATGTTAGGGCTTCATGTAAAAATCGCATCCCGGACTGGCTTGGGGTGAGCGCCAGGGCCTGAGTGAGGCCTAGCGTCATTCCTGTAGGTGGGGACACTGTCAGGGCGTGACACAGGAGCAGCATCAGTGCCGTTGTTGGATCAGCATTATGGTCTTCGTTAAAGACATGAGCAGGCCTTCTGTTAGGGACAGCGTCACGGCTTACTTAGCGATATTTTCAGGACCTTAGTAAGAGATGGGTTAGTAAATTAGCTGAGGATAGTGTGAGGACTTTAGATATTGATGGCATCAGGGCCTTAGTTAGGGACAGTGTCAGGCCGTGACTTAGGCCTAACATCCAGGCCTTAGTTAGGGACAGTGTCACGGCGTGGGGACTCAATTCAGGTCCTGACATCGGCACAGCATAAGGGCTTCAGTTAGCATAAGAGGCAGGACATTAGCTAGGGACAGGGTTAGGGTAAAGTCTAGGGATTGTGTCAGCAAATGACCTCGGGATAGTGTCAAGACCTTAGTTACTGAGAACCTGAGGGCTTATTTAGGACCAGCATCAGGGTCGGACTTAGGGCAAGCAAGAGGGCCTGAGTGAGGCCCAGCTTCAGGCCCCTAGCTGGAGACAGTGTCAGGGCATGACGTCGAAGCAGCATCAGGCCCTTTGTTTGGTCAGCATTTGGGTCATAGTAAAGGACATGAGCAGGGCCTGAGTGAGTCAGAGAATCGAGGCCTCCGTTAGGGAAAGCTTCAGGGCCTGAGTTAGGCACAGCCTCAGGTCTTCATTTAACTACAGCGACAGGCCTTTCTTTGGGACTGTGTCAGGTCCGTGGATAGAAATATGTCAGCATATTAGCTCAGGATAGTGTCGGGATTTTCATTATTGACTGCAGCACGGCCCAAGTCAGGGACAGATTCTGGGCCTTAGTGAGAGATAGGGTGAAAGTCTTAGTTAGGATCAGTTAGAGACTTAGTTAGGGAGAGTATTAGGGTTTCTATTAGGATAAGATGCAGGACATTAGCTTGGGACAGACTCATGATCCGAGCCAGGGATAGTGTCAGAAAATGACCTGGGTTGGTGTCAAGACCTTAGTTATTTAGAGAATCAGGGCCTAATTTAGGACCTGTGTCAGGGCTTCGGGTAGGGACATCGTCAGAGCCTGACTTAGGGAGAACGTCTAGGCCTGAGTGAGGCCTAGTGCCAGCCCACCTGCTGGAGACACAGTCAGGGCATGACGTAGGAACAGCATCAGGGCCTTTGTGGGGTCAGCATGCAGGTCATAGTGAAAGACATGAACAGGGCCTGTGTTAGTCACAGAATCAAGGCCTCAGTTAGGGAAAGCTTCAGGGCCTGAGTTAGGCACAGCCTCAGGTCTTCACTTAAGGACGGCAACAGGCTTTCTTTTGGAAAGTAACAGGACAGTGGATAGAAATGAGTCAGGATATTAGCTCAGGACAGTGTCCTTTTTTTAGTTATTGATTGCAGCAGGGACCATTAGGGACAGATTCCGGGCATTCGTGAGAGATAGTGTGAAGGCCTTTGTTAGGTTTCGTCAGGGCTTAGTTTGGGAGAGTATTAGGGTTTCATTTAGGATAAGATGCAGGACATTAGCTTGGGACAGAGTCAGGTACCAGGCCAGGGATAGCGTCTGGAAATGACCCAGGAAAAGCGTGAAGACCTTCGTTATTGAGAGCCTCAGGGCCTTACTTAGGACCAGCGTGAGGGCCTAAATCAGGACCACTGCCAGGGCTTCCTATACAGACAGCGTCAGAGCATAAGGAAGGTACAGCCAAAGGGCCGAAGTGAGGCTTATCTTTAGGGCCTGAGTTAGGGACACTGTCAGGGCATGACTTAGGAGCAGCAGAAGGGCCTCTGTGGGATCAGCGTCAGGTTCTTCATTAAAGACAGTATCAGGGCCTCTGTTAGGGAGAGCCTCAGGGCCTCATTTATGGACAGCATCAAGGCTTACTTTGGGTCAGTTTCAGGACCTTGGTAAGACCTGGGTCAGGATATTAACTCAGGATAGTCTCAGGATTTTAGATATTGGCGGCAGCTGGGCTTTAGTTAGAAACAGTGTCAGGGCCTGAGTTAGGACTAGCATTATAGCCTTTGTTAGGTATAGTGTCAGGGACAGAGCTAGGAGTTGTGTCAGGGCCTTTGCTAGGGACAGTGTCAGTGTCTGAGCTAGGATGAGCCTCCAGGCCTCAGTTTGGGACAGGTTCACAGCCTTGGGAGGAGTTTCCTGAAGTTAATTAGGGACAACATCAGGGATTTGGCATAATAAGAATTAGTTCGTTAGCATAAGAGGAGGCATTCCTACAAGCACCCTGAAAGCCAACACAGGCAAATGCAGAAGTAAACCAGGCAGGCTGGTATAAAGGAATATTCCACAGAAGTTGATTACATTTTGTTTAAGTTCAGTAAGAGTTTAAACATTATTTTTTTCAGAAAACTGTATTCAGAAGATGAAAGAATTTCATCCTAAAGAATCTCTTTAGCTAAATTGAACATTAGCAAAAGAGAAGTTTACGTTCAGGTCTAGGGCTAGTGTCAGGTAATGACCTAGGTTTGGAATCAAGCCCTTAGTTACTTAGAGAATCAGGGCCTAATTTAGGACCTGTGCCAGGGCTTCGGGTAGGGACAGTGTCAGAGCCTGGTATAGGGAGGAGGTGAGGGCCTGAGTGAGGCCTAGCGTCAGGCCCCTAGATGCAGACACTGTCAGGGCATGACTTAGGAGCAGCATCAGGGCCTTTGTGGAGTCAGCATTCGGGTCATAGTGAAAGACATGAGCAGGGCTTGAGTGAGTCACAGAATCAAGGCCTCGGTTAAGGAAAGCTTCAGGGCCTGAGTTAGGCACAGCCTCACGTCTTCAGTTAAGGAGAGCGACAGGGCTCTCTTTGGGACAGTGTCAGAACCTTGGATAGAAATGTGTCAGGATATTAGCTCAGGATAGTGTCCGGATTTTAGTTATTGATTGCAGCAGGACCCATGTTAGTGACAGATTCCAGGCCTTAGTGAGAGATAGTGTCAAGACCTTAGTTACTGAGAGCATCAGGGCCTTCTTTAGAAGCAATGTTAGGGCTTCATGTAAAAATCGCATCCCGGACTGGCTTGGGGTGAGCGCCAGGGCCTGAGTGAGGCCTAGCGTCATTCCTGTAGGTGGGGACACTGTCAGGGCGTGACACAGGAGCAGCATCAGTGCCGTTGTTGGATCAGCATTATGGTCTTCGTTAAAGACATGAGCAGGCCTTCTGTTAGGGACAGCGTCACGGCTCACTTAGCGATATTTTCAGGACCTTAGTAAGAGATGGGTTAGTAAATTAGCTGAGGATAGTGTGAGGACTTTAGATATTGATGGCATCAGGGCCTTAGTTAGGGACAGTGTCAGGCCGTGACTTAGGCCTAACATCCAGGCCTTAGTTAGGGACAGTGTCACGGCGTGGGGACTCAATTCAGGTCCTGACATCGGCACAGCATAAGGGCTTCAGTTAGCATAAGAGGCAGGACATTAGCTAGGGACAGGGTTAGGGTAAAGTCTAGGGATTGTGTCAGCAAATGACCTCGGGATAGTGTCAAGACCTTAGTTACTGAGAACCTGAGGGCCTTATTTAGGACCAGCATCAGGGTCGGACTTAGGGCAAGCAAGAGGGCCTGAGTGAGGCCCAGCTTCAGGCCCCTAGCTGGAGACAGTGTCAGGGCATGACGTCGAAGCAGCATCAGGGCCTTTGACTGCAGCTCGGCCCAAGTCAGGGACAGATTCTGCGCCTTAGTGAGAGATAGGGTGAAAGTCTTAGTTAGGATCAGTTAGTGCCTTAGTTAGGGAGAGTATTAGGGTTTCAATTAGGATAAGATGCAGGACATTAGCTTGGTACAGAGTCATGTTCCGAGCCAGGGATAGTGTCAGCAAATGACCTGGGTTGGTGTCAAGACCTTCGTTACTTAGAGAATCAGGGCCTAATTTAGGACCTGTGTCAGGGCTTCGGGTAGGGACAACGTCAGAACCTAACTTAGGGAGAACGTCTAGGCCTGAGTGAGGCCTAGTGTCAGCCCCCCAGCTAGAGACACAGTCAGGGCATGGATGTAGGAACAGCATCAGGGTCTTTGTGGGGTCAGCATTCGGGTCATACAGAAAGACCTGAGCAGGGCCTGTGTTAGTAACAGAATCAAGGCCTCAGTTAGGGAAAGCTTCAGGGCCTGAGTTAGGCACAGCCTCAGGTCTTCACTTAAGGACACCGACAGGTTTGGGACAGTGTCAGGATCGTGCATAGAAATGTGTCAGGAAATTATCTCAGGACAGTGTCTGGATTTTAGTTATTGATTGCAACAGGTCCCATGTTATGGACAGATTCCGGGCTTTAGTGAGAGATAGTGTCAAGGCCTTTGTTCGGATTGGTCAGGCCTTAGTTAGGGATACTATTAGGGTTTCATTTAGGATAAGATGCAGGACATTAGCTTGGGACAGAGTCAGGTTCCGGGCCAGGGATAGCGTCAGGAAATAACCCAGGGAAAGCGTGAAGACCTTCGTTATTGAGAGCCTCAGGGCCTTACTTAGGACCAGCGTGAGGGCCTAAATCAGGACCACTGCCAGGGCTTCCTATACAGACAGCGTCAGAGCATAAGGAAGGTACAGCCAAAGGGCCTAAGTGAGGCTTATCTTTAGGGCCTGAGTTAGGGACACTGTCAGGGCATGACTTAGGAGCAGCAGAAGGGCCTCTGTGGGATCAGCGTCAGGTTCTTCATTAAAGACAGTATCAGGGCCTCTGTTAGGGAGAGCCTCAGGGCCTCATGTATGGACAGCATCAAGGCTTACTTTGGGTCAGTTTCAGGACCTTGGTAAGACCTGGGTCAGGATATTAACTCAGGATAGTCTCAGGATTTTAGATATTGGCGGCAGCTGGGCTTTAGTTAGAAACAGTGTCAGGGCCTGAGTTAGGACTAGCATTATAGCCTTTGTTAGGTATAGTGTCAGGGACAGAGCTAGGAGTTGTGTCAGGGCCTTTGCTAGGGACAGTGTCAGTGTCTGAGCTAGGATGAGCCTCCAGGCCTCAGTTTGGGACAGGTTCACAGCCTTGGGAGGAGTTTCCTGAAGTTAATTAGGGACAACATCAGGGATTTGGCATAATAAGAATTAGTTCGTTAGCATAAGAGGAGGCATTCCTACAAGCACCCTGAAAGCCAACACAGGCAAATGCAGAAGTAAACCAGGCAGGCTGGTATAAAGGAATATTCCACAGAAGTTGAGTACATTTTGTTTAAGTTCAGTAAGAGTTTAAACATTATTTTTTTCAGAAAACTGTATTCAGAAGATGAAAGAATTTCATCCTAAAGAATCTCTTTAGCTAAATTGAACATTAGCAAAAGAGAAGTTTACGTTCAGGTCTAGGGCTAGTGTCAGGTAATGACCTAGGTTTGGAATCAAGCCCTTAGTTACTTAGAGAATCAGGGCCTAATTTAGGACCTGTGCCAGGGCTTCGGGTAGGGACAGTGTCAGAGCCTGGTATAGGGAGGAGGTGAGGGCCTGAGTGAGGCCTAGCGTCAGGCCCCTAGATGCAGACACTGTCAGGGCATGACTTAGGAGCAGCATCAGGGCCTTTGTGGAGTTAGCATTCGGGTCATAGTGAAAGACATGAGCAGGGCTTGAGTGAGTCACAGAATCAAGGCCTCGGTTAAGGAAAGCTTCAGGGCCTGAGTTAGGCACAGCCTCACGTCTTCAGTTAAGGAGAGCGACAGGGCTCTCTTTGGGACAGTGTCAGAACCTTGGATAGAAATGTGTCAGGATATTAGCTCAGGATAGTGTCCGGATTTTAGTTATTGATTGCAGCAGGACCCATGTTAGGGACAGATTCCAGGCCTTAGTGAGAGATAGTGTCAAGACCTTAGTTACTGAGAGCATCAGGGCCTTCTTTAGAAGCAATGTTAGGGCTTCATGTAAAAATCGCATCCCGGACTGGCTTGGGGTGAGCGCCAGGGACTGAGTGAGGCCTAGCGTCATTCCTGTAGGTGGGGACACTGTCAGGGCGTGACACAGGAGCAGCATCAGTGCCCTTGTTGGATCAGCATTATGGTCTTCGTTAAAGACATGAGCAGGCCTTCTGTTAGGGACAGCGTCACGGCTCTACTTAGCGATATTTTCAGGACCTTAGTAAGAGATGGGTTAGTAAATTAGCTGAGGATAGTGTGAGGACTTTAGATATTGATGGCATCAGGGCCTTAGTTAGGGACAGTGTCAGGCCGTGAGTTAGGCCTAACATCCAGGCCTTAGTTAGGGACAGCGTCACGGCGTGGGGACTCAATTCAGGTCCTGACATCGGCACAGCATAAGGGCTTCAGTTAGCAGAAGAGGCAGGACATTAGCTAGGGACAGGGTTAGGGTAAAGTCTAGGGATTGTGTCAGCAAATGACCTCGGGATAGTGTCAAGACCTTAGTTACTGAGAACCTGAGGGCCTTATTTAGGACCAGCATCAGGGTCGGACTTAGGGCAAGCAAGAGGGCCTGAGTGAGGCCCAGCTTCAGGCCCCTAGCTGGAGACAGTGTCAGGGCATGACGTCGAAGCAGCATCAGGGCCTTTGACTGCAGCTCGGCCCAAGTCAGGGACAGATTCTGCGCCTTAGTGAGAGATAGGGTGAAAGTCTTAGTTAGGATCAGTTAGTGCCTTAGTTAGGGAGAGTATTAGGGTTTCAATTAGGATAAGATGCAGGACATTAGCTTGGTACAGAGTCATGTTCCGAGCCAGGGATAGTGTCAGCAAATGACCTGGGTTGGTGTCAAGACCTTCGTTACTTAGAGAATCAGGGCCTAATTTAGGACCTGTGTCAGGGCTTCGGGTACGGACAGCGTCAGAACCTAACTTAGGGAGAACGTCTAGGCCTGAGTGAGGCCTAGTGTCAGCCCCCCAGCTAGAGACACAGTCAGGGCATGGATGTAGGAACAGCATCAGGGTCTTTGTGGGGTCAGCATTCGGGTCATACAGAAAGACCTGAGCAGGGCCTGTGTTAGTCACAGAATCAAGGCCTCAGTTAGGGAAAGCTTCAGGGCCTGAGTTAGGCACAGCCTCAGGTCTTCACTTAAGGACACCGACAGGTTTGGGACAGTGTCAGGATCGTGCATAGAAATGTGTCAGGAAATTATCTCAGGACAGTGTCGGGATTTTAGTTATTGATTGCAACAGGTCCCATGTTAGGGACAGATTCCGGGCTTTAGTGAGAGATAGTGTCAAGGCCTTTGTTCGGATTAGTCAGGGCTTAGTTAGGGATACTTTTAGGGTTTCATTTAGGATAAGATGCAGGACATTAGCTTGGGACAGAGTCAGGTTCCGGGCCAGGGATAGCGTCAGGAAATAACCCAGGAAAAGCGTGAAGACCTTCGTTATTGAGAGCCTCAGGGCCTTACTTAGGACCAGCGTGAGGGCCTAAATCAGGACCACTGCCAGGGCTTCCTATACAGACAGCGTCAGAGCATAAGGAAGGTACAGCCAAAGGGCCTAAGTGAGGCTTATCTTTAGGGCCTGAGTTAGGGACACTGTCAGGGCATGACTTAGGAGCAGCAGAAGGGCCTCTGTGGGATCAGCGTCAGGTTCTTCATTAAAGACAGTATCAGGGCCTCTGTTAGGGAGAGCCTCAGGGCCTCATGTATGGACAGCATCAAGGCTTACTTTGGGTCAGTTTCAGGACCTTGGTAAGACCTGGGTCAGGATATTAACTCAGGATAGTCTCAGGATTTTAGATATTGGCGGCAGCTGGGCTTTAGTTAGAAACAGTGTCAGGGCCTGAGTTAGGACTAGCATTATAGCCTTTGTTAGGTATAGTGTCAGGGACAGAGCTAGGAGTTGTGTCAGGGCCTTTGCTAGGGACAGTGTCAGTGTCTGAGCTAGGATGAGCCTCCAGGCCTCAGTTTGGGACAGGTTCACAGCCTTGGGAGGAGTTTCCTGAAGTTAATTAGGGACAACATCATGGATTTGGCATAATAAGAATTAGTTCGTTAGCATAAGAGGAGGCATTCCTACAAGCACCCTGAAAGCCAACACAGGCAAATGCAGAAGTAAACCAGGCAGGCTGGTATAAAGGAATATTCCACAGAAGTTGAGTACATTTTGTTTAAGTTCAGTAAGAGTTTAAACATTATTTTCTTCAGAAAACTGTATTCAGAGGATGAAAGAATTTCATCCTAAAGAATCTCTTTAGCTAAATTGAACATTAGCAAAAGAGAAGTTTACGTTCAGGTCTAGGGCTAGTGTCAGGTAATGACCTAGGTTTGGAATCAAGCCCTTAGTTACTTAGAGAATCAGGGCCTAATTTAGGACCTGTGCCAGGGCTTCGGGTAGGGACAGTGTCAGAGCCTGATATAGGGAGAATGTGAGAGCCTGAGTGAGGCCTAGCGTCAGGCCCCTAGATGCAGACACTGTCAGGGCATGACTTAGGAGCAGCATCAGGGCCTTTGTGGAGTCAGCATTCGGGTCATAGTGAAAGACATGAGCAGGGCTTGAGTGAGTCACAGAATCAAGGCCTCGGTTAAGGAAAGCTTCAGGGCCTGAGTTAGGCACAGCCTCACGTCTTCAGTTAAGGAGAGCGACAGGGCTCTCTTTGGGACAGTGTCAGAACCTTGGATAGAAATGTGTCAGGATATTAGCTCAGGATAGTGTCCGGATTTTAGTTATTGATTGCAGCAGGACCCATGTTAGGGACAGATTCCAGGCCTTAGTGAGAGATAGTGTCAAGACCTTAGTTACTGAGAGCATCAGGGCCTTCTTTAGAAGCAATGTTAGGGCTTCATGTAAAAATCGCATCCCGGACTGGCTTGGGGTGAGCGCCAGGGACTGAGTGAGGCCTAGCGTCATTCCTGTAGGTGGGGACACTGTCAGGGCGTGACACAGGAGCAGCATCAGTGCCCTTGTTGGATCAGCATTATGGTCTTCGTTAAAGACATGAGCAGTCCTTCTGTTAGGGACAGCGTCACGGCTCTACTTAGCGATATTTTCAGGACCTTAGTAAGAGATGGGTTAGTAAATTAGCTGAGGATAGTGTGAGGACTTTAGATATTGATGGCATCAGGGCCTTAGTTAGGGACAGTGTCAGGCCGTGAGTTAGGCCTAACATCCAGGCCTTAGTTAGGGACAGCGTCACGGCGTGGGGACTCAATTCAGGTCCTGACATCGGCACAGCATAAGGGCTTCAGTTAGCAGAAGAGGCAGGACATTAGCTAGGGACAGGGTTAGGGTAAAGTCTAGGGATTGTGTCAGCAAATGACCTCGGGATAGTGTCAAGACCTTAGTTACTGAGAACCTGAGGGCCTTATTTAGGACCAGCATCAGGGTCGGACTTAGGGCAAGCAAGAGGGCCTGAGTGAGGCCCAGCTTCAGGCCCCTAGCTGGAGACAGTGTCAGGGCATGACGTCGAAGCAGCATCAGGGCCTTTGACTGCAGCTCGGCCCAAGTCAGGGACAGATTCTGCGCCTTAGTGAGAGATAGGGTGAAAGTCTTAGTTAGGATCAGTTAGTGCCTTAGTTAGGGAGAGTATTAGGGTTTCAATTAGGATAAGATGCAGGACATTAGCTTGGTACAGAGTCATGTTCCGAGCCAGGGATAGTGTCAGCAAATGACCTGGGTTGGTGTCAAGACCTTCGTTACTTAGAGAATCAGGGCCTAATTTAGGACCTGTGTCAGGGCTTCGGGTACGGACAGCGTCAGAACCTAACTTAGGGAGAACGTCTAGGCCTGAGTGAGGCCTAGTGTCAGCCCCCCAGCTAGAGACACAGTCAGGGCATGGATGTAGGAACAGCATCAGGGTCTTTGTGGGGTCAGCATTCGGGTCATACAGAAAGACCTGAGCAGGGCCTGTGTTAGTCACAGAATCAAGGCCTCAGTTAGGGAAAGCTTCAGGGCCTGAGTTAGGCACAGCCTCAGGTCTTCACTTAAGGACACCGACAGGTTTGGGACAGTGTCAGGATCGTGCATAGAAATGTGTCAGGAAATTATCTCAGGACAGTGTCGGGATTTTAGTTATTGATTGCAACAGGTCCCATGTTAGGGACAGATTCCGGGCTTTAGTGAGAGATAGTGTCAAGGCCTTTGTTCGGATTAGTCAGGGCTTAGTTAGGGATACTTTTAGGGTTTCATTTAGGATAAGATGCAGGACATTAGCTTGGGACAGAGTCAGGTTCCGGGCCAGGGATAGCGTCAGGAAATAACCCAGGAAAAGCGTGAAGACCTTCGTTATTGAGAGCCTCAGGGCCTTACTTAGGACCAGCGTGAGGGCCTAAATCAGGACCACTGCCAGGGCTTCCTATACAGACAGCGTCAGAGCATAAGGAAGGTACAGCCAAAGGGCCTAAGTGAGGCTTATCTTTAGGGCCTGAGTTAGGGACACTGTCAGGGCATGACTTAGGAGCAGCAGAAGGGCCTCTGTGGGATCAGCGTCAGGTTCTTCATTAAAGACAGTATCAGGGCCTCTGTTAGGGAGAGCCTCAGGGCCTCATGTATGGACAGCATCAAGGCTTACTTTGGGTCAGTTTCAGGACCTTGGTAAGACCTGGGTCAGGATATT
This sequence comes from Kogia breviceps, assembly GCF_026419965.1. Taxonomy (NCBI): domain Eukaryota; kingdom Metazoa; phylum Chordata; class Mammalia; order Artiodactyla; family Physeteridae; genus Kogia; species Kogia breviceps. Next base: position 96,802,926 of record NC_081310.1, read on the forward strand.
AACTCAGGATAGTCTCAGGATTTTAGATATTGGCGGCAGCTGGGCTTTAGTTAGAAACAGTGTCAGGGCCTGAGTTAGGACTAGCATTATAGCCTTTGTTAGGTATAGTGTCAGGGACAGAGCTAGGAGTTGTGTCAGGGCCTTTGCTAGGGACAGTGTCAGTGTCTGAGCTAGGATGAGCCTCCAGGCCTCAGTTTGGGACAGGTTCACAGCCTTGGGAGGAGTTTCCTGAAGTTAATTAGGGACAACATCATGGATTTGGCATAATAAGAATTAGTTCGTTAGCATAAGAGGAGGCATTCCTACAAGCACCCTGAAAGCCAACACAGGCAAATGCAGAAGTAAACCAGGCAGGCTGGTATAAAGGAATATTCCACAGAAGTTGAGTACATTTTGTTTAAGTTCAGTAAGAGTTTAAACATTATTTTCTTCAGAAAACTGTATTCAGAGGATGAAAGAATTTCATCCTAAAGAATCTCTTTAGCTAAATTGAACATTAGCAAAAGAGAAGTTTACGTTCAGGTCTAGGGCTAGTGTCAGGTAATGACCTAGGTTTGGAATCAAGCCCTTAGTTACTTAGAGAATCAGGGCCTAATTTAGGACCTGTGCCAGGGCTTCGGGTAGGGACAGTGTCAGAGCCTGATATAGGGAGAATGTGAGAGCCTGAGTGAGGCCTAGCGTCAGGCCCCTAGATGCAGACACTGTCAGGGCATGACTTAGGAGCAGCATCAGGGCCTTTGTGGAGTCAGCATTCGGGTCATAGTGAAAGACATGAGCAGGGCTTGAGTGAGTCACAGAATCAAGGCCTCGGTTAAGGAAAGCTTCAGGGCCTGAGTTAGGCACAGCCTCACGTCTTCAGTTAAGGAGAGCGACAGGGCTCTCTTTGGGACAGTGTCAGAACCTTGGATAGAAATGTGTCAGGATATTAGCTCAGGATAGTGTCCGGATTTTAGTTATTGATTGCAGCAGGACCCATGTTAGGGACAGATTCCAGGCCTTAGTGAGAGATAGTGTCAAGACCTTAGTTACTGAGAGCATCAGGGCCTTCTTTAGAAGCAATGTTAGGGCTTCATGTAAAAATCGCATCCCGGACTGGCTTGGGGTGAGCGCCAGGGACTGAGTGAGGCCTAGCGTCATTCCTGTAGGTGGGGACACTGTCAGGGCGTGACACAGGAGCAGCATCAGTGCCCTTGTTGGATCAGCATTATGGTCTTCGTTAAAGACATGAGCAGTCCTTCTGTTAGGGACAGCGTCACGGCTCTACTTAGCGATATTTTCAGGACCTTAGTAAGAGATGGGTTAGTAAATTAGCTGAGGATAGTGTGAGGACTTTAGATATTGATGGCATCAGGGCCTTAGTTAGGGACAGTGTCAGGCCGTGAGTTAGGCCTAACATCCAGGCCTTAGTTAGGGACAGCGTCACGGCGTGGGGACTCAATTCAGGTCCTGACATCGGCACAGCATAAGGGCTTCAGTTAGCAGAAGAGGCAGGACATTAGCTAGGGACAGGGTTAGGGTAAAGTCTAGGGATTGTGTCAGCAAATGACCTCGGGATAGTGTCAAGACCTTAGTTACTGAGAACCTGAGGGCCTTATTTAGGACCAGCATCAGGGTCGGACTTAGGGCAAGCAAGAGGGCCTGAGTGAGGCCCAGCTTCAGGCCCCTAGCTGGAGACAGTGTCAGGGCATGACGTCGAAGCAGCATCAGGGCCTTTGACTGCAGCTCGGCCCAAGTCAGGGACAGATTCTGCGCCTTAGTGAGAGATAGGGTGAAAGTCTTAGTTAGGATCAGTTAGTGCCTTAGTTAGGGAGAGTATTAGGGTTTCAATTAGGATAAGATGCAGGACATTAGCTTGGTACAGAGTCATGTTCCGAGCCAGGGATAGTGTCAGCAAATGACCTGGGTTGGTGTCAAGACCTTCGTTACTTAGAGAATCAGGGCCTAATTTAGGACCTGTGTCAGGGCTTCGGGTACGGACAGCGTCAGAACCTAACTTAGGGAGAACGTCTAGGCCTGAGTGAGGCCTAGTGTCAGCCCCCCAGCTAGAGACACAGTCAGGGCATGGATGTAGGAACAGCATCAGGGTCTTTGTGGGGTCAGCATTCGGGTCATACAGAAAGACCTGAGCAGGGCCTGTGTTAGTCACAGAATCAAGGCCTCAGTTAGGGAAAGCTTCAGGGCCTGAGTTAGGCACAGCCTCAGGTCTTCACTTAAGGACACCGACAGGTTTGGGACAGTGTCAGGATCGTGCATAGAAATGTGTCAGGAAATTATCTCAGGACAGTGTCGGGATTTTAGTTATTGATTGCAACAGGTCCCATGTTAGGGACAGATTCCGGGCTTTAGTGAGAGATAGTGTCAAGGCCTTTGTTCGGATTAGTCAGGGCTTAGTTAGGGATACTATTAGGGTTTCATTTAGGATAAGATGCAGGACATTAGCTTGGGACAGAGTCAGGTTCCGGGCCAGGGATAGCGTCAGGAAATAACCCAGGAAAAGCGTGAAGACCTTCGTTATTGAGAGCCTCAGGGCCTTACTTAGGACCAGCGTGAGGGCCTAAATCAGGACCACTGCCAGGGCTTCCTATACAGACAGCGTCAGAGCATAAGGAAGGTACAGCCAAAGGGCCTAAGTGAGGCTTATCTTTAGGGCCTGAGTTAGGGACACTGTCAGGGCATGACTTAGGAGCAGCAGAAGGGCCTCTGTGGGATCAGCGTCAGGTTCTTCATTAAAGACAGTATCAGGGCCTCTGTTAGGGAGAGCCTCAGGGCCTCATGTATGGACAGCATCAAGGCTTACTTTGGGTCAGTTTCAGGACCTTGGTAAGACCTGGGTCAGGATATTAACTCAGGATAGTCTCAGGATTTTAGATATTGGCGGCAGCTGGGCTTTAGTTAGAAACAGTGTCAGGGCCTGAGTTAGGACTAGCATTATAGCCTTTGTTAGGTATAGTGTCAGGGACAGAGCTAGGAGTTGTGTCAGGGCCTTTGCTAGGGACAGTGTCAGTGTCTGAGCTAGGATGAGCCTCCAGGCCTCAGTTTGGGACAGGTTCACAGCCTTGGGAGGAGTTTCCTGAAGTTAATTAGGGACAACATCAGGGATTTGGCATAATAAGAATTAGTTCGTTAGCATAAGAGGAGGCATTCCTACAAGCACCCTGAAAGCCAACACAGGCAAATGCAGAAGTAAACCAGGCAGGCTGGTATAAAGGAATATTCCACAGAAGTTGAGTACATTTTGTTTAAGTTCAGTAAGAGTTTAAACATTATTTTTTTCAGAAAACTGTATTCAGAAGATGAAAGAATTTCATCCTAAAGAATCTCTTTAGCTAAATTGAACATTAGCAAAAGAGAAGTTTACGTTCAGGTCTAGGGCTAGTGTCAGGTAATGACCTAGGTTTGGAATCAAGCCCTTAGTTACTTAGAGAATCAGGGCCTAATTTAGGACCTGTGCCAGGGCTTCGGGTAGGGACAGTGTCAGAGCCTGATATAGGGAGAATGTGAGAGCCTGAGTGAGGCCTCGCGTCAGGCCCCTAGATGCAGACACTGTCAGGGCATGACTTAGGAGCAGCATCAGGGCCTTTGTGGAGTCAGCATTCGGGTCATAGTGAAAGACATGAGCAGGGCTTGAGTGAGTCACAGAATCAAGGCCTCGGTTAAGGAAAGCTTCAGGGCCTGAGTTAGGCACAGCCTCACGTCTTCAGTTAAGGAGAGCGACAGGGCTCTCTTTGGGACAGTGTCAGAACCTTGGATAGAAATGTGTCAGGATATTAGCTCAGGATAGTGTCCGGATTTTAGTTATTGATTGCAGCAGGACCCATGTTAGGGACAGATTCCAGGCCTTAGTGAGAGATAGTGTCAAGACCTTAGTTACTGAGAGCATCAGGGCCTTCTTTAGAAGCAATGTTAGGGCTTCATGTAAAAATCGCATCCCGGACTGGCTTGGGGTGAGCGCCAGGGACTGAGTGAGGCCTAGCGTCATTCCTGTAGGTGGGGACACTGTCAGGGCGTGACACAGGAGCAGCATCAGTGCCCTTGTTGGATCAGCATTATGGTCTTCGTTAAAGACATGAGCAGGCCTTCTGTTAGGGACAGCGTCACGGCTCTACTTAGCGATATTTTCAGGACCTTAGTAAGAGATGGGTTAGTAAATTAGCTGAGGATAGTGTGAGGACTTTAGATATTGATGGCATCAGGGCCTTAGTTAGGGACAGTGTCAGGCCGTGACTTAGGCCTAACATCCAGGCCTTAGTTAGGGACAGTGTCACGGCGTGGGGACTCAATTCAGGTCCTGACATCGGCACAGCATAAGGGCTTCAGTTAGCAGAAGAGGCAGGACATTAGCTAGGGACAGGGTTAGGGTAAAGTCTAGGGATTGTGTCAGCAAATGACCTCGGGATAGTGTCAAGACCTTAGTTACTGAGAACCTGAGGGCCTTATTTAGGACCAGCATCAGGACCGGACTTAGGGCAAGCAAGAGGGCCTGAGTGAGGCCCAGCTGCAAGCCCCTAGCTGGAGACAGTGTCAGGGCATGACGTCGAAGCAGCATCCGGGCCTTTGTTGGGTCAGCATTCGGGTCATAGTTAAGGACATGAGCAGGGCCTGAGTGAGTCAGAGAATCGAGGCCTCCGTTAGGGAAAGCTTCAGGGCCTGAGTTAGGCACAGCCTCAGGTCTTCATTTAAGGACAGCGACAGGCCTTTCTCTGGTACTGTGTCAGGTCCGTGGATAGAAATATGTCAGCATATTAGCTCAGGATAGTGTCGGGATTTTCATTATTGACTGCAGCACGGCCCAAGTCAGGGACAGATTCTGGGCCTTAGTGAGAGATAGGGTGAAAGTCTTAGTTAGGATCAGTTAGAGACTTAGTTAGGGAGAGTATTAGGGTTTCTATTAGGATAAGATGCAGGACATTAGCTTGGGACAGACTCATGATCCGAGCCAGGGATAGTGTCAGAAAATGACCTGGGTTGGTGTCAAGACCTTAGTTATTTAGAGAATCAGGGCCTAATTTAGGACCTGTGTCAGGGCTTCGGGTAGGGACATCGTCAGAGCCTGACTTAGGGAGAACGTCTAGGCCTGAGTGAGGCCTAGTGCCAGCCCACCTGCTGGAGACACAGTCAGGGCATGACGTAGGAACAGCATCAGGGCCTTTGTGGGGTCAGCATGCAGGTCATAGTGAAAGACATGAACAGGGCCTGTGTTAGTCACAGAATCAAGGCCTCAGTTAGGGAAAGCTTCAGGGCCTGAGTTAGGCACAGCCTCAGGTCTTCACTTAAGGACGGCAACAGGCTTTCTTTTGGAAAGTATCAGGACAGTGGATAGAAATGAGTCAGGATATTAGCTCAGGACAGTGTCCTTTTTTTAGTTATTGATTGCAGCAGGGACCATTAGGGACAGATTCTGGGCGTTCGTGAGAGATAGTGTGAAGGCCTTTGTTAGGTTTCGTCAGGGCTTAGTTTGGGAGAGTATTAGGGTTTCATTTAGGATAAGATGCAGGACATTAGCTTGGGACAGAGTCAGGTACCAGGCCAGGGATAGCGTCTGGAAATGACCCAGGAAAAGCGTGAAGACCTTCGTTATTGAGAGCCTCAGGGCCTTACTTAGGACCAGCGTGTGGGCCTAAATCAGGACCACTGCCAGGGCTTCCTATACAGACAGCGTCAGAGCATAAGGAAGGTACAGCCAAAGGGCCTAAGTGAGGCTTATCTTTAGGGCCTGAGTTAGGGACACTGTCAGGGCATGACTTAGGAGCAGCAGAAGGGCCTCTGTGGGATCAGCGTCAGGTTCTTCATTAAAGACAGTATCAGGGCCTCTGTTAGGGAGAGCCTCAGGGCCTCATGTATGGACAGCATCAAGGCTTACTTTGGGTCAGTTTCAGGACCTTGGTAAGACCTGGGTCAGGATATTAACTCAGGATAGTCTCAGGATTTTAGATATTGGCGGCAGCTGGGCTTTAGTTAGAAACAGTGTCAGGGCCTGAGTTAGGACTAGCATTATAGCCTTTGTTAGGTATAGTGTCAGGGACAGAGCTAGGAGTTGTGTCAGGGCCTTTGCTAGGGACAGTGTCAGTGTCTGAGCTAGGATGAGCCTCCAGGCCTCAGTTTGGGACAGGTTCACAGCCTTGGGAGGAGTTTCCTGAAGTTAATTAGGGACAACATCAGGGATTTGGCATAATAAGAATTAGTTCGTTAGCATAAGAGGAGGCATTCCTACAAGCACCCTGAAAGCCAACACAGGCAAATGCAGAAGTAAACCAGGCAGGCTGGTATAAAGGAATATTCCACAGAAGTTGAGTACATTTTGTTTAAGTTCAGTAAGAGTTTAAACATTATTTTCTTCAGAAAACTGTATTCAGAGGATGAAAGAATTTCATCCTAAAGAATCTCTTTAGCTAAATTGAACATTAGCAAAAGAGAAGTTTACGTTCAGGTCTAGGGCTAGTGTCAGGTAATGACCTAGGTTTGGAATCAAGCCCTTAGTTACTTAGAGAATCAGGGCCTAATTTAGGACCTGTGCCAGGGCTTCGGGTAGGGACAGTGTCAGAGCCTGGTATAGGGAGGAGGTGAGGGCCTGAGTGAGGCCTAGCGTCAGGCCCCTAGATGCAGACACTGTCAGGGCATGACTTAGGAGCAGCATCAGGGCCTTTGTGGAGTCAGCATTCGGGTCATAGTGAAAGACATGAGCAGGGCTTGAGTGAGTCACAGAATCAAGGCCTCGGTTAAGGAAAGCTTCAGGGCCTGAGTTAGGCACAGCCTCACGTCTTCAGTTAAGGAGAGCGACAGGGCTCTCTTTGGGACAGTGTGAGAACCTTGGATAGAAATGTGTCAGGATATTAGCTCAGGATAGTGTCCGGATTTTAGTTATTGATTGCAGCAGGACCCATGTTAGGGACAGATTCCAGGCCTTAGTGAGAGATAGTGTCAAGACCTTAGTTACTGAGAGCATCAGGGCCTTCTTTAGAAGCAATGTTAGGGCTTCATGTAAAAATCGCATCCCGGACTGGCTTGGGGTGAGCGCCAGGGACTGAGTGAGGCCTAGCGTCATTCCTGTAGGTGGGGACACTGTCAGGGCGTGACACAGGAGCAGCATCAGTGCCGTTGTTGGATCAGCATTATGGTCTTCGTTAAAGACATGAGCAGGCCTTCTGTTAGGGACAGCGTCACGGCTCTACTTAGCGATAGAACCTTGGATAGAAATGTGTCAGGATATTAGCTCAGGCTAGTGTCCGGATTTTCATTATTGATTGCAGCAGGGCCCATGTTAGGGATAGATTCTGGGCCTTAGTGAGAGATAGGGTCAATGCCTTAATTAGGATTAGTCCGGGCCTTAGTTAGGGAGAGTATTAGGGTTTCAATTAGGATAAGATGCAGGACATTACCTTGGGACAGAGTCATGATCCGAGCCAGGGATAGTGTCAGAAAATAACCTGGGTTGGTGTCAAGACCTTAGTTATTTAGAGAATCAGGGCCTAATTTAGGACCTGTGTCACGGCTTCGGGTAGGGACATCGTCAAAGCCTGACTTAGGGAGAATGTCTAGGCCTGAGTGAGGCCTAGTGCCAGCCCACCTGCTGGGGACACAGTCAGGGCATGACGTAGGAACAGCATCAGGGCCTTTGTGGGGTCAGCATGCAGGTCATAGTGAAAGACATGAACAGGGCCTGTGTTAGTCACAGAATCAAGGCCTCAGTTAGGGAAAGCTTCAGGGCCTGAGTTAGGCACAGCCTCAGGTCTTCACTTAAGGACGGCAACAGGCTTTCTTTTGGAAAGTATCAGGACAGTGGATAGAAATGAGTCAGGATATTAGCTCAGGACAGTGTCCTTTTTTTAGTTATTGATTGCAGCAGGGACCATTAGGGACAGATTCTGGGCGTTCGTGAGAGATAGTGTGAAGGCCTTTGTTAGGTTTCGTCAGGGCTTAGTTTGGGAGAGTATTAGGGTTTCATTTAGGATAAGATGCAGGACATTAGCTTGGGACAGAGTCAGGTACCAGGCCAGGGATAGCGTCTGGAAATGACCCAGGAAAAGCGTGAAGACCTTCGTTATTGAGAGCCTCAGGGCCTTACTTAGGACCAGCGTGTGGGCCTAAATCAGGACCACTGCCAGGGCTTCCTATACAGACAGCGTCAGAGCATAAGGAAGGTACAGCCAAAGGGCCGAAGTGAGGCTTATCTTTAGGGCCTGAGTTAGGGACACTGTCAGGGCATGACTTAGGAGCAGCAGAAGGGCCTCTGTGGGATCAGCGTGAGGGTCTTCACTAAAGACATTATCAGGGCCTCTGTTAGGGAGAGCCTCAGGGCCTCATTTTCAGACAGCATCAAGGCTTACTTTGGGTCAGTTTCAGGACCTTGGTAAGAACTGGGTCAGGATATGAACTCAGGATAAAATCAGGGCTTTAGATAATGGCGGCAGTAGGGCCTTAGAGTCAGTGTCAGGGTCTGAGTTAGGAATATCATTATGGGCTTTGTTAGGTATAGTGTCAGGGACTGAGCTAGGAGTAGTGTCAGGGTCCGAGTTACGTGTAATGTCAGGGTCTTGGTTAGGGACAGTGTCAGGGCCTGGGTTAGCACGAGTCTCCAGGCCGTAGTTAGGGACAGGTTCACAGCATCGGGAGTAATTTCAGCGCCTTATTTATGTTCAGCATCAGGGATGATTTAGTTAGCATAAGAGGAGCCATTCCTGCAAGAACCCTGAAGACCAACACACAAGAATGTAAAAGTGAACCATGCACGCTGCTATGAAGGAATATTCCACAGCAGTTGAGTACACTTTGTTTAAGGTTAACAAGAGTTTAAAAATTATTTTTTTAAGAAACCAATATTCATATGATGAAAGAATTTCGTCATAAAGAATCTCTTTCCCTAAACTTGACATTAGCTAAAGTCAAGAATAGATTAAGGTCTAGGGGTAGTGTCAGTTAATGACCTAGATTTGGTGTCAAGACCTTAGTTACTTAGAGAATCAAGGCCTAAAATTTAGGACCTGCGTCAAGATTTTCGGTAGGGACAGCGTCAGACCTGACTTATGGAGAACGTCAGGGCCTGAGTGAGGCCTAGCGTCAGCCCCCTAGCTGCAGACACAGTCAGGGCATGACTTAGGAGCAGCATAAACACCTTGGTTGGGTCAGCGAAAGGTCATAGTGAAAGACATGAGCAGGCCTTGAGTGAGTCACAGAATCAAGGCCTCCCTAAGGGAAAGCTTCAGGGCCTGAGTTAGGCACAGCCTCAGGTCTTCACTTAAGGACACCGACCGGTTTGAGACAGTGTCAGGATCGTGTATAGAAATGTGTCAGGAAATTATCTCAGGACAGTGTCGGGATTTTAGATATTGATTGCAACAGGTCCCATGTTAGGGACAGATTCCGGGCTTTAGTGAGAGATAGTGTCAAGGCCTTTGTTCGGATTGGTCATGCCTTACTTAGGGATACTATTAGGGTTTCATTTAGGATAAGATGCAGGACATTAGCTTGGGACAGAGTCAGGTTCCGGGCCAGGGATAGCGTCAGGAAATAACCCAGGAAAAGCGTGAAGACCTTCGTTATTGAGAGCCTCAGGGCCTTACTTAGGACGAGCGTGAGGGCCTAAATCAGGACCACTGCCAGGGCTTCCTATACAGACAGCGTCAGAGCATAAGGAAGGTAGAGCCAAAGGGCCTAAGTGAGGCTTATCTTTAGGGCCTGAGTTAGGGACACTGTCAGGGCATGACTTAGAAGCAGCAGAAGGGCCTCTGTGGGATCAGCGTCAGGTTCTTCATTAAAGACAGTATCAGGGCCTCTGTTAGGGAGAGCCTCAGGGCCTCATTTATGGACAGCATCAAGGCTTACTTTGGGTCAGTTTCAGGACCTTGGTAAGACCTGGGTCAGGATATTAACTCAGGATAGTCTCAGGATTTTAGATATTGGCGGCAGCTGGGCTTTAGTTAGAAACAGTGTCAGGGCCTGAGTTAGGACTAGCATTATAGCCTTTGTTAGGTATAGTGTCAGGGACAGAGCTAGGAGTTGTGTCAGGGCCTTTGCTAGGGACAGTGTCAGTGTCTGAGCTAGGATGAGCCTCCAGGCCTCAGTTTGGGACAGGTTCACAGCCTTGGGAGGAGTTTCCTGAAGTTAATTAGGGACAACATCAGGGATTTGGCATAATAAGAATTAGTTCGTTAGCATAAGAGGAGGCATTCCTACAAGCACCCTGAAAGCCAACACAGGCAAATGCAGAAGTAAACCAGGCAGGCTGGTATAAAGGAATATTCCACAGAAGTTGAGTACATTTTGTTTAAGTTCAGTAAGAGTTTAAACATTATTTTTTTCAGAAAACTGTATTCAGAAGATGAAAGAATTTCATCCTAAAGAATCTCTTTAGCTAAATTGAACATTAGCAAAAGAGAAGTTTACGTTCAGGTCTAGGGCTAGTGTCAGGTAATGACCTAGGTTTGGAATCAAGCCCTTAGTTACTTAGAGAATCAGGGCCTAATTTAGGACCTGTGCCAGGGCTTCGGGTAGGGACAGTGTCAGAGCCTGGTATAGGGAGGAGGTGAGGGCCTGAGTGAGGCCTAGCGTCAGGCCCCTAGATGCAGACACTGTCAGGGCATGACTTAGGAGCAGCATCAGGGCCTTTGTGGAGTCAGCATTCGGGTCATAGTGAAAGACATGAGCAGGGCTTGAGTGAGTCACAGAATCAAGGCCTCGGTTAAGGAAAGCTTCAGGGCCTGAGTTAGGCACAGCCTCACGTCTTCAGTTAAGGAGAGCGACAGGGCTCTCTTTGGGACAGTGTCAGAACCTTGGATAGAAATGTGTCAGGATATTAGCTCAGGATAGTGTCCGGATTTTAGTTATTGATTGCAGCAGGACCCATGTTAGGGACAGATTCCAGGCCTTAGTGAGAGATAGTGTCAAGACCTTAGTTACTGAGAGCATCAGGGCCTTCTTTAGAAGCAATGTTAGGGCTTCATGTAAAAATCGCATCCCGGACTGGCTTGGGGTGAGCGCCAGGGACTGAGTGAGGCCTAGCGTCATTCCTGTAGGTGGGGACACTGTCAGGGCGTGACACAGGAGCAGCATCAGTGCCCTTGTTGGATCAGCATTATGGTCTTCGTTAAAGACATGAGCAGGCCTTCTGTTAGGGACAGCGTCACGGCTCTACTTAGCGATATTTTCAGGACCTTAGTAAGAGATGGGTTAGTAAATTAGCTGAGGATAGTGTGAGGACTTTAGATATTGATGGCATCAGGGCCTTAGTTAGGGACAGTGTCAGGCCGTGAGTTAAGCCTAACATCCAGGCCTTAGTTAGGGACAGCGTCACGGCGTGGGGACTCAATTCAGGTCCTGACATCGGCACAGCATAAGGGCTTCAGTTAGCAGAAGAGGCAGGACATTAGCTAGGGACAGGGTTAGGGTAAAGTCTAGGGATTGTGTCAGCAAATGACCTCGGGATAGTGTCAAGACCTTAGTTACTGAGAACCTGAGGGCCTTATTTAGGACCAGCATCAGGGTCGGACTTAGGGCAAGCAAGAGGGCCTGAGTGAGGCCCAGCTTCAGGCCCCTAGCTGGAGACAGTGTCAGGGCATGACGTCGAAGCAGCATCAGGGCCTTTGACTGCAGCTCGGCCCAAGTCAGGGACAGATTCTGCGCCTTAGTGAGAGATAGGGTGAAAGTCTTAGTTAGGATCAGTTAGTGCCTTAGTTAGGGAGAGTATTAGGGTTTCAATTAGGATAAGATGCAGGACATTAGCTTGGTACAGAGTCATGTTCCGAGCCAGGGATAGTGTCAGCAAATGACCTGGGTTGGTGTCAAGACCTTCGTTACTTAGAGAATCAGGGCCTAATTTAGGACCTGTGTCAGGGCTTCGGGTACGGACAGCGTCAGAACCTAACTTAGGGAGAACGTCTAGGCCTGAGTGAGGCCTAGTGTCAGCCCCCCAGCTAGAGACACAGTCAGGGCATGGATGTAGGAACAGCATCAGGGTCTTTGTGGGGTCAGCATTCGGGTCATACAGAAAGACCTGAGCAGGGCCTGTGTTAGTCACAGAATCAAGGCCTCAGTTAGGGAAAGCTTCAGGGCCTGAGTTAGGCACAGCCTCAGGTCTTCACTTAAGGACACCGACAGGTTTGGGACAGTGTCAGGATCGTGCATAGAAATGTGTCAGGAAATTATCTCAGGACAGTGTCGGGATTTTAGTTATTGATTGCAACAGGTCCCATGTTAGGGACAGATTCCGGGCTTTAGTGAGAGATAGTGTCAAGGCCTTTGGTCGGATTGGTCAGGCCTTAGTTAGGGATACTATTAGGGTTTCATTTAGGATAAGATGCAGGACATTAGCTTGGGACAGAGTCAGGTTCCGGGCCAGGGATAGCGTCAGGAAATAACCCAGGAAAAGCGTGAAGACCTTCGTTATTGAGAGCCTCAGGGCCTTACTTAGGACCAGCGTGAGGGCCTAAATCAGGACCACTGCCAGGGCTTCCTATACAGACAGCGTCAGAGCATAAGGAAGGTACAGCCAAAGGGCCTAAGTGAGGCTTATCTTTAGGGCCTGAGTTAGGGACACTGTCAGGGCATGACTTAGGAGCAGCAGAAGGGCCTCTGTGGGATCAGCGTCAGGTTCTTCATTAAAGACAGTATCAGGGCCTCTGTTAGGGAGAGCCTCAGGGCCTCATGTATGGACAGCATCAAGGCTTACTTTGGGTCAGTTTCAGGACCTTGGTAAGACCTGGGTCAGGATATTAACTCAGGATAGTCTCAGGATTTTAGATATTGGCGGCAGCTGGGCTTTAGTTAGAAACAGTGTCAGGGCCTGAGTTAGGACTAGCATTATAGCCTTTGTTAGGTATAGTGTCAGGGACAGAGCTAGGAGTTGTGTCAGGGCCTTTGCTAGGGACAGTGTCAGTGTCTGAGCTAGGATGAGCCTCCAGGCCTCAGTTTGGGACAGGTTCACAGCCTTGGGAGGAGTTTCCTGAAGTTAATTAGGGACAACATCAGGGATTTGGCATAATAAGAATTAGTTCGTTAGCATAAGAGGAGGCATTCCTACAAGCACCCTGAAAGCCAACACAGGCAAATGCAGAAGTAAACCAGGCAGGCTGGTAGAAAGGAATATTCCACAGAAATTGATTACATTTTGTTTAAGTTCAGTAAGAGTTTAAACATTATTTTTTTCAGAAAACTGTATTCAGAAGATGAAAGAATTTCATCCTAAAGAATCTCTTTAGCTAAATTGAACATTAGCAAAAGAGAAGTTTACGTTCAGGTCTAGGGCTAGTGTCAGGTAATGACCTAGGTTTGGAATCAAGCCCTTAGTTACTTAGAGAATCAGGGCCTAATTTAGGACCTGTGCCAGGGCTTCGGGTAGGGACAGTGTCAGAGCCTGGTATAGGGAGGAGGTGAGGGCCTGAGTGAGGCCTAGCGTCAGGCCCCTAGATGCAGACACTGTCAGGGCATGACTTAGGAGCAGCATCAGGGCCTTTGTGGAGTCAGCATTCGGGTCATAGTGAAAGACATGAGCAGGGCTTGAGTGAGTCACAGAATCAAGGCCTCGGTTAAGGAAAGCTTCAGGGCCTGAGTTAGGCACAGCCTCACGTCTTCAGTTAAGGAGAGCGACAGGGCTCTCTTTGGGACAGTGTCAGAACCTTGGATAGAAATGTGTCAGGATATTAGCTCAGGATAGTGTCCGGATTTTAGTTATTGATTGCAGCAGGACCCATGTTAGGGACAGATTCCAGGCCTTAGTGAGAGATAGTGTCAAGACCTTAGTTACTGAGAGCATCAGGGCCTTCTTTAGAAGCAATGTTAGGGCTTCATGTAAAAATCGCATCCCGGACTGGCTTGGGGTGAGCGCCAGGGACTGAGTGAGGCCTAGCGTCATTCCTGTAGGTGGGGACACTGTCAGGGCGTGACTCAGGAGCAGCATCAGTGCCCTTGTTGGATCAGCATTATGGTCTTCGTTAAAGACATGAGCAGTCCTTCTGTTAGGGACAGCGTCACGGCTCTACTTAGCGATATTTTCAGGACCTTAGTAAGAGATGGGTTAGTAAATTAGCTGAGGATAGTGTGAGGACTTTAGATATTGATGGCATCAGGGCCTTAGTTAGGGACAGTGTCAGGCCGTGAGTTAGGCCTAACATCCAGGCCTTAGTTAGGGACAGCGTCACGGCGTGGGGACTCAATTCAGGTCCTGACATCGGCACAGCATAAGGGCTTCAGTTAGCAGAAGAGGCAGGACATTAGCTAGGGACAGGGTTAGGGTAAAGTCTAGGGATTGTGTCAGCAAATGACCTCGGGATAGTGTCAAGACCTTAGTTACTGAGAACCTGAGGGCCTTATTTAGGACCAGCATCAGGGTCGGACTTAGGGCAAGCAAGAGGGCCTGAGTGAGGCCCAGCTTCAGGCCCCTAGCTGGAGACAGTGTCAGGGCATGACGTCGAAGCAGCATCAGGGCCTTTGACTGCAGCTCGGCCCAAGTCAGGGACAGATTCTGCGCCTTAGTGAGAGATAGGGTGAAAGTCTTAGTTAGGATCAGTTAGTGCCTTAGTTAGGGAGAGTATTAGGGTTTCAATTAGGATAAGATGCAGGACATTAGCTTGGTACAGAGTCATGTTCCGAGCCAGGGATAGTGTCAGCAAATGACCTGGGTTGGTGTCAAGACCTTCGTTACTTAGAGAATCAGGGCCTAATTTAGGACCTGTGTCAGGGCTTCGGGTAGGGACAGCGTCAGAACCTAACTTAGGGAGAACGTCTAGGCCTGAGTGAGGCCTAGTGTCAGCCCCCCAGCTAGAGACACAGTCAGGGCATGGATGTAGGAACAGCATCAGGGTCTTTGTGGGGTCAGCATTCGGGTCATACAGAAAGACCTGAGCAGGGCCTGTGTTAGTCACAGAATCAAGGCCTCAGTTAGGGAAAGCTTCAGGGCCTGAGTTAGGCACAGCCTCAGGTCTTCACTTAAGGACACCGACAGGTTTGGGACAGTGTCAGGATCGTGCATAGAAATGTGTCAGGAAATTATCTCAGGACAGTGTCGGGATTATAGTTATTGATTGCAACAGGTCCCATGTTAGGGACAGATTCCGGGCTTTAGTGAGAGATAGTGTCAAGGCCTTTGTTCGGATTAGTCAGGGCTTAGTTAGGGATACTATTAGGGTTTCATTTAGGATAAGATGCAGGACATTAGCTTGGGACAGAGTCAGGTTCCGGGCCAGGGATAGCGTCAGGAAATAACCCCGGAAAAGCGTGAAGACCTTCGTTATTGAGAGCCTCAGGGCCTTACTTAGGACCAGCGTGAGGGCCTAAATCAGGACCACTGCCAGGGCTTCCTATACAGACAGCGTCAGAGCATAAGGAAGGTACAGCCAAAGGGCCTAAGTGAGGCTTATCTTTAGGGCCTGAGTTAGGGACACTGTCAGGGCATGACTTAGGAGCAGCAGAAGGGCCTCTGTGGGATCAGCGTCAGGTTCTTCATTAAAGACAGTATCAGGGCCTCTGTTAGGGAGAGCCTCAGGGCCTCATTTATGGACAGCATCAAGGCTTACTTTGGGTCAGTTTCAGGACCTTGGTAAGACCTGGGTCAGGATATTAACTCAGGATAGTCTCAGGATTTTAGATATTGGCGGCAGCTGGGCTTTAGTTAGAAACAGTGTCAGGGCCTGAGTTAGGACTAGCATTATAGCCTTTGTTAGGTATAGTGTCAGGGACAGAGCTAGGAGTTGTGTCAGGGCCTTTGCTAGGGACAGTGTCAGTGTCTGAGCTAGGATGAGCCTCCAGGCCTCAGTTTGGGACAGGTTCACAGCCTTGGGAGGAGTTTCCTGAAGTTAATTAGGGACAACATCAGGGATTTGGCATAATAAGAATTAGTTCGTTAGCATAAGAGGAGGCATTCCTACAAGCACCCTGAAAGCCAACACAGGCAAATGCAGAAGTAAACCAGGCAGGCTGGTATAAAGGAATATTCCACAGAAGTTGAGTACATTTTGTTTAAGTTCAGTAAGAGTTTAAACATTATTTTTTTCAGAAAACTGTATTCAGAAGATGAAAGAATTTCATCCTAAAGAATCTCTTTAGCTAAATTGAACATTAGCAAAAGAGAAGTTTACGTTCAGGTCTAGGGCTAGTGTCAGGTAATGACCTAGGTTTGGAATCAAGCCCTTAGTTACTTAGAGAATCAGGGCCTAATTTAGGACCTGTGCCAGGGCTTCGGGTAGGGACAGTGTCAGAGCCTGGTATAGGGAGGAGGTGAGGGCCTGAGTGAGGCCTAGCGTCAGGCCCCTAGATGCAGACACTGTCAGGGCATGACTTAGGAGCAGCATCAGGGCCTTTGTGGAGTCAGCATTCGGGTCATAGTGAAAGACATGAGCAGGGCTTGAGTGAGTCACAGAATCAAGGCCTCGGTTAAGGAAAGCTTCAGGGCCTGAGTTAGGCACAGCCTCACGTCTTCAGTTAAGGAGAGCGACAGGGCTCTCTTTGGGACAGTGTCAGAACCTTGGATAGAAATGTGTCAGGATATTAGCTCAGGATAGTGTCCGGATTTTAGTTATTGATTGCAGCAGGACCCATGTTAGGGACAGATTCCAGGCCTTAGTGAGAGATAGTGTCAAGACCTTAGTTACTGAGAGCATCAGGGCCTTCTTTAGAAGCAATGTTAGGGCTTCATGTAAAAATCGCATCCCGGACTGGCTTGGGGTGAGCGCCAGGGACTGAGTGAGGCCTAGCGTCATTCCTGTAGGTGGGGACACTGTCAGGGCGTGACACAGGAGCAGCATCAGTGCCCTTGTTGGATCAGCATTATGGTCTTCGTTAAAGACATGAGCAGGCCTTCTGTTAGGGACAGCGTCACGGCTCTACTTAGCGATAGAACCTTGGATAGAAATGTGTCAGGATATTAGCTCAGGCTAGTGTCCGGATTTTCATTATTGATTGCAGCAGGGCCCATGTTAGGGATAGATTCTGGGCCTTAGTGAGAGATAGGGTCAATGCCTTAATTAGGATTAGTCCGGGCCTTAGTTAGGGAGAGTATTAGGGTTTCAATTAGGATAAGATGCAGGACATTACCTTGGGACAGAGTCATGATCCGAGCCAGGGATAGTGTCAGAAAATAACCTGGGTTGGTGTCAAGACCTTAGTTATTTAGAGAATCAGGGCCTAATTTAGGACCTGTGTCACGGCTTCGGGTAGGGACATCGTCAAAGCCTGACTTAGGGAGAATGTCTAGGCCTGAGTGAGGCCTAGTGCCAGCCCACCTGCTGGGGACACAGTCAGGGCATGACGTAGGAACAGCATCAGGGCCTTTGTGGGGTCAGCATGCAGGTCATAGTGAAAGACATGAACAGGGCCTGTGTTAGTCACAGAATCAAGGCCTCAGTTAGGGAAAGCTTCAGGGCCTGAGTTAGGCACAGCCTCAGGTCTTCACTTAAGGACGGCAACAGGCTTTCTTTTGGAAAGTATCAGGACAGTGGATAGAAATGAGTCAGGATATTAGCTCAGGACAGTGTCCTTTTTTTAGTTATTGATTGCAGCAGGGACCATTAGGGACAGATTCTGGGCGTTCGTGAGAGATAGTGTGAAGGCCTTTGTTAGGTTTCGTCAGGGCTTAGTTTGGGAGAGTATTAGGGTTTCATTTAGGATAAGATGCAGGACATTAGCTTGGGACAGAGTCAGGTACCAGGCCAGGGATAGCGTCTGGAAATGACCCAGGAAAAGCGTGAAGACCTTCGTTATTGAGAGCCTCAGGGCCTTACTTAGGACCAGCGTGTGGGCCTAAATCAGGACCACTGCCAGGGCTTCCTATACAGACAGCGTCAGAGCATAAGGAAGGTACAGCCAAAGGGCCGAAGTGAGGCTTATCTTTAGGGCCTGAGTTAGGGACACTGTCAGGGCATGACTTAGGAGCAGCAGAAGGGCCTCTGTGGGATCAGCGTGAGGGTCTTCACTAAAGACATTATCAGGGCCTCTGTTAGGGAGAGCCTCAGGGCCTCATTTTCAGACAGCATCAAGGCTTACTTTGGGTCAGTTTCAGGACCTTGGTAAGAACTGGGTCAGGATATGAACTCAGGATAAAATCAGGGCTTTAGATAATGGCGGCAGTAGGGCCTTAGAGTCAGTGTCAGGGTCTGAGTTAGGAATATCATTATGGGCTTTGTTAGGTATAGTGTCAGGGACTGAGCTAGGAGTAGTGTCAGGGTCCGAGTTACGTGTAATGTCAGGGTCTTAGTTAGGGACAGTGTCAGGGCCTGGGTTAGCACGAGTCTCCAGGCCGTAGTTAGGGACAGGTTCACAGCATCGGGAGTAATTTCAGCGCCTTATTTATGTTCAGCATCAGGGATGATTTAGTTAGCATAAGAGGAGCCATTCCTGCAAGAACCGTGAAGACCAACACACAAGAATGTAAAAGTGAACCATGCACGCTGCTATGAAGGAATATTCCACAGCAGTTGAGTACACTTTGTTTAAGGTTAACAAGAGTTTAAAAATTATTTTTTTAAGAAACCAACATTCATATGATGAAAGAATTTCGTCATAAAGAATCTCTTTCCCTAAACTTGACATTAGCTAAAGTCAAGAATAGATTAAGGTCTAGGGGTAGTGTCAGTTAATGACCTAGATTTGGTGTCAAGACCTTAGTTACTTAGAGAATCAAGGCCTAAAATTTAGGACCTGCGTCAAGATTTTCGGTAGGGACAGCGTCAGACCTGACTTATGGAGAACGTCAGGGCCTGAGTGAGGCCTAGCGTCAGCCCCCTAGCTGCAGACACAGTCAGGGCATGACTTAGGAGCAGCATAAACACCTTGGTTGGGTCAGCGAAAGGTCATAGTGAAAGACATGAGCAGGCCTTGAGTGAGTCACAGAATCAAGGCCTCCCTTAGGGAAAGCTTCAGGGCCTGAGTTAGGCACAGCCTCAGGTCTTCACTTAAGGACACCGACCGGTTTGAGACAGTGTCAGGATCGTGTATAGAAATGTGTCAGGAAATTATCTCAGGACAGTGTCGGGATTTTAGATATTGATTGCAACAGGTCCCATGTTAGGGACAGATTCCGGGCTTTAGTGAGAGATAGTCTCAAGGCCTTTGTTCGGATTGGTCATGCCTTACTTAGGGATACTATTAGGGTTTCATTTAGGATAAGATGCAGGACATTAGCTTGGGACAGAGTCAGGTTCCGGGCCAGGGATAGCGTCAGGAAATAACCCAGGAAAAGCGTGAAGACCTTCGTTATTGAGAGCCTCAGGGCCTTACTTAGGACGAGCGTGAGGGCCTAAATCAGGACCACTGCCAGGGCTTCCTATACAGACAGCGTCAGAGCATAAGGAAGGTAGAGCCAAAGGGCCTAAGTGAGGCTTATCTTTAGGGCCTGAGTTAGGGACACTGTCAGGGCATGACTTAGGAGCAGCAGAAGGGCCTCTGTGGGATCAGCGTCAGGTTCTTCATTAAAGACAGTATCAGGGCCTCTGTTAGGGAGAGCCTCAGGGCCTCATTTATGGACAGCATCAAGGCTTACTTTGGGTCAGTTTCAGGACCTTGGTAAGACCTGGGTCAGGATATTAACTCAGGATAGTCTCAGGATTTTAGATATTGGCGGCAGCTGGGCTTTAGTTAGAAACAGTGTCAGGGCCTGAGTTAGGACTAGCATTATAGCCTTTGTTAGGTATAGTGTCAGGGACAGAGCTAGGAGTTGTGTCAGGGCCTTTGCTAGGGACAGTGTCAGTGTCTGAGCTAGGATGAGCCTCCAGGCCTCAGTTTGGGACAGGTTCACAGCCTTGGGAGGAGTTTCCTGAAGTTAATTAGGGACAACATCAGGGATTTGGCATAATAAGAATTAGTTCGTTAGCATAAGAGGAGGCATTCCTACAAGCACCCTGAAAGCCAACACAGGCAAATGCAGAAGTAAACCAGGCAGGCTGGTATAAAGGAATATTCCACAGAAGTTGAGTACATTTTGTTTAAGTTCAGTAAGAGTTTAAACATTATTTTTTTCAGAAAACTGTATTCAGAAGATGAAAGAATTTCATCCTAAAGAATCTCTTTAGCTAAATTGAACATTAGCAAAAGAGAAGTTTACGTTCAGGTCTAGGGCTAGTGTCAGGTAATGACCTAGGTTTGGAATCAAGCCCTTAGTTACTTAGAGAATCAGGGCCTAATTTAGGACCTGTGCCAGGGCTTCGGGTAGGGACAGTGTCAGAGCCTGGTATAGGGAGGAGGTGAGGGCCTGAGTGAGGCCTAGCGTCAGGCCCCTAGATGCAGACACTGTCAGGGCATGACTTAGGAGCAGCATCAGGGCCTTTGTGGAGTCAGCATTCGGGTCATAGTGAAAGACATGAGCAGGGCTTGAGTGAGTCACAGAATCAAGGCCTCGGTTAAGGAAAGCTTCAGGGCCTGAGTTAGGCACAGCCTCACGTCTTCAGTTAAGGAGAGCGACAGGGCTCTCTTTGGGACAGTGTCAGAACCTTGGATAGAAATGTGTCAGGATATTAGCTCAGGATAGTGTCCGGATTTTAGTTATTGATTGCAGCAGGACCCATGTTAGGGACAGATTCCAGGCCTTAGTGAGAGATAGTGTCAAGACCTTAGTTACTGAGAGCATCAGGGCCTTCTTTAGAAGCAATGTTAGGGCTTCATGTAAAAATCGCATCCCGGACTGGCTTGGGGTGAGCGCCAGGGACTGAGTGAGGCCTAGCGTCATTCCTGTAGGTGGGGACACTGTCAGGGCGTGACACAGGAGCAGCATCAGTGCCCTTGTTGGATCAGCATTATGGTCTTCGTTAAAGACATGAGCAGGCCTTCTGTTAGGGACAGCGTCACGGCTCTACTTAGCGATATTTTCAGGACCTTAGTAAGAGATGGGTTAGTAAATTAGCTGAGGATAGTGTGAGGACTTTAGATATTGATGGCATCAGGGCCTTAGTTAGGGACAGTGTCAGGCCGTGAGTTAAGCCTAACATCCAGGCCTTAGTTAGGGACAGCGTCACGGCGTGGGGACTCAATTCAGGTCCTGACATCGGCACAGCATAAGGGCTTCAGTTAGCAGAAGAGGCAGGACATTAGCTAGGGACAGGGTTAGGGTAAAGTCTAGGGATTGTGTCAGCAAATGACCTCGGGATAGTGTCAAGACCTTAGTTACTGAGAACCTGAGGGCCTTATTTAGGACCAGCATCAGGGTCGGACTTAGGGCAAGCAAGAGGGCCTGAGTGAGGCCCAGCTTCAGGCCCCTAGCTGGAGACAGTGTCAGGGCATGACGTCGAAGCAGCATCAGGGCCTTTGACTGCAGCTCGGCCCAAGTCAGGGACAGATTCTGCGCCTTAGTGAGAGATAGGGTGAAAGTCTTAGTTAGGATCAGTTAGTGCCTTAGTTAGGGAGAGTATTAGGGTTTCAATTAGGATAAGATGCAGGACATTAGCTTGGTACAGAGTCATGTTCCGAGCCAGGGATAGTGTCAGCAAATGACCTGGGTTGGTGTCAAGACCTTCGTTACTTAGAGAATCAGGGCCTAATTTAGGACCTGTGTCAGGGCTTCGGGTACGGACAGCGTCAGAACCTAACTTAGGGAGAACGTCTAGGCCTGAGTGAGGCCTAGTGTCAGCCCCCCAGCTAGAGACACAGTCAGGGCATGGATGTAGGAACAGCATCAGGGTCTTTGTGGGGTCAGCATTCGGGTCATACAGAAAGACCTGAGCAGGGCCTGTGTTAGTCACAGAATCAAGGCCTCAGTTAGGGAAAGCTTCAGGGCCTGAGTTAGGCACAGCCTCAGGTCTTCACTTAAGGACACCGACAGGTTTGGGACAGTGTCAGGATCGTGCATAGAAATGTGTCAGGAAATTATCTCAGGACAGTGTCGGGATTTTAGTTATTGATTGCAACAGGTCCCATGTTAGGGACAGATTCCGGGCTTTAGTGAGAGATAGTGTCAAGGCCTTTGGTCGGATTGGTCAGGCCTTACTTAGGGATACTATTAGGGTTTCATTTAGGATAAGATGCAGGACATTAGCTTGGGACAGAGTCAGGTTCCGGGCCAGGGATAGCGTCAGGAAATAACCCAGGAAAAGCGTGAAGACCTTCGTTATTGAGAGCCTCAGGGCCTTACTTAGGACCAGCGTGAGGGCCTAAATCAGGACCACTGCCAGGGCTTCCTATACAGACAGCGTCAGAGCATAAGGAAGGTACAGCCAAAGGGCCTAAGTGAGGCTTATCTTTAGGGCCTGAGTTAGGGACACTGTCAGGGCATGACTTAGGAGCAGCAGAAGGGCCTCTGTGGGATCAGCGTCAGGTTCTTCATTAAAGACAGTATCAGGGCCTCTGTTAGGGAGACCCTCAGGGCCTCATGTATGGACAGCATCAAGGCTTACTTTGGGTCAGTTTCAGGACCTTGGTAAGACCTGGGTCAGGATATTAACTCAGGATAGTCTCAGGATTTTAGATATTGGCGGAGCTGGGCTTTAGTTAGAAACAGTGTCAGGGCCTGAGTTAGGACTAGCATTATAGCCTTTGTTAGGTATAGTGTCAGGGACAGAGCTAGGAGTTGTGTCAGGGCCTTTGCTAGGGACAGTGTCAGTGTCTGAGCTAGGATGAGCCTCCAGGCCTCAGTTTGGGACAGGTTCACAGCCTTGGGAGAAGTTTCCTGAAGTTAATTAGGGACAACATCAGGGATTTGGCATAATAAGAATTAGTTCTTTAGCATAAGAGGAGGCATTCCTACAAGCACCCTGAAAGCCAACACAGGCAAATGCAGAAGTAAACCAGGCAGGCTGGTATAAAGGAATATTCCACAGAAATTGATTACATTTTGTTTAAGTTCAGTAAGAGTTTAAACATTATTTTTTTCAGAAAACTGTATTCAGAAGATGAAAGAATTTCATCCTAAAGAATCTCTTTAGCTAAATTGAACATTAGCAAAAGAGAAGTTTACGTTCAGGTCTAGGGCTAGTGTCAGGTAATGACCTAGGTTTGGAATCAAGCCCTTAGTTACTTAGAGAATCAGGGCCTAATTTAGGACCTGTGCCAGGGCTTCGGGTAGGGACAGTGTCAGAGCCTGGTATAGGGAGGAGGTGAGGGCCTGAGTGAGGCCTAGCGTCAGGCCCCTAGATGCAGACACTGTCAGGGCATGACTTAGGAGCAGCATCAGGGCCTTTGTGGAGTCAGCATTCGGGTCATAGTGAAAGACATGAGCAGGGCTTGAGTGAGTCACAGAATCAAGGCCTCGGTTAAGGAAAGCTTCAGGGCCTGAGTTAGGCACAGCCTCACGTCTTCAGTTAAGGAGAGCGACAGGGCTCTCTTTGGGACAGTGTCAGAACCTTGGATAGAAATGTGTCAGGATATTAGCTCAGGATAGTGTCCGGATTTTAGTTATTGATTGCAGCAGGACCCATGTTAGGGACAGATTCCAGGCCTTAGTGAGAGATAGTGTCAAGACCTTAGTTACTGAGAGCATCAGGGCCTTCTTTAGAAGCAATGTTAGGGCTTCATGTAAAAATCGCATCCCGGACTGGCTTGGGGTGAGCGCCAGGGACTGAGTGAGGCCTAGCGTCATTCCTGTAGGTGGGGACACTGTCAGGGCGTGACACAGGAGCAGCATCAGTGCCCTTGTTGGATCAGCATTATGGTCTTCGTTAAAGACATGAGCAGGCCTTCTGTTAGGGACAGCGTCACGGCTCTACTTAGCGATATTTTCAGGACCTTAGTAAGAGATGGGTTAGTAAATTAGCTGAGGATAGTGTGAGGACTTTAGATATTGATGGCATCAGGGCCTTAGTTAGGGACAGTGTCAGGCCGTGAGTTAAGCCTAACATCCAGGCCTTAGTTAGGGACAGCGTCACGGCGTGGGGACTCAATTCAGGTCCTGACATCGGCACAGCATAAGGGCTTCAGTTAGCAGAAGAGGCAGGACATTAGCTAGGGACAGGGTTAGGGTAAAGTCTAGGGATTGTGTCAGCAAATGACCTCGGGATAGTGTCAAGACCTTAGTTACTGAGAACCTGAGGGCCTTATTTAGGACCAGCATCAGGGTCGGACTTAGGGCAAGCAAGAGGGCCTGAGTGAGGCCCAGCTTCAGGCCCCTAGCTGGAGACAGTGTCAGGGCATGACGTCGAAGCAGCATCAGGGCCTTTGACTGCAGCTCGGCCCAAGTCAGGGACAGATTCTGCGCCTTAGTGAGAGATAGGGTGAAAGTCTTAGTTAGGATCAGTTAGTGCCTTAGTTAGGGAGAGTATTAGGGTTTCAATTAGGATAAGATGCAGGACATTAGCTTGGTACAGAGTCATGTTCCGAGCCAGGGATAGTGTCAGCAAATGACCTGGGTTGGTGTCAAGACCTTCGTTACTTAGAGAATCAGGGCCTAATTTAGGACCTGTGTCAGGGCTTCGGGTACGGACAGCGTCAGAACCTAACTTAGGGAGAACGTCTAGGCCTGAGTGAGGCCTAGTGTCAGCCCCCCAGCTAGAGACACAGTCAGGGCATGGATGTAGGAACAGCATCAGGGTCTTTGTGGGGTCAGCATTCGGGTCATACAGAAAGACCTGAGCAGGGCCTGTGTTAGTCACAGAATCAAGGCCTCAGTTAGGGAAAGCTTCAGGGCCTGAGTTAGGCACAGCCTCAGGTCTTCACTTAAGGACACCGACAGGTTTGGGACAGTGTCAGGATCGTGCATAGAAATGTGTCAGGAAATTATCTCAGGACAGTGTCGGGATTTTAGTTATTGATTGCAACAGGTCCCATGTTAGGGACAGATTCCGGGCTTTAGTGAGAGATAGTGTCAAGGCCTTTGTTCGGATTAGTCAGGGCTTAGTTAGGGATACTTTTAGGGTTTCATTTAGGATAAGATGCAGGACATTAGCTTGGGACAGAGTCAGGTTCCGGGCCAGGGATAGCGTCAGGAAATAACCCAGGAAAAGCGTGAAGACCTTCGTTATTGAGAGCCTCAGGGCCTTACTTAGGACCAGCGTGAGGGCCTAAATCAGGACCACTGCCAGGGCTTCCTATACAGACAGCGTCAGAGCATAAGGAAGGTACAGCCAAAGGGCCTAAGTGAGGCTTATCTTTAGGGCCTGAGTTAGGGACACTGTCAGGGCATGACTTAGGAGCAGCAGAAGGGCCTCTGTGGGATCAGCGTCAGGTTCTTCATTAAAGACAGTATCAGGGCCTCTGTTAGGGAGAGCCTCAGGGCCTCATGTATGGACAGCATCAAGGCTTACTTTGGGTCAGTTTCAGGACCTTGGTAAGACCTGGGTCAGGATATTAACTCAGGATAGTCTCAGGATTTTAGATATTGGCGGCAGCTGGGCTTTAGTTAGAAACAGTGTCAGGGCCTGAGTTAGGACTAGCATTATAGCCTTTGTTAGGTATAGTGTCAGGGACAGAGCTAGGAGTTGTGTCAGGGCCTTTGCTAGGGACAGTGTCAGTGTCTGAGCTAGGATGAGCCTCCAGGCCTCAGTTTGGGACAGGTTCACAGCCTTGGGAGGAGTTTCCTGAAGTTAATTAGGGACAACATCAGGGATTTGGCATAATAAGAATTAGTTCGTTAGCATAAGAGGAGGCATTCCTACAAGCACCCTGAAAGCCAACACAGGCAAATGCAGAAGTAAACCAGGCAGGCTGGTATAAAGGAATATTCCACAGAAGTTGAGTACATTTTGTTTAAGTTCAGTAAGAGTTTAAACATTATTTTCTTCAGAAAACTGTATTCAGAGGATGAAAGAATTTCATCCTAAAGAATCTCTTTAGCTAAATTGAACATTAGCAAAAGAGAAGTTTACGTTCAGGTCTAGGGCTAGTGTCAGGTAATGACCTAGGTTTGGAATCAAGCCCTTAGTTACTTAGAGAATCAGGGCCTAATTTAGGACCTGTGCCAGGGCTTCGGGTAGGGACAGTGTCAGAGCCTGATATAGGGAGAATGTGAGAGCCTGAGTGAGGCCTAGCGTCAGGCCCCTAGATGCAGACACTGTCAGGGCATGACTTAGGAGCAGCATCAGGGCCTTTGTGGAGTCAGCATTCGGGTCATAGTGAAAGACATGAGCAGGGCTTGAGTGAGTCACAGAATCAAGGCCTCGGTTAAGGAAAGCTTCAGGGCCTGAGTTAGGCACAGCCTCACGTCTTCAGTTAAGGAGAGCGACAGGGCTCTCTTTGGGACAGTGTCAGAACCTTGGATAGAAATGTGTCAGTATATTAGCTCAGGATAGTGTCCGGATTTTAGTTATTGATTGCAGCAGGACCCATGTTAGGGACAGATTCCAGGCCTTAGTGAGAGATAGTGTCAAGACCTTAGTTACTGAGAGCATCAGGGCCTTCTTTAGAAGCAATGTTAGGGCTTCATGTAAAAATCGCATCCCGGACTGGCTTGGGGTGAGCGCCAGGGACTGAGTGAGGCCTAGCGTCATTCCTGTAGGTGGGGACACTGTCAGGGCGTGACACAGGAGCAGCATCAGTGCCCTTGTTGGATCAGCATTATGGTCTTCGTTAAAGACATGAGCAGGCCTTCTGTTAGGGACAGCGTCACGGCTTACTTAGCGATATTTTCAGGACCTTAGTAAGAGATGGGTTAGTAAATTAGCTGAGGATAGTGTGAGGACTTTAGATATTGATGGCATCAGGGCCTTAGTTAGGGACAGTGTCAGGCCGTGACTTAGGCCTAACATCCAGGCCTTAGTTAGGGACAGTGTCACGGCGTGGGGACTCAATTCAGGTCCTGACATCGGCACAGCATAAGGGCTTCAGTTAGCAGAAGAGGCAGGACATTAGCTAGGGACAGGGTTAGGGTAAAGTCTAGGGATTGTGTCAGCAAATGACCTCGGGATAGTGTCAAGACCTTAGTTACTGAGAACCTGAGGGCCTTATTTAGGACCAGCATCAGGGTCGGACTTAGGGCAAGCAAGAGGGCCTGAGTGAGGCCCAGCTTCAGGCCCCTAGCTGGAGACAGTGTCAGGGCATGACGTCGAAGCAGCATCAGGGCCTTTGACTGCAGCTCGGCCCAAGTCAGGGACAGATTCTGCGCCTTAGTGAGAGATAGGGTGAAAGTCTTAGTTAGGATCAGTTAGTGCCTTAGTTAGGGAGAGTATTAGGGTTTCAATTAGGATAAGATGCAGGACATTAGCTTGGTACAGAGTCATGTTCCGAGCCAGGGATAGTGTCAGCAAATGACCTGGGTTGGTGTCAAGACCTTCGTTACTTAGAGAATCAGGGCCTAATTTAGGACCTGTGTCAGGGCTTCGGGTAGGGACAGCGTCAGAACCTAACTTAGGGAGAACGTCTAGGCCTGAGTGAGGCCTAGTGTCAGCCCCCCAGCTAGAGACACAGTCAGGGCATGATGTAGGAACAGCATCAGGGTCTTTGTGGGGTCAGCATTCGGGTCATACAGAAAGACCTGAGCAGGGCCTGTGTTAGTCACAGAATCAAGGCCTCAGTTAGGGAAAGCTTCAGGGCCTGAGTTAGGCACAGCCTCAGGTCTTCACTTAAGGACACCGACAGGTTTGGGACAGTGTCAGGATCGTGCATAGAAATGTGTCAGGAAATTATCTCAGGACAGTGTCGGGATTTTAGTTATTGATTGCAACAGGTCCCATGTTAGGGACAGATTCCGGGCTTTAGTGAGAGATAGTGTCAAGGCCTTTGTTCGGATTAGTCAGGGCGTAGTTAGGGATACTATTAGGGTTTCATTTAGGATAAGATGCAGGACATTAGCTTGGGACAGAGTCAGGTTCCGGGCCAGGGATAGCGTCAGGAAATAACCCCGGAAAAGCGTGAAGACCTTCGTTATTGAGAGCCTCAGGGCCTTACTTAGGACCAGCGTGAGGGCCTAAATCAGGACCACTGCCAGGGCTTCCTATACAGACAGCGTCAGAGCATAAGGAAGGTACAGCCAAAGGGCCTAAGTGAGGCTTATCTTTAGGGCCTGAGTTAGGGACACTGTCAGGGCATGACTTAGGAGCAGCAGAAGGGCCTCTGTGGGATCAGCGTCAGGTTCTTCATTAAAGACAGTATCAGGGCCTCTGTTAGGGAGAGCCTCAGGGCCTCATTTATGGACAGCATCAAGGCTTACTTTGGGTCAGTTTCAGGACCTTGGTAAGACCTGGGTCAGGATATTAACTCAGGATAGTCTCAGGATTTTAGATATTGGCGGCAGCTGGGCTTTAGTTAGAAACAGTGTCAGGGCCTGAGTTAGGACTAGCATTATAGCCTTTGTTAGGTATAGTGTCAGGGACAGAGCTAGGAGTTGTGTCAGGGCCTTTGCTAGGGACAGTGTCAGTGTCTGAGCTAGGATGAGCCTCCAGGCCTCAGTTTGGGACAGGTTCACAGCCTTGGGAGGAGTTTCCTGAAGTTAATTAGGGACAACATCAGGGATTTGGCATAATAAGAATTAGTTCGTTAGCATAAGAGGAGGCATTCCTACAAGCACCCTGAAAGCCAACACAGGCAAATGCAGAAGTAAACCAGGCAGGCTGGTATAAAGGAATATTCCACAGAAGTTGATTACATTTTGTTTAAGTTCAGTAAGAGTTTAAACATTATTTTTTTCAGAAAACTGTATTCAGAAGATGAAAGAATTTCATCCTAAAGAATCTCTTTAGCTAAATTGAACATTAGCAAAAGAGAAGTTTACGTTCAGGTCTAGGGCTAGTGTCAGGTAATGACCTAGGTTTGGAATCAAGCCCTTAGTTACTTAGAGAATCAGGGCCTAATTTAGGACCTGTGCCAGGGCTTCGGGTAGGGACAGTGTCAGAGCCTGGTATAGGGAGGAGGTGAGGGCCTGAGTGAGGCCTAGCGTCAGGCCCCTAGATGCAGACACTGTCAGGGCATGACTTAGGAGCAGCATCAGGGCCTTTGTGGAGTCAGCATTCGGGTCATAGTGAAAGACATGAGCAGGGCTTGAGTGAGTCACAGAATCAAGGCCTCGGTTAAGGAAAGCTTCAGGGCCTGAGTTAGGCACAGCCTCACGTCTTCAGTTAAGGAGAGCGACAGGGCTCTCTTTGGGACAGTGTCAGAACCTTGGATAGAAATGTGTCAGGATATTAGCTCAGGATAGTGTCCGGATTTTAGTTATTGATTGCAGCAGGACCCATGTTAGGGACAGATTCCAGGCCTTAGTGAGAGATAGTGTCAAGACCTTAGTTACTGAGAGCATCAGGGCCTTCTTTAGAAGCAATGTTAGGGCTTCATGTAAAAATCGCATCCCGGACTGGCTTGGGGTGAGCGCCAGGGACTGAGTGAGGCCTAGCGTCATTCCTGTAGGTGGGGACACTGTCAGGGCGTGACACAGGAGCAGCATCAGTGCCCTTGTTGGATCAGCATTATGGTCTTCGTTAAAGACATGAGCAGGCCTTCTGTTAGGGACAGCGTCACGGCTCTACTTAGCGATATTTTCAGGACCTTAGTAAGAGATGGGTTAGTAAATTAGCTGAGGATAGTGTGAGGACTTTAGATATTGATGGCATCAGGGCCTTAGTTAGGGACAGTGTCAGGCCGTGACTTAGGCCTAACATCCAGGCCTTAGTTAGGGACAGTGTCACGGCGTGGGGACTCAATTCAGGTCCTGACATCGGCACAGCATAAGGGCTTCAGTTAGCATAAGAGGCAGGACATTAGCTAGGGACAGGGTTAGGGTAAAGTCTAGGGATTGTGTCAGCAGATGACCTCGGGATAGTGTCAAGACCTTAGTTACTGAGAACCTGAGGGCCTTATTTAGGACCAGCATCAGGACCGGACTTAGGGCAAGCAAGAGGGCCTGAGTGAGGCCCAGCTGCAAGCCCCTAGCTGGAGACAGTGTCAGGGCATGACGTCGAAGCAGCATCCGGGCCTTTGTTGGGTCAGCATTCGGGTCATAGTTAAGGACATGAGCAGGGCCTGAGTGAGTCAGAGAATCGAGGCCTCCGTTAGGGAAAGCTTCAGGGCCTGAGTTAGGCACAGCCTCAGGTCTTCATTTAAGGACAGCGACAGGCCTTTCTCTGGGACTGTGTCAGGTCCGTGGATAGAAATGTGTCAGCATATTAGCTCAGGCTAGTGTCCGGATTTTCATTATTGATTGCAGCAGGGCCCATGTTAGGGATAGATTCTGGGCCTTAGTGAGAGATAGGGTCAATGCCTTAATTAGGATTAGTCCGGGCCTTAGTTAGGGAGAGTATTAGGGTTTCAATTAGGATAAGATGCAGGACATTACCTTGGGACAGAGTCATGATCCGAGCCAGGGATAGTGTCAGAAAATAACCTGGGTTGGTGTCAAGACCTTAGTTATTTAGAGAATCAGGGCCTAATTTAGGACCTGTGTCAGGGCTTCGGGTAGGGACATCGTCAGAGCCTGACTTAGGGAGAAAGTCTAGGCCTGAGTGAGGCCTAGTGCCAGCCCACCTGCTGGGGACACAGTCAGGGCATGACGTAGGAACAGCATCAGGGCCTTTGTGGGGTCAGCATGCAGGTCATAGTGAAAGACATGAACAGGGCCTGTGTTAGTCACAGAATCAAGGCCTCAGTTAGGGAAAGCTTCAGGGCCTGAGTTAGGCACAGCCTCAGGTCTTCACTTAAGGACGGCAACAGGCTTTCTTTTGGAAAGTATCAGGACAGTGGATAGAAATGAGTCAGGATATTAGCTCAGGACAGTGTCCTTTTTTTAGTTATTGATTGCAGCAGGGACCATTAGGGACAGATTCTGGGCGTTCGTGAGAGATAGTGTGAAGGCCTTTGTTAGGTTTCGTCAGGGCTTAGTTTGGGAGAGTATTAGGGTTTCATTTAGGATAAGATGCAGGACATTAGCTTGGGACAGAGTCAGGTACCAGGCCAGGGATAGCGTCTGGAAATAACCCAGGAAAAGCGTGAAGACCTTCGTTATTGAGAGCCTCAGGGCCTTACTTAGGACGAGCGTGAGGGCCTAAATCAGGACCACTGCCAGGGCTTCCTATACAGACAGCGTCAGAGCATAAGGAAGGTACAGCCAAAGGGCCGAAGTGAGGCTTATCTTTAGGGCCTGAGTTAGGGACACTGTCAGGGCATGACTTAGGAGCAGCAGAAGGGCCTCTGTGGGATCAGCGTCAGGTTCTTCATTAAAGACAGTATCAGGGCCTCTGTTAGGGAGAGCCTCAGGGCCTCATTTATGGACAGCATCAAGGCTTACTTTGGGTCAGTTTCAGGACCTTGGTAAGACCTGGGTCAGGATATTAACTCAGGATAGTCTCAGGATTTTAGATATTGGCGGCAGCTGGGCTTTAGTTAGAAACAGTGTCAGGGCCTGAGTTAGGACTAGCATTATAGCCTTTGTTAGGTATGGTGTCAGGGACTGAGCTAGGAGTAGTGTCAGGGTCCGAGTTACGTGTAATGTCAGGGTCTTAGTTAGGGACAGTGTCAGGGCCTGGGTTAGCACGAGTCTCCAGGCCGTAGTTAGGGACAGGTTCACAGCATCGGGAGTAATTTCAGCGCCTTATTTATGTTCAGCATCAGGGATGATTTAGTTAGCATAAGAGGAGCCATTCCTGCAAGAACCGTGAAGACCAACACACAAGAATGTAAAAGTGAACCATGCACGCTGCTATGAAGGAATATTCCACAGCAGTTGAGTACACTTTGTTTAAGGTTAACAAGAGTTTAAAAATTATTTTTTTAAGAAACCAATATTCATATGATGAAAGAATTTCGTCATAAAGAATCTCTTTCCCTAAACTTGACATTAGCTAAAGTCAAGAATAGATTAAGGTCTAAGGGTAGTGTCAGTTAATGACCTAGATTTGGTGTCAAGACCTTAGTTACTTAGAGAATCAAGGCCTAAAATTTAGGACCTGCGTCAAGATTTTCGGTAGGGACAGCGTCAGACCTGACTTATGGAGAACGTCAGGGCCTGAGTGAGGCCTAGCGTCAGCCCCCTAGCTGCAGACACAGTCAGGGCATGACTTAGGAGCAGCATAAACACCTTGGTTGTGTCAGCGAAAGGTCATAGTGAAAGACATGAGCAGGCCTTGAGTGAGTCACAGAATCAAGGCCTCCCTTAGGGAAAGCTTCAGGGCCTGAGTTAGGCACAGCCTCAGGTCTTCACTTAAGGACACCGACAGGTTTGAGACAGTGTCAGGATCGTGTATAGAAATGTGTCAGGAAATTATCTCAGGACAGTGTCGGGATTTTAGATATTGATTGCAACAGGTCCCATGTTAGGGACAGATTCCGGGCTTTAGTGAGAGATAGTCTCAAGGCCTTTGTTCGGATTGGTCATGCCTTACTTAGGGATACTATTAGGGTTTCATTTAGGATAAGATGCAGGACATTAGCTTGGGACAGAGTCAGGTTCCGGGCCAGGGATAGCGTCAGGAAATAACCCAG
The DNA here is from genome assembly GCF_026419965.1 of Kogia breviceps. Classification (NCBI taxonomy): domain Eukaryota; kingdom Metazoa; phylum Chordata; class Mammalia; order Artiodactyla; family Physeteridae; genus Kogia; species Kogia breviceps. The sequence continues at coordinate 96,835,167 of NC_081310.1, forward strand.
GAAAAGCGTGAAGACCTTCGTTATTGAGAGCCTCAGGGCCTTACTTAGGACCAGCGTGAGGGCCTAAATCAGGACCACTGCCAGGGCTTCCTATACAGACAGCGTCAGAGCATAAGGAAGGTACAGCCAAAGGGCCTAAGTGAGGCTTATCTTTAGGGCCTGAGTTAGGGACACTGTCAGGGCATGACTTAGGAGCAGCAGAAGGGCCTCTGTGGGATCAGCGTCAGGTTCTTCATTAAAGACAGTATCAGGGCCTCTGTTAGGGAGAGCCTCAGGGCCTCATGTATGGACAGCATCAAGGCTTACTTTGGGTCAGTTTCAGGACCTTGGTAAGACCTGGGTCAGGATATTAACTCAGGATAGTCTCAGGATTTTAGATATTGGCGGCAGCTGGGCTTTAGTTAGAAACAGTGTCAGGGCCTGAGTTAGGACTAGCATTATAGCCTTTGTTAGGTATAGTGTCAGGGACAGAGCTAGGAGTTGTGTCAGGGCCTTTGCTAGGGACAGTGTCAGTGTCTGAGCTAGGATGAGCCTCCAGGCCTCAGTTTGGGACAGGTTCACAGCCTTGGGAGGAGTTTCCTGAAGTTAATTAGGGACAACATCAGGGATTTGGCATAATAAGAATTAGTTCGTTAGCATAAGAGGAGGCATTCCTACAAGCACCCTGAAAGCCAACACAGGCAAATGCAGAAGTAAACCAGGCAGGCTGGTATAAAGGAATATTCCACAGAAGTTGAGTACATTTTGTTTAAGTTCAGTAAGAGTTTAAACATTATTTTTTTCAGAAAACTGTATTCAGAGGATGAAAGAATTTCATCCTAAAGAATCTCTTTAGCTAAATTGAACATTAGCAAAAGAGAAGTTTACGTTCAGGTCTAGGGCTAGTGTCAGGTAATGACCTAGGTTTGGAATCAAGCCCTTAGTTACTTAGAGAATCAGGGCCTAATTTAGGACCTGTGCCAGGGCTTCGGGTAGGGACAGTGTCAGAGCCTGGTATAGGGAGGAGGTGAGGGCCTGAGTGAGGCCTAGCGTCAGGCCCCTAGATGCAGACACTGTCAGGGCATGACTTAGGAGCAGCATCAGGGCCTTTGTGGAGTCAGCATTCGGGTCATAGTGAAAGACATGAGCAGGGCTTGAGTGAGTCACAGAATCAAGGCCTCGGTTAAGGAAAGCTTCAGGGCCTGAGTTAGGCACAGCCTCACGTCTTCAGTTAAGGAGAGCGACAGGGCTCTCTTTGGGACAGTGTCAGAACCTTGGATAGAAATGTGTCAGGATATTAGCTCAGGATAGTGTCCGGATTTTAGTTATTGATTGCAGCAGGACCCATGTTAGGGACAGATTCCAGGCCTTAGTGAGAGATAGTGTCAAGACCTTAGTTACTGAGAGCATCAGGGCCTTCTTTAGAAGCAATGTTAGGGCTTCATGTAAAAATCGCATCCCGGACTGGCTTGGGGTGAGCGCCAGGGACTGAGTGAGGCCTAGCGTCATTCCTGTAGGTGGGGACACTGTCAGGGCGTGACTCAGGAGCAGCATCAGTGCCCTTGTTGGATCAGCATTATGGTCTTCGTTAAAGACATGAGCAGTCCTTCTGTTAGGGACAGCGTCACGGCTCTACTTAGCGATATTTTCAGGACCTTAGTAAGAGATGGGTTAGTAAATTAGCTGAGGATAGTGTGAGGACTTTAGATATTGATGGCATCAGGGCCTTAGTTAGGGACAGTGTCAGGCCGTGAGTTAGGCCTAACATCCAGGCCTTAGTTAGGGACAGCGTCACGGCGTGGGGACTCAATTCAGGTCCTGACATCGGCACAGCATAAGGGCTTCAGTTAGCAGAAGAGGCAGGACATTAGCTAGGGACAGGGTTAGGGTAAAGTCTAGGGATTGTGTCAGCAAATGACCTCGGGATAGTGTCAAGACCTTAGTTACTGAGAACCTGAGGGCCTTATTTAGGACCAGCATCAGGGTCGGACTTAGGGCAAGCAAGAGGGCCTGAGTGAGGCCCAGCTTCAGGCCCCTAGCTGGAGACAGTGTCAGGGCATGACGTCGAAGCAGCATCAGGGCCTTTGACTGCAGCTCGGCCCAAGTCAGGGACAGATTCTGCGCCTTAGTGAGAGATAGGGTGAAAGTCTTAGTTAGGATCAGTTAGTGCCTTAGTTAGGGAGAGTATTAGGGTTTCAATTAGGATAAGATGCAGGACATTAGCTTGGTACAGAGTCATGTTCCGAGCCAGGGATAGTGTCAGCAAATGACCTGGGTTGGTGTCAAGACCTTCGTTACTTAGAGAATCAGGGCCTAATTTAGGACCTGTGTCAGGGCTTCGGGTAGGGACAGCGTCAGAACCTAACTTAGGGAGAACGTCTAGGCCTGAGTGAGGCCTAGTGTCAGCCCCCCAGCTAGAGACACAGTCAGGGCATGGATGTAGGAACAGCATCAGGGTCTTTGTGGGGTCAGCATTCGGGTCATACAGAAAGACCTGAGCAGGGCCTGTGTTAGTCACAGAATCAAGGCCTCAGTTAGGGAAAGCTTCAGGGCCTGAGTTAGGCACAGCCTCAGGTCTTCACTTAAGGACACCGACAGGTTTGGGACAGTGTCAGGATCGTGCATAGAAATGTGTCAGGAAATTATCTCAGGACAGTGTCTGGATTTTAGTTATTGATTGCAACAGGTCCCATGTTAGGGACAGATTCCGGGCTTTAGTGAGAGATAGTGTCAAGGCCTTTGTTCGGATTAGTCAGGGCTTAGTTAGGGATACTATTAGGGTTTCATTTAGGATAAGATGCAGGACATTAGCTTGGGACAGAGTCAGGTTCCGGGCCAGGGATAGCGTCAGGAAATAACCCAGGAAAAGCGTGAAGACCTTCGTTATTGAGAGCCTCAGGGCCTTACTTAGGACCAGCGTGAGGGCCTAAATCAGGACCACTGCCAGGGCTTCCTATACAGACAGCGTCAGAGCATAAGGAAGGTACAGCCAAAGGGCCTAAGTGAGGCTTATCTTTAGGGCCTGAGTTAGGGACACTGTCAGGGCATGACTTAGGAGCAGCAGAAGGGCCTCTGTGGGATCAGCGTCAGGTTCTTCATTAAAGACAGTATCAGGGCCTCTGTTAGGGAGACCCTCAGGGCCTCATGTATGGACAGCATCAAGGCTTACTTTGGGTCAGTTTCAGGACCTTGGTAAGACCTGGGTCAGGATATTAACTCAGGATAGTCTCAGGATTTTAGATATTGGCGGCAGCTGGGCTTTAGTTAGAAACAGTGTCAGGGCCTGAGTTAGGACTAGCATTATAGCCTTTGTTAGGTATAGTGTCAGGGACAGAGCTAGGAGTTGTGTCAGGGCCTTTGCTAGGGACAGTGTCAGTGTCTGAGCTAGGATGAGCCTCCAGGCCTCAGTTTGGGACAGGTTCACAGCCTTGGGAGGAGTTTCCTGAAGTTAATTAGGGACAACATCAGGGATTTGGCATAATAAGAATTAGTTCGTTAGCATAAGAGGAGGCATTCCTACAAGCACCCTGAAAGCCAACACAGGCAAATGCAGAAGTAAACCAGGCAGGCTGGTATAAAGGAATATTCCACAGAAGTTGATTACATTTTGTTTAAGTTCAGTAAGAGTTTAAACATTATTTTTTTCAGAAAACTGTATTCAGAGGATGAAAGAATTTCATCCTAAAGAATCTCTTTAGCTAAATTGAACATTAGCAAAAGAGAAGTTTACGTTCAGGTCTAGGGCTAGTGTCAGGTAATGACCTAGGTTTGGAATCAAGCCCTTAGTTACTTAGAGAATCAGGGCCTAATTTAGGACCTGTGCCAGGGCTTCGGGTAGGGACAGTGTCAGAGCCTGGTATAGGGAGGAGGTGAGGGCCTGAGTGAGGCCTAGCGTCAGGCCCCTAGATGCAGACACTGTCAGGGCATGACTTAGGAGCAGCATCAGGGCCTTTGTGGAGTCAGCATTCGGGTCATAGTGAAAGACATGAGCAGGGCTTGAGTGAGTCACAGAATCAAGGCCTCGGTTAAGGAAAGCTTCAGGGCCTGAGTTAGGCACAGCCTCACGTCTTCAGTTAAGGAGAGCGACAGGGCTCTCTTTGGGACAGTGTCAGAACCTTGGATAGAAATGTGTCAGGATATTAGCTCAGGATAGTGTCCGGATTTTAGTTATTGATTGCAGCAGGACCCATGTTAGGGACAGATTCCAGGCCTTAGTGAGAGATAGTGTCAAGACCTTAGTTACTGAGAGCATCAGGGCCTTCTTTAGAAGCAATGTTAGGGCTTCATGTAAAAATCGCATCCCGGACTGGCTTGGGGTGAGCGCCAGGGCCTGAGTGAGGCCTAGCGTCATTCCTGTAGGTGGGGACACTGTCAGGGCGTGACACAGGAGCAGCATCAGTGCCCTTGTTGGATCAGCATTATGGTCTTCGTTAAAGACATGAGCAGGCCTTCTGTTAGGGACAGCGTCACGGCTCTACTTAGCGATATTTTCAGGACCTTAGTAAGAGATGGGTTAGTAAATTAGCTGAGGATAGTGTGAGGACTTTAGATATTGATGGCATCAGGGCCTTAGTTAGGGACAGTGTCAGGCCGTGACTTAGGCCTAACATCCAGGCCTTAGTTAGGGACAGTGTCACGGCGTGGGGACTCAATTCAGGTCCTGACATCGGCACAGCATAAGGGCTTCAGTTAGCATAAGAGGCAGGACATTAGCTAGGGACAGGGTTAGGGTAAAGTCTAGGGATTGTGTCAGCAAATGACCTCGGGATAGTGTCAAGACCTTAGTTACTGAGAACCTGAGGGCCTTATTTAGGACCAGCATCAGGACCGGACTTAGGGCAAGCAAGAGGGCCTGAGTGAGGCCCAGCTGCAAGCCCCTAGCTGGAGACAGTGTCAGGGCATGACGTCGAAGCAGCATCCGGGCCTTTGTTGGGTCAGCATTCGGGTCATAGTTAAGGACATGAGCAGGGCCTGAGTGAGTCAGAGAATCGAGGCCTCCGTTAGGGAAAGCTTCAGGGCCTGAGTTAGGCACAGCCTCAGGTCTTCATTTAAGGACAGCGACAGGCCTTTCTCTGGGACTGTGTCAGGTCCGTGGATAGAAATGTGTCAGCATATTAGCTCAGGCTAGTGTCCGGATTTTCATTATTGATTGCAGCAGGGCCCATGTTAGGGATAGATTCTGGGCCTTAGTGAGAGATAGGGTCAATGCCTTAATTAGGATTAGTCCGGGCCTTAGTTAGGGAGAGTATTAGGGTTTCAATTAGGATAAGATGCAGGACATTACCTTGGGACAGAGTCATGATCCGAGCCAGGGATAGTGTCAGAAAATGACCTGGGTTGGTGTCAAGACCTTAGTTATTTAGAGAATCAGGGCCTAATTTAGGACCTGTGTCAGGGCTTCGGGTAGGGACATCGTCAGAGCCTGACTTAGGGAGAACGTCTAGGCCTGAGTGAGGCCTAGTGCCAGCCCACCTGCTGGAGACACAGTCAGGGCATGACGTAGGAACAGCATCAGGGCCTTTGTGGGGTCAGCATGCAGGTCATAGTGAAAGACATGAACAGGGCCTGTGTTAGTCACAGAATCAAGGCCTCAGTTAGGGAAAGCTTCAGGGCCTGAGTTAGGCACAGCCTCAGGTCTTCACTTAAGGACGGCAACAGGCTTTCTTTTGGAAAGTATCAGGAGAGTGGATAGAAATGAGTCAGGATATTAGCTCAGGACAGTGTCCTTTTTTTAGTTATTGATTGCAGCAGGGACCATTAGGGACAGATTCCGGGCATTCGTGAGAGATAGTGTGAAGGCCTTTGTTAGGTTTCGTCAGGGCTTAGTTTGGGAGAGTATTAGGGTTTCATTTAGGATAAGATGCAGGACATTAGCTTGGGACAGAGTCAGGTACCAGGCCAGGGATAGCGTCTGGAAATGACCCAGGAAAAGCGTGAAGACCTTCGTTATTGAGAGCCTCAGGGCCTTACTTAGGACCAGCGTGTGGGCCTAAATCAGGACCACTGCCAGGGCTTCCTATACAGACAGCGTCAGAGCATAAGGAAGGTACAGCCAAAGGGCCTAAGTGAGGCTTATCTTTAGGGCCTGAGTTAGGGACACTGTCAGGGCATGACTTAGGAGCAGCAGAAGGGCCTCTGTGGGATCAGCGTGAGGGTCTTCACTAAAGACATTATCAGGGCCTCTGTTAGGGAGAGCCTCAGGGCCTCATTTTCAGACAGCATCAAGGCTTACTTTGGGTCAGTTTCAGGACCTTGGTAAGAACTGGGTCAGGATATGAACTCAGGATAAAATCAGGGCTTTAGATAATGGCGGCAGTAGGGCCTTAGAGTCAGTGTCAGGGTCTGAGTTAGGAATATCATTATGGGCTTTGTTAGGTATAGTGTCAGGGACTGAGCTAGGAGTAGTGTCAGGGTCCGAGTTACGTGTAATGTCAGGGTCTTGGTTAGGGACAGTGTCAGGGCCTGGGTTAGCACGAGTCTCCAGGCCGTAGTTAGGGACAGGTTCACAGCATCGGGAGTAATTTCAGCGCCTTATTTATGTTCAGCATCAGGGATGATTTAGTTAGCATAAGAGGAGCCATTCCTGCAAGAACCCTGAAGACCAACACACAAGAATGTAAAAGTGAACCATGCACGCTGCTATGAAGGAATATTCCACAGCAGTTGAGTACACTTTGTTTAAGGTTAACAAGAGTTTAAAAATTATTTTTTTAAGAAACCAATATTCATATGATGAAAGAATTTCGTCATAAAGAATCTCTTTCCCTAAACTTGACATTAGCTAAAGTCAAGAATAGATTAAGGTCTAGGGGTAGTGTCAGTTAATGACCTAGATTTGGTGTCAAGACCTTAGTTACTTAGAGAATCAAGGCCTAAAATTTAGGACCTGCGTCAAGATTTTCGGTAGGGACAGCGTCAGACCTGACTTATGGAGAACGTCAGGGCCTGAGTGAGGCCTAGCGTCAGCCCCCTAGCTGCAGACACAGTCAGGGCATGACTTAGGAGCAGCATAAACACCTTGGTTGGGTCAGCGAAAGGTCATAGTGAAAGACATGAGCAGGCCTTGAGTGAGTCACAGAATCAAGGCCTCCCTTAGGGAAAGCTTCAGGGCCTGAGTTAGGCACAGCCTCAGGTCTTCACTTAAGGACACCGACCGGTTTGAGACAGTGTCAGGATCGTGCATAGAAATGTGTCAGGAAATTATCTCAGGACAGTGTCTGGATTTTAGTTATTGATTGCAACAGGTCCCATGTTAGGGACAGATTCCGGGCTTTAGTGAGAGATAGTGTCAAGGCCTTTGTTCGGATTGGTCAGGCCTTAGTTAGGGATACTATTAGGGTTTCATTTAGGATAAGATGCAGGACATTAGCTTGGGACAGAGTCAGGTTCCGGGCCAGGGATAGCGTCAGGAAATAACCCAGGGAAAGCGTGAAGACCTTCGTTATTGAGAGCCTCAGGGCCTTACTTAGGACGAGCGTGAGGGCCTAAATCAGGACCACTGCCAGGGCTTCCTATACAGACAGCGTCAGAGCATAAGGAAGGTACAGCCAAAGGGCCTAAGTGAGGCTTATCTTTAGGGCCTGAGTTAGGGACACTGTCAGGGCATGACTTAGGAGCAGCAGAAGGGCCTCTGTGGGATCAGCGTCAGGTTCTTCATTAAAGACAGTATCAGGGCCTCTGTTAGGGAGAGCCTCAGGGCCTCATGTATGGACAGCATCAAGGCTTACTTTGGGTCAGTTTCAGGACCTTGGTAAGACCTGGGTCAGGATATTAACTCAGGATAGTCTCAGGATTTTAGATATTGGCGGCAGCTGGGCTTTAGTTAGAAACAGTGTCAGGGCCTGAGTTAGGACTAGCATTATAGCCTTTGTTAGGTATGGTGTCAGGGACTGAGCTAGGAGTTGTGTCAGGGCCTTTGCTAGGGACAGTGTCAGTGTCTGAGCTAGGATGAGCCTCCAGGCCTCAGTTTGGGACAGGTTCACAGCCTTGGGAGGAGTTTCCTGAAGTTAATTAGGGACAACATCAGGGATTTGGCATAATAAGAATTAGTTCGTTAGCATAAGAGGAGGCATTCCTACAAGCACCCTGAAAGCCAACACAGGCAAATGCAGAAGTAAACCAGGCAGGCTGGTATAAAGGAATATTCCACAGAAGTTGAGTACATTTTGTTTAAGTTCAGTAAGAGTTTAAACATTATTTTTTTCAGAAAACTGTATTCAGAAGATGAAAGAATTTCATCCTAAAGAATCTCTTTAGCTAAATTGAACATTAGCAAAAGAGAAGTTTACGTTCAGGTCTAGGGCTAGTGTCAGGTAATGACCTAGGTTTGGAATCAAGCCCTTAGTTACTTAGAGAATCAGGGCCTAATTTAGGACCTGTGCCAGGGCTTCGGGTAGGGACAGTGTCAGAGCCTGGTATAGGGAGGAGGTGAGGGCCTGAGTGAGGCCTAGCGTCAGGCCCCTAGATGCAGACACTGTCAGGGCATGACTTAGGAGCAGCATCAGGGCCTTTGTGGAGTCAGCATTCGGGTCATAGTGAAAGACATGAGCAGGGCTTGAGTGAGTCACAGAATCAAGGCCTCGGTTAAGGAAAGCTTCAGGGCCTGAGTTAGGCACAGCCTCACGTCTTCAGTTAAGGAGAGCGACAGGGCTCTCTTTGGGACAGTGTCAGAACCTTGGATAGAAATGTGTCAGGATATTAGCTCAGGATAGTGTCCGGATTTTAGTTATTGATTGCAGCAGGACCCATGTTAGGGACAGATTCCAGGCCTTAGTGAGAGATAGTGTCAAGACCTTAGTTACTGAGAGCATCAGGGCCTTCTTTAGAAGCAATGTTAGGGCTTCATGTAAAAATCGCATCCCGGACTGGCTTGGGGTGAGCGCCAGGGCCTGAGTGAGGCCTAGCGTCATTCCTGTAGGTGGGGACACTGTCAGGGCGTGACACAGGAGCAGCATCAGTGCCCTTGTTGGATCAGCATTATGGTCTTCGTTAAAGACATGAGCAGGCCTTCTGTTAGGGACAGCGTCACGGCTCACTTAGCAATATTTTCAGGACCTTAGTAAGAGATGGGTTAGTAAATTAGCTGAGGATAGTGTGAGGACTTTAGATATTGATGGCATCAGGGCCTTAGTTAGGGACAGTGTCAGGCCGTGACTTAGGCCTAACATCCAGGCCTTAGTTAGGGACAGCGTCACGGCGTGGGGACTCAATTCAGGTCCTGACATCGGCACAGCATAAGGGCTTCAGTTAGCATAAGAGGCAGGACATTAGCTAGGGACAGGGTTAGGGTAAAGTCTAGGGATTGTGTCAGCAAATGACCTCGGGATAGTGTCAAGACCTTAGTTACTGAGAACCTGAGGGCCTTATTTAGGACCAGCATCAGGGTCGGACTTAGGGCAAGCAAGAGGGCCTGAGTGAGGCCCAGCTTCAGGCCCCTAGCTGGAGACAGTGTCAGGGCATGACGTCGAAGCAGCATCAGGGCCTTTGACTGCAGCTCGGCCCAAGTCAGGGACAGATTCTGCGCCTTAGTGAGAGATAGGGTGAAAGTCTTAGTTAGGATCAGTTAGTGCCTTAGTTAGGGAGAGTATTAGGGTTTCAATTAGGATAAGATGCAGGACATTAGCTTGGTACAGAGTCATGTTCCGAGCCAGGGATAGTGTCAGCAAATGACCTGGGTTGGTGTCAAGACCTTCGTTACTTAGAGAATCAGGGCCTAATTTAGGACCTGTGTCAGGGCTTCGGGTAGGGACAGCGTCAGAACCTAACTTAGGGAGAACGTCTAGGCCTGAGTGAGGCCTAGTGTCAGCCCCCCAGCTAGAGACACAGTCAGGGCATGGATGTAGGAACAGCATCAGGGTCTTTGTGGGGTCAGCATTCGGGTCATACAGAAAGACCTGAGCAGGGCCTGTGTTAGTCACAGAATCAAGGCCTCAGTTAGGGAAAGCTTCAGGGCCTGAGTTAGGCACAGCCTCAGGTCTTCACTTAAGGACACCGACAGGTTTGGGACAGTGTCAGGATCGTGCATAGAAATGTGTCAGGAAATTATCTCAGGACAGTGTCTGGATTTTAGTTATTGATTGCAACAGGTCCCATGTTAGGGACAGATTCCGGGCTTTAGTGAGAGATAGTGTCAAGGCCTTTGTTCGGATTGGTCAGGCCTTAGTTAGGGATACTATTAGGGTTTCATTTAGGATAAGATGCAGGACATTAGCTTGGGACAGAGTCAGGTTCCGGGCCAGGGATAGCGTCAGGAAATAACCCAGGGAAAGCGTGAAGACCTTCGTTATTGAGAGCCTCAGGGCCTTACTTAGGACCAGCGTGAGGGCCTAAATCAGGACCACTGCCAGGGCTTCCTATACAGACAGCGTCAGAGCATAAGGAAGGTACAGCCAAAGGGCCTAAGTGAGGCTTATCTTTAGGGCCTGAGTTAGGGACACTGTCAGGGCATGACTTAGGAGCAGCAGAAGGGCCTCTGTGGGATCAGCGTCAGGTTCTTCATTAAAGACAGTATCAGGGCCTCTGTTAGGGAGAGCCTCAGGGCCTCATGTATGGACAGCATCAAGGCTTACTTTGGGTCAGTTTCAGGACCTTGGTAAGACCTGGGTCAGGATATTAACTCAGGATAGTCTCAGGATTTTAGATATTGGCGGCAGCTGGGCTTTAGTTAGAAACAGTGTCAGGGCCTGAGTTAGGACTAGCATTATAGCCTTTGTTAGGTATGGTGTCAGGGACTGAGCTAGGAGTTGTGTCAGGGCCTTTGCTAGGGACAGTGTCAGTGTCTGAGCTAGGATGAGCCTCCAGGCCTCAGTTTGGGACAGGTTCACAGCCTTGGGAGGAGTTTCCTGAAGTTAATTAGGGACAACATCAGGGATTTGGCATAATAAGAATTAGTTCGTTAGCATAAGAGGAGGCATTCCTACAAGCACCCTGAAAGCCAACACAGGCAAATGCAGAAGTAAACCAGGCAGGCTGGTATAAAGGAATATTCCACAGAAGTTGAGTACATTTTGTTTAAGTTCAGTAAGAGTTTAAACATTATTTTTTTCAGAAAACTGTATTCAGAAGATGAAAGAATTTCATCCTAAAGAATCTCTTTAGCTAAATTGAACATTAGCAAAAGAGAAGTTTACGTTCAGGTCTAGGGCTAGTGTCAGGTAATGACCTAGGTTTGGAATCAAGCCCTTAGTTACTTAGAGAATCAGGGCCTAATTTAGGACCTGTGCCAGGGCTTCGGGTAGGGACAGTGTCAGAGCCTGGTATAGGGAGGAGGTGAGGGCCTGAGTGAGGCCTAGCGTCAGGCCCCTAGATGCAGACACTGTCAGGGCATGACTTAGGAGCAGCATCAGGGCCTTTGTGGAGTCAGCATTCGGGTCATAGTGAAAGACATGAGCAGGGCTTGAGTGAGTCACAGAATCAAGGCCTCGGTTAAGGAAAGCTTCAGGGCCTGAGTTAGGCACAGCCTCACGTCTTCAGTTAAGGAGAGCGACAGGGCTCTCTTTGGGACAGTGTCAGAACCTTGGATAGAAATGTGTCAGGATATTAGCTCAGGATAGTGTCCGGATTTTAGTTATTGATTGCAGCAGGACCCATGTTAGGGACAGATTCCAGGCCTTAGTGAGAGATAGTGTCAAGACCTTAGTTACTGAGAGCATCAGGGCCTTCTTTAGAAGCAATGTTAGGGCTTCATGTAAAAATCGCATCCCGGACTGGCTTGGGGTGAGCGCCAGGGCCTGAGTGAGGCCTAGCGTCATTCCTGTAGGTGGGGACACTGTCAGGGCGTGACACAGGAGCAGCATCAGTGCCCTTGTTGGATCAGCATTATGGTCTTCGTTAAAGACATGAGCAGGCCTTCTGTTAGGGACAGCGTCACGGCTCACTTAGCGATATTTTCAGGACCTTAGTAAGAGATGGGTTAGTAAATTAGCTGAGGATAGTGTGAGGACTTTAGATATTGATGGCATCAGGGCCTTAGTTAGGGACAGTGTCAGGCCGTGACTTAGGCCTAACATCCAGGCCTTAGTTAGGGACAGTGTCACGGCGTGGGGACTCAATTCAGGTCCTGACATCGGCACAGCATAAGGGCTTCAGTTAGCATAAGAGGCAGGACATTAGCTAGGGACAGGGTTAGGGTAAAGTCTAGGGATTGTGTCAGCAAATGACCTCGGGATAGTGTCAAGACCTTAGTTACTGAGAACCTGAGGGCCTTATTTAGGACCAGCATCAGGACCGGACTTAGGGCAAGCAAGAGGGCCTGAGTGAGGCCCAGCTGCAGGCCCCTAGCTGGAGACAGTGTCAGGGCATGACGTCGAAGCAGCATCCGGGCCTTTGTTGGGTCAGCATTCGGGTCATAGTTAAGGACATGAGCAGGGCCTGAGTGAGTCAGAGAATCGAGGCCTCCATTAGGGAAAGCTTCAGGGCCTGAGTTAGGCACAGCCTCAGGTCTTCATTTAAGGACAGCGACAGGCCTTTCTCTGGGACTGTGTCAGGTCCGTGGATAGAAATGTGTCAGCATATTAGCTCAGGCTAGTGTCCGGATTTTCATTATTGATTGCAGCAGGGCCCATGTTAGGGATAGATTCTGGGCCTTAGTGAGAGATAGGGTCAATGCCTTAATTAGGATTAGTCCGGGCCTTAGTTAGGGAGAGTATTAGGGTTTCAATTAGGATAAGATGCAGGACATTACCTTGGGACAGAGTCATGATCCGAGCCAGGGATAGTGTCAGAAAATGACCTGGGTTGGTGTCAAGACCTTAGTTATTTAGAGAATCAGGGCCTAATTTAGGACCTGTGTCAGGGCTTCGGGTAGGGACATCGTCAGAGCCTGACTTAGGGAGAACGTCTAGGCCTGAGTGAGGCCTAGTGCCAGCCCACCTGCTGGAGACACAGTCAGGGCATGACGTAGGAACAGCATCAGGGCCTTTGTGGGGTCAGCATGCAGGTCATAGTGAAAGACATGAACAGGGCCTGTGTTAGTCACAGAATCAAGGCCTCAGTTAGGGAAAGCTTCAGGGCCTGAGTTAGGCACAGCCTCAGGTCTTCACTTAAGGACGGCAACAGGCTTTCTTTTGGAAAGTATCAGGAGAGTGGATAGAAATGAGTCAGGATATTAGCTCAGGACAGTGTCCTTTTTTTAGTTATTGATTGCAGCAGGGACCATTAGGGACAGATTCCGGGCATTCGTGAGAGATAGTGTGAAGGCCTTTGTTAGGTTTCGTCAGGGCTTAGTTTGGGAGAGTATTAGGGTTTCATTTAGGATAAGATGCAGGACATTAGCTTGGGACAGAGTCAGGTACCAGGCCAGGGATAGCGTCTGGAAATGACCCAGGAAAAGCGTGAAGACCTTCGTTATTGAGAGCCTCAGGGCCTTACTTAGGACCAGCGTGTGGGCCTAAATCAGGACCACTGCCAGGGCTTCCTATACAGACAGCGTCAGAGCATAAGGAAGGTACAGCCAAAGGGCCTAAGTGAGGCTTATCTTTAGGGCCTGAGTTAGGGACACTGTCAGGGCATGACTTAGGAGCAGCAGAAGGGCCTCTGTGGGATCAGCGTGAGGGTCTTCACTAAAGACATTATCAGGGCCTCTGTTAGGGAGAGCCTCAGGGCCTCATTTTCAGACAGCATCAAGGCTTACTTTGGGTCAGTTTCAGGACCTTGGTAAGAACTGGGTCAGGATATGAACTCAGGATAAAATCAGGGCTTTAGATAATGGCGGCAGTAGGGCCTTAGAGTCAGTGTCAGGGTCTGAGTTAGGAATATCATTATGGGCTTTGTTAGGTATAGTGTCAGGGACTGAGCTAGGAGTAGTGTCAGGGTCCGAGTTACGTGTAATGTCAGGGTCTTGGTTAGGGACAGTGTCAGGGCCTGGGTTAGCACGAGTCTCCAGGCCGTAGTTAGGGACAGGTTCACAGCATCGGGAGTAATTTCAGCGCCTTATTTATGTTCAGCATCAGGGATGATTTAGTTAGCATAAGAGGAGCCATTCCTGCAAGAACCCTGAAGACCAACACACAAGAATGTAAAAGTGAACCATGCACGCTGCTATGAAGGAATATTCCACAGCAGTTGAGTACACTTTGTTTAAGGTTAACAAGAGTTTAAAAATTATTTTTTTAAGAAACCAATATTCATATGATGAAAGAATTTCGTCATAAAGAATCTCTTTCCCTAAACTTGACATTAGCTAAAGTCAAGAATAGATTAAGGTCTAGGGGTAGTGTCAGTTAATGACCTAGATTTGGTGTCAAGACCTTAGTTACTTAGAGAATCAAGGCCTAAAATTTAGGACCTGCGTCAAGATTTTCGGTAGGGACAGCGTCAGACCTGACTTATGGAGAACGTCAGGGCCTGAGTGAGGCCTAGCGTCAGCCCCCTAGCTGCAGACACAGTCAGGGCATGACTTAGGAGCAGCATAAACACCTTGGTTGGGTCAGCGAAAGGTCATAGTGAAAGACATGAGCAGGCCTTGAGTGAGTCACAGAATCAAGGCCTCCCTTAGGGAAAGCTTCAGGGCCTGAGTTAGGCACAGCCTCAGGTCTTCACTTAAGGACACCGACCGGTTTGAGACAGTGTCAGGATCGTGCATAGAAATGTGTCAGGAAATTATCTCAGGACAGTGTCTGGATTTTAGTTATTGATTGCAACAGGTCCCATGTTAGGGACAGATTCCGGGCTTTAGTGAGAGATAGTGTCAAGGCCTTTGTTCGGATTGGTCAGGCCTTAGTTAGGGATACTATTAGGGTTTCATTTAGGATAAGATGCAGGACATTAGCTTGGGACAGAGTCAGGTTCCGGGCCAGGGATAGCGTCAGGAAATAACCCAGGGAAAGCGTGAAGACCTTCGTTATTGAGAGCCTCAGGGCCTTACTTAGGACGAGCGTGAGGGCCTAAATCAGGACCACTGCCAGGGCTTCCTATACAGACAGCGTCAGAGCATAAGGAAGGTACAGCCAAAGGGCCTAAGTGAGGCTTATCTTTAGGGCCTGAGTTAGGGACACTGTCAGGGCATGACTTAGGAGCAGCAGAAGGGCCTCTGTGGGATCAGCGTCAGGTTCTTCATTAAAGACAGTATCAGGGCCTCTGTTAGGGAGAGCCTCAGGGCCTCATGTATGGACAGCATCAAGGCTTACTTTGGGTCAGTTTCAGGACCTTGGTAAGACCTGGGTCAGGATATTAACTCAGGATAGTCTCAGGATTTTAGATATTGGCGGCAGCTGGGCTTTAGTTAGAAACAGTGTCAGGGCCTGAGTTAGGACTAGCATTATAGCCTTTGTTAGGTATGGTGTCAGGGACTGAGCTAGGAGTTGTGTCAGGGCCTTTGCTAGGGACAGTGTCAGTGTCTGAGCTAGGATGAGCCTCCAGGCCTCAGTTTGGGACAGGTTCACAGCCTTGGGAGGAGTTTCCTGAAGTTAATTAGGGACAACATCAGGGATTTGGCATAATAAGAATTAGTTCGTTAGCATAAGAGGAGGCATTCCTACAAGCACCCTGAAAGCCAACACAGGCAAATGCAGAAGTAAACCAGGCAGGCTGGTATAAAGGAATATTCCACAGAAGTTGAGTACATTTTGTTTAAGTTCAGTAAGAGTTTAAACATTATTTTTTTCAGAAAACTGTATTCAGAAGATGAAAGAATTTCATCCTAAAGAATCTCTTTAGCTAAATTGAACATTAGCAAAAGAGAAGTTTACGTTCAGGTCTAGGGCTAGTGTCAGGTAATGACCTAGGTTTGGAATCAAGCCCTTAGTTACTTAGAGAATCAGGGCCTAATTTAGGACCTGTGCCAGGGCTTCGGGTAGGGACAGTGTCAGAGCCTGATATAGGGAGAATGTGAGAGCCTGAGAGAGGCCTCGCGTCAGGCCCCTAGATGCAGACACTGTCAGGGCATGACTTAGGAGCAGCATCAGGGCCTTTGTGGAGTCAGCATTCGGGTCATAGTGAAAGACATGAGCAGGGCTTGAGTGAGTCACAGAATCAAGGCCTCGGTTAAGGAAAGCTTCAGGGCCTGAGTTAGGCACAGCCTCACGTCTTCAGTTAAGGAGAGCAACAGGGCTCTCTTTGGGACAGTGTCAGAACCTTGGATAGAAATGTGTCAGGATATTAGCTCAGGATAGTGTCCGGATTTTAGTTATTGATTGCAGCAGGACCCATGTTAGGGACAGATTCCAGGCCTTAGTGAGAGATAGTGTCAAGACCTTAGTTACTGAGAGCATCAGGGCCTTCTTTAGAAGCAATGTTAGGGCTTCATGTAAAAATCGCATCCCGGACTGGCTTGGGGTGAGCGCCAGGGCCTGAGTGAGGCCTAGCGTCATTCCTGTAGGTGGGGACACTGTCAGGGCGTGACACAGGAGCAGCATCAGTGCCCTTGTTGGATCAGCATTATGGTCTTCGTTAAAGACATGAGCAGGCCTTCTGTTAGGGACAGCGTCACGGCTCTACTTAGCGATATTTTCAGGACCTTAGTAAGAGATGGGTTAGTAAATTAGCTGAGGATAGTGTGAGGACTTTAGATATTGATGGCATCAGGGCCTTAGTTAGGGACAGTGTCAGGCCGTGAGTTAGGCCTAACATCCAGGCCTTAGTTAGGGACAGCGTCACGGCGTGGGGACTCAATTCAGGTCCTGACATCGGCACAGCATAAGGGCTTCAGTTAGCAGAAGAGGCAGGACATTAGCTAGGGACAGGGTTAGGGTAAAGTCTAGGGATTGTGTCAGCAAATGACCTCGGGATAGTCTCAAGACCTTAGTTACTGAGAACCTGAGGGCCTTATTTAGGACCAGCATCAGGGTCGGACTTAGGGCAAGCAAGAGGGTCTGAGTGAGGCCCAGCTTCAGGCCCCTAGCTGGAGACAGTGTCAGGGCATGACGTCGAAGCAGCATCAGGGCCTTTGACTGCAGCTCGGCCCAAGTCAGGGACAGATTCTGCGCCTTAGTGAGAGATAGGGTGAAAGTCTTAGTTAGGATCAGTTAGTGCCTTAGTTAGGGAGAGTATTAGGGTTTCAATTAGGATAAGATGCAGGACATTAGCTTGGTACAGAGTCATGTTCCGAGCCAGGGATAGTGTCAGCAAATGACCTGGGTTGGTGTCAAGACCTTCGTTACTTAGAGAATCAGGGCCTAATTTAGGACCTGTGTCAGGGCTTCGGGTAGGGACAGCGTCAGAACCTAACTTAGGGAGAACGTCTAGGCCTGAGTGAGGCCTAGTGTCAGCCCCCCAGCTAGAGACACAGTCAGGGCATGGATGTAGGAACAGCATCAGGGTCTTTGTGGGGTCAGCATTCGGGTCATACAGAAAGACCTGAGCAGGGCCTGTGTTAGTCACAGAATCAAGGCCTCAGTTAGGGAAAGCTTCAGGGCCTGAGTTAGGCACAGCCTCAGGTCTTCACTTAAGGACACCGACAGGTTTGGGACAGTGTCAGGATCGTGCATAGAAATGTGTCAGGAAATTATCTCAGGACAGTGTCTGGATTTTAGTTATTGATTGCAACAGGTCCCATGTTAGGGACAGATTCCGGGCTTTAGTGAGAGATAGTGTCAAGGCCTTTGTTCGGATTGGTCAGGCCTTAGTTAGGGATACTATTAGGGTTTCATTTAGGATAAGATGCAGGACATTAGCTTGGGACAGAGTCAGGTTCCGGGCCAGGGATAGCGTCAGGAAATAACCCAGGGAAAGCGTGAAGACCTTCGTTATTGAGAGCCTCAGGGCCTTACTTAGGACGAGCGTGAGGGCCTAAATCAGGACCACTGCCAGGGCTTCCTATACAGACAGCGTCAGAGCATAAGGAAGGTACAGCCAAAGGGCCTAAGTGAGGCTTATCTTTAGGGCCTGAGTTAGGGACACTGTCAGGGCATGACTTAGGAGCAGCAGAAGGGCCTCTGTGGGATCAGCGTCAGGTTCTTCATTAAAGACAGTATCAGGGCCTCTGTTAGGGAGAGCCTCAGGGCCTCATGTATGGACAGCATCAAGGCTTACTTTGGGTCAGTTTCAGGACCTTGGTAAGACCTGGGTCAGGATATTAACTCAGGATAGTCTCAGGATTTTAGATATTGGCGGCAGCTGGGCTTTAGTTAGAAACAGTGTCAGGGCCTGAGTTAGGACTAGCATTATAGCCTTTGTTAGGTATGGTGTCAGGGACTGAGCTAGGAGTTGTGTCAGGGCCTTTGCTAGGGACAGTGTCAGTGTCTGAGCTAGGATGAGCCTCCAGGCCTCAGTTTGGGACAGGTTCACAGCCTTGGGAGGAGTTTCCTGAAGTTAATTAGGGACAACATCAGGGATTTGGCATAATAAGAATTAGTTCGTTAGCATAAGAGGAGGCATTCCTACAAGCACCCTGAAAGCCAACACAGGCAAATGCAGAAGTAAACCAGGCAGGCTGGTATAAAGGAATATTCCACAGAAGTTGAGTACATTTTGTTTAAGTTCAGTAAGAGTTTAAACATTATTTTTTTCAGAAAACTGTATTCAGAAGATGAAAGAATTTCATCCTAAAGAATCTCTTTAGCTAAATTGAACATTAGCAAAAGAGAAGTTTACATTCAGGTCTAGGGCTAGTGTCAGGTAATGACCTAGGTTTGGAATCAAGCCCTTAGTTACTTAGAGAATCAGGGCCTAATTTAGGACCTGTGCCAGGGCTTCGGGTAGGGACAGTGTCAGAGCCTGGTATAGGGAGGAGGTGAGGGCCTGAGTGAGGCCTAGCGTCAGGCCCCTAGATGCAGACACTGTCAGGGCATGACTTAGGAGCAGCATCAGGGCCTTTGTGGAGTCAGCATTCGGGTCATAGTGAAAGACATGAGCAGGGCTTGAGTGAGTCACAGAATCAAGGCCTCGGTTAAGGAAAGCTTCAGGGCCTGAGTTAGGCACAGCCTCACGTCTTCAGTTAAGGAGAGCGACAGGGCTCTCTTTGGGACAGTGTCAGAACCTTGGATAGAAATGTGTCAGGATATTAGCTCAGGATAGTGTCCGGATTTTAGTTATTGATTGCAGCAGGACCCATGTTAGGGACAGATTCCAGGCCTTAGTGAGAGATAGTGTCAAGACCTTAGTTACTGAGAGCATCAGGGCCTTCTTTAGAAGCAATGTTAGGGCTTCATGTAAAAATCGCATCCCGGACTGGCTTGGGGTGAGCGCCAGGGCCTGAGTGAGGCCTAGCGTCATTCCTGTAGGTGGGGACACTGTCAGGGCGTGACACAGGAGCAGCATCAGTGCCCTTGTTGGATCAGCATTATGGTCTTCGTTAAAGACATGAGCAGGCCTTCTGTTAGGGACAGCGTCACGGCTCACTTAGCGATATTTTCAGGACCTTAGTAAGAGATGGGTTAGTAAATTAGCTGAGGATAGTGTGAGGACTTTAGATATTGATGGCATCAGGGCCTTAGTTAGGGACAGTGTCAGGCCGTGACTTAGGCCTAACATCCAGGCCTTAGTTAGGGACAGTGTCACGGCGTGGGGACTCAATTCAGGTCCTGACATCGGCACAGCATAAGGGCTTCAGTTAGCATAAGAGGCAGGACATTAGCTAGGGACAGGGTTAGGGTAAAGTCTAGGGATTGTGTCAGCAAATGACCTCGGGATAGTGTCAAGACCTTAGTTACTGAGAACCTGAGGGCCTTATTTAGGACCAGCATCAGGACCGGACTTAGGGCAAGCAAGAGGGCCTGAGTGAGGCCCAGCTGCAGGCCCCTAGCTGGAGACAGTGTCAGGGCATGACGTCGAAGCAGCATCCGGGCCTTTGTTGGGTCAGCATTCGGGTCATAGTTAAGGACATGAGCAGGGCCTGAGTGAGTCAGAGAATCGAGGCCTCCATTAGGGAAAGCTTCAGGGCCTGAGTTAGGCACAGCCTCAGGTCTTCATTTAAGGACAGCGACAGGCCTTTCTCTGGGACTGTGTCAGGTCCGTGGATAGAAATGTGTCAGCATATTAGCTCAGGCTAGTGTCCGGATTTTCATTATTGATTGCAGCAGGGCCCATGTTAGGGATAGATTCTGGGCCTTAGTGAGAGATAGGGTCAATGCCTTAATTAGGATTAGTCCGGGCCTTAGTTAGGGAGAGTATTAGGGTTTCAATTAGGATAAGATGCAGGACATTACCTTGGGACAGAGTCATGATCCGAGCCAGGGATAGTGTCAGAAAATGACCTGGGTTGGTGTCAAGACCTTAGTTATTTAGAGAATCAGGGCCTAATTTAGGACCTGTGTCAGGGCTTCGGGTAGGGACATCGTCAGAGCCTGACTTAGGGAGAACGTCTAGGCCTGAGTGAGGCCTAGTGCCAGCCCACCTGCTGGAGACACAGTCAGGGCATGACGTAGGAACAGCATCAGGGCCTTTGTGGGGTCAGCATGCAGGTCATAGTGAAAGACATGAACAGGGCCTGTGTTAGTCACAGAATCAAGGCCTCAGTTAGGGAAAGCTTCAGGGCCTGAGTTAGGCACAGCCTCAGGTCTTCACTTAAGGACGGCAACAGGCTTTCTTTTGGAAAGTATCAGGAGAGTGGATAGAAATGAGTCAGGATATTAGCTCAGGACAGTGTCCTTTTTTTAGTTATTGATTGCAGCAGGGACCATTAGGGACAGATTCCGGGCATTCGTGAGAGATAGTGTGAAGGCCTTTGTTAGGTTTCGTCAGGGCTTAGTTTGGGAGAGTATTAGGGTTTCATTTAGGATAAGATGCAGGACATTAGCTTGGGACAGAGTCAGGTACCAGGCCAGGGATAGCGTCTGGAAATGACCCAGGAAAAGCGTGAAGACCTTCGTTATTGAGAGCCTCAGGGCCTTACTTAGGACCAGCGTGTGGGCCTAAATCAGGACCACTGCCAGGGCTTCCTATACAGACAGCGTCAGAGCATAAGGAAGGTACAGCCAAAGGGCCTAAGTGAGGCTTATCTTTAGGGCCTGAGTTAGGGACACTGTCAGGGCATGACTTAGGAGCAGCAGAAGGGCCTCTGTGGGATCAGCGTGAGGGTCTTCACTAAAGACATTATCAGGGCCTCTGTTAGGGAGAGCCTCAGGGCCTCATTTTCAGACAGCATCAAGGCTTACTTTGGGTCAGTTTCAGGACCTTGGTAAGAACTGGGTCAGGATATGAACTCAGGATAAAATCAGGGCTTTAGATAATGGCGGCAGTAGGGCCTTAGAGTCAGTGTCAGGGTCTGAGTTAGGAATATCATTATGGGCTTTGTTAGGTATAGTGTCAGGGACTGAGCTAGGAGTAGTGTCAGGGTCCGAGTTACGTGTAATGTCAGGGTCTTGGTTAGGGACAGTGTCAGGGCCTGGGTTAGCACGAGTCTCCAGGCCGTAGTTAGGGACAGGTTCACAGCATCGGGAGTAATTTCAGCGCCTTATTTATGTTCAGCATCAGGGATGATTTAGTTAGCATAAGAGGAGCCATTCCTGCAAGAACCCTGAAGACCAACACACAAGAATGTAAAAGTGAACCATGCACGCTGCTATGAAGGAATATTCCACAGCAGTTGAGTACACTTTGTTTAAGGTTAACAAGAGTTTAAAAATTATTTTTTTAAGAAACCAATATTCATATGATGAAAGAATTTCGTCATAAAGAATCTCTTTCCCTAAACTTGACATTAGCTAAAGTCAAGAATAGATTAAGGTCTAGGGGTAGTGTCAGTTAATGACCTAGATTTGGTGTCAAGACCTTAGTTACTTAGAGAATCAAGGCCTAAAATTTAGGACCTGCGTCAAGATTTTCGGTAGGGACAGCGTCAGACCTGACTTATGGAGAACGTCAGGGCCTGAGTGAGGCCTAGCGTCAGCCCCCTAGCTGCAGACACAGTCAGGGCATGACTTAGGAGCAGCATAAACACCTTGGTTGGGTCAGCGAAAGGTCATAGTGAAAGACATGAGCAGGCCTTGAGTGAGTCACAGAATCAAGGCCTCCCTTAGGGAAAGCTTCAGGGCCTGAGTTAGGCACAGCCTCAGGTCTTCACTTAAGGACACCGACCGGTTTGAGACAGTGTCAGGATCGTGCATAGAAATGTGTCAGGAAATTATCTCAGGACAGTGTCTGGATTTTAGTTATTGATTGCAACAGGTCCCATGTTAGGGACAGATTCCGGGCTTTAGTGAGAGATAGTGTCAAGGCCTTTGTTCGGATTGGTCAGGCCTTAGTTAGGGATACTATTAGGGTTTCATTTAGGATAAGATGCAGGACATTAGCTTGGGACAGAGTCAGGTTCCGGGCCAGGGATAGCGTCAGGAAATAACCCAGGGAAAGCGTGAAGACCTTCGTTATTGAGAGCCTCAGGGCCTTACTTAGGACGAGCGTGAGGGCCTAAATCAGGACCACTGCCAGGGCTTCCTATACAGACAGCGTCAGAGCATAAGGAAGGTACAGCCAAAGGGCCTAAGTGAGGCTTATCTTTAGGGCCTGAGTTAGGGACACTGTCAGGGCATGACTTAGGAGCAGCAGAAGGGCCTCTGTGGGATCAGCGTCAGGTTCTTCATTAAAGACAGTATCAGGGCCTCTGTTAGGGAGAGCCTCAGGGCCTCATGTATGGACAGCATCAAGGCTTACTTTGGGTCAGTTTCAGGACCTTGGTAAGACCTGGGTCAGGATATTAACTCAGGATAGTCTCAGGATTTTAGATATTGGCGGCAGCTGGGCTTTAGTTAGAAACAGTGTCAGGGCCTGAGTTAGGACTAGCATTATAGCCTTTGTTAGGTATGGTGTCAGGGACTGAGCTAGGAGTTGTGTCAGGGCCTTTGCTAGGGACAGTGTC
Organism: Kogia breviceps; assembly: GCF_026419965.1. Classification (NCBI taxonomy): domain Eukaryota; kingdom Metazoa; phylum Chordata; class Mammalia; order Artiodactyla; family Physeteridae; genus Kogia; species Kogia breviceps. Next base: position 96,857,875 of record NC_081310.1, read on the forward strand.
AGTGTCTGAGCTAGGATGAGCCTCCAGGCCTCAGTTTGGGACAGGTTCACAGCCTTGGGAGGAGTTTCCTGAAGTTAATTAGGGACAACATCAGGGATTTGGCATAATAAGAATTAGTTCGTTAGCATAAGAGGAGGCATTCCTACAAGCACCCTGAAAGCCAACACAGGCAAATGCAGAAGTAAACCAGGCAGGCTGGTATAAAGGAATATTCCACAGAAGTTGAGTACATTTTGTTTAAGTTCAGTAAGAGTTTAAACATTATTTTTTTCAGAAAACTGTATTCAGAAGATGAAAGAATTTCATCCTAAAGAATCTCTTTAGCTAAATTGAACATTAGCAAAAGAGAAGTTTACGTTCAGGTCTAGGGCTAGTGTCAGGTAATGACCTAGGTTTGGAATCAAGCCCTTAGTTACTTAGAGAATCAGGGCCTAATTTAGGACCTGTGCCAGGGCTTCGGGTAGGGACAGTGTCAGAGCCTGGTATAGGGAGGAGGTGAGGGCCTGAGTGAGGCCTAGCGTCAGGCCCCTAGATGCAGACACTGTCAGGGCATGACTTAGGAGCAGCATCAGGGCCTTTGTGGAGTCAGCATTCGGGTCATAGTGAAAGACATGAGCAGGGCTTGAGTGAGTCACAGAATCAAGGCCTCGGTTAAGGAAAGCTTCAGGGCCTGAGTTAGGCACAGCCTCACGTCTTCAGTTAAGGAGAGCGACAGGGCTCTCTTTGGGACAGTGTCAGAACCTTGGATAGAAATGTGTCAGGATATTAGCTCAGGATAGTGTCCGGATTTTAGTTATTGATTGCAGCAGGACCCATGTTAGGGACAGATTCCAGGCCTTAGTGAGAGATAGTGTCAAGACCTTAGTTACTGAGAGCATCAGGGCCTTCTTTAGAAGCAATGTTAGGGCTTCATGTAAAAATCGCATCCCGGACTGGCTTGGGGTGAGCGCCAGGGCCTGAGTGAGGCCTAGCGTCATTCCTGTAGGTGGGGACACTGTCAGGGCGTGACACAGGAGCAGCATCAGTGCCCTTGTTGGATCAGCATTATGGTCTTCGTTAAAGACATGAGCAGGCCTTCTGTTAGGGACAGCGTCACGGCTCACTTAGCAATATTTTCAGGACCTTAGTAAGAGATGGGTTAGTAAATTAGCTGAGGATAGTGTGAGGACTTTAGATATTGATGGCATCAGGGCCTTAGTTAGGGACAGTGTCAGGCCGTGACTTAGGCCTAACATCCAGGCCTTAGTTAGGGACAGCGTCACGGCGTGGGGACTCAATTCAGGTCCTGACATCGGCACAGCATAAGGGCTTCAGTTAGCATAAGAGGCAGGACATTAGCTAGGGACAGGGTTAGGGTAAAGTCTAGGGATTGTGTCAGCAAATGACCTCGGGATAGTGTCAAGACCTTAGTTACTGAGAACCTGAGGGCCTTATTTAGGACCAGCATCAGGGTCGGACTTAGGGCAAGCAAGAGGGCCTGAGTGAGGCCCAGCTTCAGGCCCCTAGCTGGAGACAGTGTCAGGGCATGACGTCGAAGCAGCATCAGGGCCTTTGACTGCAGCTCGGCCCAAGTCAGGGACAGATTCTGCGCCTTAGTGAGAGATAGGGTGAAAGTCTTAGTTAGGATCAGTTAGTGCCTTAGTTAGGGAGAGTATTAGGGTTTCAATTAGGATAAGATGCAGGACATTAGCTTGGTACAGAGTCATGTTCCGAGCCAGGGATAGTGTCAGCAAATGACCTGGGTTGGTGTCAAGACCTTCGTTACTTAGAGAATCAGGGCCTAATTTAGGACCTGTGTCAGGGCTTCGGGTAGGGACAGCGTCAGAACCTAACTTAGGGAGAACGTCTAGGCCTGAGTGAGGCCTAGTGTCAGCCCCCCAGCTAGAGACACAGTCAGGGCATGGATGTAGGAACAGCATCAGGGTCTTTGTGGGGTCAGCATTCGGGTCATACAGAAAGACCTGAGCAGGGCCTGTGTTAGTCACAGAATCAAGGCCTCAGTTAGGGAAAGCTTCAGGGCCTGAGTTAGGCACAGCCTCAGGTCTTCACTTAAGGACACCGACAGGTTTGGGACAGTGTCAGGATCGTGCATAGAAATGTGTCAGGAAATTATCTCAGGACAGTGTCTGGATTTTAGTTATTGATTGCAACAGGTCCCATGTTAGGGACAGATTCCGGGCTTTAGTGAGAGATAGTGTCAAGGCCTTTGTTCGGATTGGTCAGGCCTTAGTTAGGGATACTATTAGGGTTTCATTTAGGATAAGATGCAGGACATTAGCTTGGGACAGAGTCAGGTTCCGGGCCAGGGATAGCGTCAGGAAATAACCCAGGGAAAGCGTGAAGACCTTCGTTATTGAGAGCCTCAGGGCCTTACTTAGGACCAGCGTGAGGGCCTAAATCAGGACCACTGCCAGGGCTTCCTATACAGACAGCGTCAGAGCATAAGGAAGGTACAGCCAAAGGGCCTAAGTGAGGCTTATCTTTAGGGCCTGAGTTAGGGACACTGTCAGGGCATGACTTAGGAGCAGCAGAAGGGCCTCTGTGGGATCAGCGTCAGGTTCTTCATTAAAGACAGTATCAGGGCCTCTGTTAGGGAGAGCCTCAGGGCCTCATGTATGGACAGCATCAAGGCTTACTTTGGGTCAGTTTCAGGACCTTGGTAAGACCTGGGTCAGGATATTAACTCAGGATAGTCTCAGGATTTTAGATATTGGCGGCAGCTGGGCTTTAGTTAGAAACAGTGTCAGGGCCTGAGTTAGGACTAGCATTATAGCCTTTGTTAGGTATGGTGTCAGGGACTGAGCTAGGAGTTGTGTCAGGGCCTTTGCTAGGGACAGTGTCAGTGTCTGAGCTAGGATGAGCCTCCAGGCCTCAGTTTGGGACAGGTTCACAGCCTTGGGAGGAGTTTCCTGAAGTTAATTAGGGACAACATCAGGGATTTGGCATAATAAGAATTAGTTCGTTAGCATAAGAGGAGGCATTCCTACAAGCACCCTGAAAGCCAACACAGGCAAATGCAGAAGTAAACCAGGCAGGCTGGTATAAAGGAATATTCCACAGAAGTTGAGTACATTTTGTTTAAGTTCAGTAAGAGTTTAAACATTATTTTTTTCAGAAAACTGTATTCAGAAGATGAAAGAATTTCATCCTAAAGAATCTCTTTAGCTAAATTGAACATTAGCAAAAGAGAAGTTTACGTTCAGGTCTAGGGCTAGTGTCAGGTAATGACCTAGGTTTGGAATCAAGCCCTTAGTTACTTAGAGAATCAGGGCCTAATTTAGGACCTGTGCCAGGGCTTCGGGTAGGGACAGTGTCAGAGCCTGGTATAGGGAGGAGGTGAGGGCCTGAGTGAGGCCTAGCGTCAGGCCCCTAGATGCAGACACTGTCAGGGCATGACTTAGGAGCAGCATCAGGGCCTTTGTGGAGTCAGCATTCGGGTCATAGTGAAAGACATGAGCAGGGCTTGAGTGAGTCACAGAATCAAGGCCTCGGTTAAGGAAAGCTTCAGGGCCTGAGTTAGGCACAGCCTCACGTCTTCAGTTAAGGAGAGCGACAGGGCTCTCTTTGGGACAGTGTCAGAACCTTGGATAGAAATGTGTCAGGATATTAGCTCAGGATAGTGTCCGGATTTTAGTTATTGATTGCAGCAGGACCCATGTTAGGGACAGATTCCAGGCCTTAGTGAGAGATAGTGTCAAGACCTTAGTTACTGAGAGCATCAGGGCCTTCTTTAGAAGCAATGTTAGGGCTTCATGTAAAAATCGCATCCCGGACTGGCTTGGGGTGAGCGCCAGGGCCTGAGTGAGGCCTAGCGTCATTCCTGTAGGTGGGGACACTGTCAGGGCGTGACACAGGAGCAGCATCAGTGCCCTTGTTGGATCAGCATTATGGTCTTCGTTAAAGACATGAGCAGGCCTTCTGTTAGGGACAGCGTCACGGCTCACTTAGCGATATTTTCAGGACCTTAGTAAGAGATGGGTTAGTAAATTAGCTGAGGATAGTGTGAGGACTTTAGATATTGATGGCATCAGGGCCTTAGTTAGGGACAGTGTCAGGCCGTGACTTAGGCCTAACATCCAGGCCTTAGTTAGGGACAGTGTCACGGCGTGGGGACTCAATTCAGGTCCTGACATCGGCACAGCATAAGGGCTTCAGTTAGCATAAGAGGCAGGACATTAGCTAGGGACAGGGTTAGGGTAAAGTCTAGGGATTGTGTCAGCAAATGACCTCGGGATAGTGTCAAGACCTTAGTTACTGAGAACCTGAGGGCCTTATTTAGGACCAGCATCAGGACCGGACTTAGGGCAAGCAAGAGGGCCTGAGTGAGGCCCAGCTGCAGGCCCCTAGCTGGAGACAGTGTCAGGGCATGACGTCGAAGCAGCATCCGGGCCTTTGTTGGGTCAGCATTCGGGTCATAGTTAAGGACATGAGCAGGGCCTGAGTGAGTCAGAGAATCGAGGCCTCCATTAGGGAAAGCTTCAGGGCCTGAGTTAGGCACAGCCTCAGGTCTTCATTTAAGGACAGCGACAGGCCTTTCTCTGGGACTGTGTCAGGTCCGTGGATAGAAATGTGTCAGCATATTAGCTCAGGCTAGTGTCCGGATTTTCATTATTGATTGCAGCAGGGCCCATGTTAGGGATAGATTCTGGGCCTTAGTGAGAGATAGGGTCAATGCCTTAATTAGGATTAGTCCGGGCCTTAGTTAGGGAGAGTATTAGGGTTTCAATTAGGATAAGATGCAGGACATTACCTTGGGACAGAGTCATGATCCGAGCCAGGGATAGTGTCAGAAAATGACCTGGGTTGGTGTCAAGACCTTAGTTATTTAGAGAATCAGGGCCTAATTTAGGACCTGTGTCAGGGCTTCGGGTAGGGACATCGTCAGAGCCTGACTTAGGGAGAACGTCTAGGCCTGAGTGAGGCCTAGTGCCAGCCCACCTGCTGGAGACACAGTCAGGGCATGACGTAGGAACAGCATCAGGGCCTTTGTGGGGTCAGCATGCAGGTCATAGTGAAAGACATGAACAGGGCCTGTGTTAGTCACAGAATCAAGGCCTCAGTTAGGGAAAGCTTCAGGGCCTGAGTTAGGCACAGCCTCAGGTCTTCACTTAAGGACGGCAACAGGCTTTCTTTTGGAAAGTATCAGGAGAGTGGATAGAAATGAGTCAGGATATTAGCTCAGGACAGTGTCCTTTTTTTAGTTATTGATTGCAGCAGGGACCATTAGGGACAGATTCCGGGCATTCGTGAGAGATAGTGTGAAGGCCTTTGTTAGGTTTCGTCAGGGCTTAGTTTGGGAGAGTATTAGGGTTTCATTTAGGATAAGATGCAGGACATTAGCTTGGGACAGAGTCAGGTACCAGGCCAGGGATAGCGTCTGGAAATGACCCAGGAAAAGCGTGAAGACCTTCGTTATTGAGAGCCTCAGGGCCTTACTTAGGACCAGCGTGTGGGCCTAAATCAGGACCACTGCCAGGGCTTCCTATACAGACAGCGTCAGAGCATAAGGAAGGTACAGCCAAAGGGCCTAAGTGAGGCTTATCTTTAGGGCCTGAGTTAGGGACACTGTCAGGGCATGACTTAGGAGCAGCAGAAGGGCCTCTGTGGGATCAGCGTGAGGGTCTTCACTAAAGACATTATCAGGGCCTCTGTTAGGGAGAGCCTCAGGGCCTCATTTTCAGACAGCATCAAGGCTTACTTTGGGTCAGTTTCAGGACCTTGGTAAGAACTGGGTCAGGATATGAACTCAGGATAAAATCAGGGCTTTAGATAATGGCGGCAGTAGGGCCTTAGAGTCAGTGTCAGGGTCTGAGTTAGGAATATCATTATGGGCTTTGTTAGGTATAGTGTCAGGGACTGAGCTAGGAGTAGTGTCAGGGTCCGAGTTACGTGTAATGTCAGGGTCTTGGTTAGGGACAGTGTCAGGGCCTGGGTTAGCACGAGTCTCCAGGCCGTAGTTAGGGACAGGTTCACAGCATCGGGAGTAATTTCAGCGCCTTATTTATGTTCAGCATCAGGGATGATTTAGTTAGCATAAGAGGAGCCATTCCTGCAAGAACCCTGAAGACCAACACACAAGAATGTAAAAGTGAACCATGCACGCTGCTATGAAGGAATATTCCACAGCAGTTGAGTACACTTTGTTTAAGGTTAACAAGAGTTTAAAAATTATTTTTTTAAGAAACCAATATTCATATGATGAAAGAATTTCGTCATAAAGAATCTCTTTCCCTAAACTTGACATTAGCTAAAGTCAAGAATAGATTAAGGTCTAGGGGTAGTGTCAGTTAATGACCTAGATTTGGTGTCAAGACCTTAGTTACTTAGAGAATCAAGGCCTAAAATTTAGGACCTGCGTCAAGATTTTCGGTAGGGACAGCGTCAGACCTGACTTATGGAGAACGTCAGGGCCTGAGTGAGGCCTAGCGTCAGCCCCCTAGCTGCAGACACAGTCAGGGCATGACTTAGGAGCAGCATAAACACCTTGGTTGGGTCAGCGAAAGGTCATAGTGAAAGACATGAGCAGGCCTTGAGTGAGTCACAGAATCAAGGCCTCCCTTAGGGAAAGCTTCAGGGCCTGAGTTAGGCACAGCCTCAGGTCTTCACTTAAGGACACCGACCGGTTTGAGACAGTGTCAGGATCGTGCATAGAAATGTGTCAGGAAATTATCTCAGGACAGTGTCTGGATTTTAGTTATTGATTGCAACAGGTCCCATGTTAGGGACAGATTCCGGGCTTTAGTGAGAGATAGTGTCAAGGCCTTTGTTCGGATTGGTCAGGCCTTAGTTAGGGATACTATTAGGGTTTCATTTAGGATAAGATGCAGGACATTAGCTTGGGACAGAGTCAGGTTCCGGGCCAGGGATAGCGTCAGGAAATAACCCAGGGAAAGCGTGAAGACCTTCGTTATTGAGAGCCTCAGGGCCTTACTTAGGACGAGCGTGAGGGCCTAAATCAGGACCACTGCCAGGGCTTCCTATACAGACAGCGTCAGAGCATAAGGAAGGTACAGCCAAAGGGCCTAAGTGAGGCTTATCTTTAGGGCCTGAGTTAGGGACACTGTCAGGGCATGACTTAGGAGCAGCAGAAGGGCCTCTGTGGGATCAGCGTCAGGTTCTTCATTAAAGACAGTATCAGGGCCTCTGTTAGGGAGAGCCTCAGGGCCTCATGTATGGACAGCATCAAGGCTTACTTTGGGTCAGTTTCAGGACCTTGGTAAGACCTGGGTCAGGATATTAACTCAGGATAGTCTCAGGATTTTAGATATTGGCGGCAGCTGGGCTTTAGTTAGAAACAGTGTCAGGGCCTGAGTTAGGACTAGCATTATAGCCTTTGTTAGGTATGGTGTCAGGGACTGAGCTAGGAGTTGTGTCAGGGCCTTTGCTAGGGACAGTGTCAGTGTCTGAGCTAGGATGAGCCTCCAGGCCTCAGTTTGGGACAGGTTCACAGCCTTGGGAGGAGTTTCCTGAAGTTAATTAGGGACAACATCAGGGATTTGGCATAATAAGAATTAGTTCGTTAGCATAAGAGGAGGCATTCCTACAAGCACCCTGAAAGCCAACACAGGCAAATGCAGAAGTAAACCAGGCAGGCTGGTATAAAGGAATATTCCACAGAAGTTGAGTACATTTTGTTTAAGTTCAGTAAGAGTTTAAACATTATTTTTTTCAGAAAACTGTATTCAGAAGATGAAAGAATTTCATCCTAAAGAATCTCTTTAGCTAAATTGAACATTAGCAAAAGAGAAGTTTACGTTCAGGTCTAGGGCTAGTGTCAGGTAATGACCTAGGTTTGGAATCAAGCCCTTAGTTACTTAGAGAATCAGGGCCTAATTTAGGACCTGTGCCAGGGCTTCGGGTAGGGACAGTGTCAGAGCCTGATATAGGGAGAATGTGAGAGCCTGAGAGAGGCCTCGCGTCAGGCCCCTAGATGCAGACACTGTCAGGGCATGACTTAGGAGCAGCATCAGGGCCTTTGTGGAGTCAGCATTCGGGTCATAGTGAAAGACATGAGCAGGGCTTGAGTGAGTCACAGAATCAAGGCCTCGGTTAAGGAAAGCTTCAGGGCCTGAGTTAGGCACAGCCTCACGTCTTCAGTTAAGGAGAGCAACAGGGCTCTCTTTGGGACAGTGTCAGAACCTTGGATAGAAATGTGTCAGGATATTAGCTCAGGATAGTGTCCGGATTTTAGTTATTGATTGCAGCAGGACCCATGTTAGGGACAGATTCCAGGCCTTAGTGAGAGATAGTGTCAAGACCTTAGTTACTGAGAGCATCAGGGCCTTCTTTAGAAGCAATGTTAGGGCTTCATGTAAAAATCGCATCCCGGACTGGCTTGGGGTGAGCGCCAGGGCCTGAGTGAGGCCTAGCGTCATTCCTGTAGGTGGGGACACTGTCAGGGCGTGACACAGGAGCAGCATCAGTGCCCTTGTTGGATCAGCATTATGGTCTTCGTTAAAGACATGAGCAGGCCTTCTGTTAGGGACAGCGTCACGGCTCTACTTAGCGATATTTTCAGGACCTTAGTAAGAGATGGGTTAGTAAATTAGCTGAGGATAGTGTGAGGACTTTAGATATTGATGGCATCAGGGCCTTAGTTAGGGACAGTGTCAGGCCGTGAGTTAGGCCTAACATCCAGGCCTTAGTTAGGGACAGCGTCACGGCGTGGGGACTCAATTCAGGTCCTGACATCGGCACAGCATAAGGGCTTCAGTTAGCAGAAGAGGCAGGACATTAGCTAGGGACAGGGTTAGGGTAAAGTCTAGGGATTGTGTCAGCAAATGACCTCGGGATAGTCTCAAGACCTTAGTTACTGAGAACCTGAGGGCCTTATTTAGGACCAGCATCAGGGTCGGACTTAGGGCAAGCAAGAGGGTCTGAGTGAGGCCCAGCTTCAGGCCCCTAGCTGGAGACAGTGTCAGGGCATGACGTCGAAGCAGCATCAGGGCCTTTGACTGCAGCTCGGCCCAAGTCAGGGACAGATTCTGCGCCTTAGTGAGAGATAGGGTGAAAGTCTTAGTTAGGATCAGTTAGTGCCTTAGTTAGGGAGAGTATTAGGGTTTCAATTAGGATAAGATGCAGGACATTAGCTTGGTACAGAGTCATGTTCCGAGCCAGGGATAGTGTCAGCAAATGACCTGGGTTGGTGTCAAGACCTTCGTTACTTAGAGAATCAGGGCCTAATTTAGGACCTGTGTCAGGGCTTCGGGTAGGGACAGCGTCAGAACCTAACTTAGGGAGAACGTCTAGGCCTGAGTGAGGCCTAGTGTCAGCCCCCCAGCTAGAGACACAGTCAGGGCATGGATGTAGGAACAGCATCAGGGTCTTTGTGGGGTCAGCATTCGGGTCATACAGAAAGACCTGAGCAGGGCCTGTGTTAGTCACAGAATCAAGGCCTCAGTTAGGGAAAGCTTCAGGGCCTGAGTTAGGCACAGCCTCAGGTCTTCACTTAAGGACACCGACAGGTTTGGGACAGTGTCAGGATCGTGCATAGAAATGTGTCAGGAAATTATCTCAGGACAGTGTCTGGATTTTAGTTATTGATTGCAACAGGTCCCATGTTAGGGACAGATTCCGGGCTTTAGTGAGAGATAGTGTCAAGGCCTTTGTTCGGATTGGTCAGGCCTTAGTTAGGGATACTATTAGGGTTTCATTTAGGATAAGATGCAGGACATTAGCTTGGGACAGAGTCAGGTTCCGGGCCAGGGATAGCGTCAGGAAATAACCCAGGGAAAGCGTGAAGACCTTCGTTATTGAGAGCCTCAGGGCCTTACTTAGGACGAGCGTGAGGGCCTAAATCAGGACCACTGCCAGGGCTTCCTATACAGACAGCGTCAGAGCATAAGGAAGGTACAGCCAAAGGGCCTAAGTGAGGCTTATCTTTAGGGCCTGAGTTAGGGACACTGTCAGGGCATGACTTAGGAGCAGCAGAAGGGCCTCTGTGGGATCAGCGTCAGGTTCTTCATTAAAGACAGTATCAGGGCCTCTGTTAGGGAGAGCCTCAGGGCCTCATGTATGGACAGCATCAAGGCTTACTTTGGGTCAGTTTCAGGACCTTGGTAAGACCTGGGTCAGGATATTAACTCAGGATAGTCTCAGGATTTTAGATATTGGCGGCAGCTGGGCTTTAGTTAGAAACAGTGTCAGGGCCTGAGTTAGGACTAGCATTATAGCCTTTGTTAGGTATGGTGTCAGGGACTGAGCTAGGAGTTGTGTCAGGGCCTTTGCTAGGGACAGTGTCAGTGTCTGAGCTAGGATGAGCCTCCAGGCCTCAGTTTGGGACAGGTTCACAGCCTTGGGAGGAGTTTCCTGAAGTTAATTAGGGACAACATCAGGGATTTGGCATAATAAGAATTAGTTCGTTAGCATAAGAGGAGGCATTCCTACAAGCACCCTGAAAGCCAACACAGGCAAATGCAGAAGTAAACCAGGCAGGCTGGTATAAAGGAATATTCCACAGAAGTTGAGTACATTTTGTTTAAGTTCAGTAAGAGTTTAAACATTATTTTTTTCAGAAAACTGTATTCAGAAGATGAAAGAATTTCATCCTAAAGAATCTCTTTAGCTAAATTGAACATTAGCAAAAGAGAAGTTTACATTCAGGTCTAGGGCTAGTGTCAGGTAATGACCTAGGTTTGGAATCAAGCCCTTAGTTACTTAGAGAATCAGGGCCTAATTTAGGACCTGTGCCAGGGCTTCGGGTAGGGACAGTGTCAGAGCCTGGTATAGGGAGGAGGTGAGGGCCTGAGTGAGGCCTAGCGTCAGGCCCCTAGATGCAGACACTGTCAGGGCATGACTTAGGAGCAGCATCAGGGCCTTTGTGGAGTCAGCATTCGGGTCATAGTGAAAGACATGAGCAGGGCTTGAGTGAGTCACAGAATCAAGGCCTCGGTTAAGGAAAGCTTCAGGGCCTGAGTTAGGCACAGCCTCACGTCTTCAGTTAAGGAGAGCGACAGGGCTCTCTTTGGGACAGTGTCAGAACCTTGGATAGAAATGTGTCAGGATATTAGCTCAGGATAGTGTCCGGATTTTAGTTATTGATTGCAGCAGGACCCATGTTAGGGACAGATTCCAGGCCTTAGTGAGAGATAGTGTCAAGACCTTAGTTACTGAGAGCATCAGGGCCTTCTTTAGAAGCAATGTTAGGGCTTCATGTAAAAATCGCATCCCGGACTGGCTTGGGGTGAGCGCCAGGGCCTGAGTGAGGCCTAGCGTCATTCCTGTAGGTGGGGACACTGTCAGGGCGTGACACAGGAGCAGCATCAGTGCCCTTGTTGGATCAGCATTATGGTCTTCGTTAAAGACATGAGCAGGCCTTCTGTTAGGGACAGCGTCACGGCTCACTTAGCGATATTTTCAGGACCTTAGTAAGAGATGGGTTAGTAAATTAGCTGAGGATAGTGTGAGGACTTTAGATATTGATGGCATCAGGGCCTTAGTTAGGGACAGTGTCAGGCCGTGACTTAGGCCTAACATCCAGGCCTTAGTTAGGGACAGTGTCACGGCGTGGGGACTCAATTCAGGTCCTGACATCGGCACAGCATAAGGGCTTCAGTTAGCATAAGAGGCAGGACATTAGCTAGGGACAGGGTTAGGGTAAAGTCTAGGGATTGTGTCAGCAAATGACCTCGGGATAGTGTCAAGACCTTAGTTACTGAGAACCTGAGGGCCTTATTTAGGACCAGCATCAGGACCGGACTTAGGGCAAGCAAGAGGGCCTGAGTGAGGCCCAGCTGCAGGCCCCTAGCTGGAGACAGTGTCAGGGCATGACGTCGAAGCAGCATCCGGGCCTTTGTTGGGTCAGCATTCGGGTCATAGTTAAGGACATGAGCAGGGCCTGAGTGAGTCAGAGAATCGAGGCCTCCATTAGGGAAAGCTTCAGGGCCTGAGTTAGGCACAGCCTCAGGTCTTCATTTAAGGACAGCGACAGGCCTTTCTCTGGGACTGTGTCAGGTCCGTGGATAGAAATGTGTCAGCATATTAGCTCAGGCTAGTGTCCGGATTTTCATTATTGATTGCAGCAGGGCCCATGTTAGGGATAGATTCTGGGCCTTAGTGAGAGATAGGGTCAATGCCTTAATTAGGATTAGTCCGGGCCTTAGTTAGGGAGAGTATTAGGGTTTCAATTAGGATAAGATGCAGGACATTACCTTGGGACAGAGTCATGATCCGAGCCAGGGATAGTGTCAGAAAATGACCTGGGTTGGTGTCAAGACCTTAGTTATTTAGAGAATCAGGGCCTAATTTAGGACCTGTGTCAGGGCTTCGGGTAGGGACATCGTCAGAGCCTGACTTAGGGAGAACGTCTAGGCCTGAGTGAGGCCTAGTGCCAGCCCACCTGCTGGAGACACAGTCAGGGCATGACGTAGGAACAGCATCAGGGCCTTTGTGGGGTCAGCATGCAGGTCATAGTGAAAGACATGAACAGGGCCTGTGTTAGTCACAGAATCAAGGCCTCAGTTAGGGAAAGCTTCAGGGCCTGAGTTAGGCACAGCCTCAGGTCTTCACTTAAGGACGGCAACAGGCTTTCTTTTGGAAAGTATCAGGAGAGTGGATAGAAATGAGTCAGGATATTAGCTCAGGACAGTGTCCTTTTTTTAGTTATTGATTGCAGCAGGGACCATTAGGGACAGATTCCGGGCATTCGTGAGAGATAGTGTGAAGGCCTTTGTTAGGTTTCGTCAGGGCTTAGTTTGGGAGAGTATTAGGGTTTCATTTAGGATAAGATGCAGGACATTAGCTTGGGACAGAGTCAGGTACCAGGCCAGGGATAGCGTCTGGAAATGACCCAGGAAAAGCGTGAAGACCTTCGTTATTGAGAGCCTCAGGGCCTTACTTAGGACCAGCGTGTGGGCCTAAATCAGGACCACTGCCAGGGCTTCCTATACAGACAGCGTCAGAGCATAAGGAAGGTACAGCCAAAGGGCCTAAGTGAGGCTTATCTTTAGGGCCTGAGTTAGGGACACTGTCAGGGCATGACTTAGGAGCAGCAGAAGGGCCTCTGTGGGATCAGCGTGAGGGTCTTCACTAAAGACATTATCAGGGCCTCTGTTAGGGAGAGCCTCAGGGCCTCATTTTCAGACAGCATCAAGGCTTACTTTGGGTCAGTTTCAGGACCTTGGTAAGAACTGGGTCAGGATATGAACTCAGGATAAAATCAGGGCTTTAGATAATGGCGGCAGTAGGGCCTTAGAGTCAGTGTCAGGGTCTGAGTTAGGAATATCATTATGGGCTTTGTTAGGTATAGTGTCAGGGACTGAGCTAGGAGTAGTGTCAGGGTCCGAGTTACGTGTAATGTCAGGGTCTTGGTTAGGGACAGTGTCAGGGCCTGGGTTAGCACGAGTCTCCAGGCCGTAGTTAGGGACAGGTTCACAGCATCGGGAGTAATTTCAGCGCCTTATTTATGTTCAGCATCAGGGATGATTTAGTTAGCATAAGAGGAGCCATTCCTGCAAGAACCCTGAAGACCAACACACAAGAATGTAAAAGTGAACCATGCACGCTGCTATGAAGGAATATTCCACAGCAGTTGAGTACACTTTGTTTAAGGTTAACAAGAGTTTAAAAATTATTTTTTTAAGAAACCAATATTCATATGATGAAAGAATTTCGTCATAAAGAATCTCTTTCCCTAAACTTGACATTAGCTAAAGTCAAGAATAGATTAAGGTCTAGGGGTAGTGTCAGTTAATGACCTAGATTTGGTGTCAAGACCTTAGTTACTTAGAGAATCAAGGCCTAAAATTTAGGACCTGCGTCAAGATTTTCGGTAGGGACAGCGTCAGACCTGACTTATGGAGAACGTCAGGGCCTGAGTGAGGCCTAGCGTCAGCCCCCTAGCTGCAGACACAGTCAGGGCATGACTTAGGAGCAGCATAAACACCTTGGTTGGGTCAGCGAAAGGTCATAGTGAAAGACATGAGCAGGCCTTGAGTGAGTCACAGAATCAAGGCCTCCCTTAGGGAAAGCTTCAGGGCCTGAGTTAGGCACAGCCTCAGGTCTTCACTTAAGGACACCGACCGGTTTGAGACAGTGTCAGGATCGTGCATAGAAATGTGTCAGGAAATTATCTCAGGACAGTGTCGGGATTTTAGTTATTGATTGCAACAGGTCCCATGTTAGGGACAGATTCCGGGCTTTAGTGAGAGATAGTGTCAAGGCCTTTGTTCGGATTGGTCAGGCCTTAGTTAGGGATACAATTAGGGTTTCATTTAGGATAAGATGCAGGACATTAGCTTGGGACAGAGTCAGGTTCCGGGCCAGGGATAGCGTCAGGAAATAACCCAGGGAAAGCGTGAAGACCTTCGTTATTGAGAGCCTCAGGGCCTTACTTAGGACGAGCGTGAGGGCCTAAATCAGGACCACTGCCAGGGCTTCCTATACAGACAGCGTCAGAGCATAAGGAAGGTACAGCCAAAGGGCCTAAGTGAGGCTTATCTTTAGGGCCTGAGTTAGGGACACTGTCAGGGCATGACTTAGGAGCAGCAGAAGGGCCTCTGTGGGATCAGTGTCAGGTTCTTCATTAAAGACAGTATCAGGGCCTCTGTTAGGGAGAGCCTCAGGGCCTCATGTATGGACAGCATCAAGGCTTACTTTGGGTCAGTTTCAGGACCTTGGTAAGACCTGGGTCAGGATATTAACTCAGGATAGTCTCAGGATTTTAGATATTGGCGGCAGCTGGGCTTTAGTTAGAAACAGTGTCAGGGCCTGAGTTAGGACTAGCATTATAGCCTTTGTTAGGTATGGTGTCAGGGACTGAGCTAGGAGTTGTGTCAGGGCCTTTGCTAGGGACAGTGTCAGTGTCTGAGCTAGGATGAGCCTCCAGGCCTCAGTTTGGGACAGGTTCACAGCCTTGGGAGGAGTTTCCTGAAGTTAATTAGGGACAACATCAGGGATTTGGCATAATAAGAATTAGTTCGTTAGCATAAGAGGAGGCATTCCTACAAGCACCCTGAAAGCCAACACAGGCAAATGCAGAAGTAAACCAGGCAGGCTGGTATAAAGGAATATTCCACAGAAGTTGAGTACATTTTGTTTAAGTTCAGTAAGAGTTTAAACATTATTTTTTTCAGAAAACTGTATTCAGAAGATGAAAGAATTTCATCCTAAAGAATCTCTTTAGCTAAATTGAACATTAGCAAAAGAGAAGTTTACGTTCAGGTCTAGGGCTAGTGTCAGGTAATGACCTAGGTTTGGAATCAAGCCCTTAGTTACTTAGAGAATCAGGGCCTAATTTAGGACCTGTGCCAGGGCTTCGGGTAGGGACAGTGTCAGAGCCTGGTATAGGGAGGAGGTGAGGGCCTGAGTGAGGCCTAGCGTCAGGCCCCTAGATGCAGACACTGTCAGGGCATGACTTAGGAGCAGCATCAGGGCCTTTGTGGAGTCAGCATTCGGGTCATAGTGAAAGACATGAGCAGGGCTTGAGTGAGTCACAGAATCAAGGCCTCGGTTAAGGAAAGCTTCAGGGCCTGAGTTAGGCACAGCCTCACGTCTTCAGTTAAGGAGAGCGACAGGGCTCTCTTTGGGACAGTGTCAGAACCTTGGATAGAAATGTGTCAGGATATTAGCTCAGGATAGTGTCCGGATTTTAGTTATTGATTGCAGCAGGACCCATGTTAGGGACAGATTCCAGGCCTTAGTGAGAGATAGTGTCAAGACCTTAGTTACTGAGAGCATCAGGGCCTTCTTTAGAAGCAATGTTAGGGCTTCATGTAAAAATCGCATCCCGGACTGGCTTGGGGTGAGCGCCAGGGCCTGAGTGAGGCCTAGCGTCATTCCTGTAGGTGGGGACACTGTCAGGGCGTGACACAGGAGCAGCATCAGTGCCCTTGTTGGATCAGCATTATGGTCTTCGTTAAAGACATGAGCAGGCCTTCTGTTAGGGACAGCGTCACGGCTCACTTAGCGATATTTTCAGGACCTTAGTAAGAGATGGGTTAGTAAATTAGCTGAGGATAGTGTGAGGACTTTAGATATTGATGGCATCAGGGCCTTAGTTAGGGACAGTGTCAGGCCGTGACTTAGGCCTAACATCCAGGCCTTAGTTAGGGACAGTGTCACGGCGTGGGGACTCAATTCAGGTCCTGACATCGGCACAGCATAAGGGCTTCAGTTAGCATAAGAGGCAGGACATTAGCTAGGGACAGGGTTAGGGTAAAGTCTAGGGATTGTGTCAGCAAATGACCTCGGGATAGTGTCAAGACCTTAGTTACTGAGAACCTGAGGGCCTTATTTAGGACCAGCATCAGGGTCGGACTTAGGGCAAGCAAGAGGGCCTGAGTGAGGCCCAGCTGCAGGCCCCTAGCTGGAGACAGTGTCAGGGCATGACGTCGAAGCAGCATCCGGGCCTTTGTTGGGTCAGCATTCGGGTCATAGTTAAGGACATGAGCAGGGCCTGAGTGAGTCAGAGAATCGAGGCCTCCATTAGGGAAAGCTTCAGGGCCTGAGTTAGGCACAGCCTCAGGTCTTCATTTAAGGACAGCGACAGGCCTTTCTCTGGGACTGTGTCAGGTCCGTGGATAGAAATGTGTCAGCATATTAGCTCAGGCTAGTGTCCGGATTTTCATTATTGATTGCAGCAGGGCCCATGTTAGGGATAGATTCTGGGCCTTAGTGAGAGATAGGGTCAATGCCTTAATTAGGATTAGTCCGGGCCTTAGTTAGGGAGAGTATTAGGGTTTCAATTAGGATAAGATGCAGGACATTACCTTGGGACAGAGTCATGATCCGAGCCAGGGATAGTGTCAGAAAATGACCTGGGTTGGTGTCAAGACCTTAGTTATTTAGAGAATCAGGGCCTAATTTAGGACCTGTGTCAGGGCTTCGGGTAGGGACATCGTCAGAGCCTGACTTAGGGAGAACGTCTAGGCCTGAGTGAGGCCTAGTGCCAGCCCACCTGCTGGAGACACAGTCAGGGCATGACGTAGGAACAGCATCAGGGCCTTTGTGGGGTCAGCATGCAGGTCATAGTGAAAGACATGAACAGGGCCTGTGTTAGTCACAGAATCAAGGCCTCAGTTAGGGAAAGCTTCAGGGCCTGAGTTAGGCACAGCCTCAGGTCTTCACTTAAGGACGGCAACAGGCTTTCTTTTGGAAAGTATCAGGAGAGTGGATAGAAATGAGTCAGGATATTAGCTCAGGACAGTGTCCTTTTTTTAGTTATTGATTGCAGCAGGGACCATTAGGGACAGATTCCGGGCATTCGTGAGAGATAGTGTGAAGGCCTTTGTTAGGTTTCGTCAGGGCTTAGTTTGGGAGAGTATTAGGGTTTCATTTAGGATAAGATGCAGGACATTAGCTTGGGACAGAGTCAGGTACCAGGCCAGGGATAGCGTCTGGAAATGACCCAGGAAAAGCGTGAAGACCTTCGTTATTGAGAGCCTCAGGGCCTTACTTAGGACCAGCGTGTGGGCCTAAATCAGGACCACTGCCAGGGCTTCCTATACAGACAGCGTCAGAGCATAAGGAAGGTACAGCCAAAGGGCCTAAGTGAGGCTTATCTTTAGGGCCTGAGTTAGGGACACTGTCAGGGCATGACTTAGGAGCAGCAGAAGGGCCTCTGTGGGATCAGCGTGAGGGTCTTCACTAAAGACATTATCAGGGCCTCTGTTAGGGAGAGCCTCAGGGCCTCATTTTCAGACAGCATCAAGGCTTACTTTGGGTCAGTTTCAGGACCTTGGTAAGAACTGGGTCAGGATATGAACTCAGGATAAAATCAGGGCTTTAGATAATGGCGGCAGTAGGGCCTTAGAGTCAGTGTCAGGGTCTGAGTTAGGAATATCATTATGGGCTTTGTTAGGTATAGTGTCAGGGACTGAGCTAGGAGTAGTGTCAGGGTCCGAGTTACGTGTAATGTCAGGGTCTTGGTTAGGGACAGTGTCAGGGCCTGGGTTAGCACGAGTCTCCAGGCCGTAGTTAGGGACAGGTTCACAGCATCGGGAGTAATTTCAGCGCCTTATTTATGTTCAGCATCAGGGATGATTTAGTTAGCATAAGAGGAGCCATTCCTGCAAGAACCCTGAAGACCAACACACAAGAATGTAAAAGTGAACCATGCACGCTGCTATGAAGGAATATTCCACAGCAGTTGAGTACACTTTGTTTAAGGTTAACAAGAGTTTAAAAATTATTTTTTTAAGAAACCAATATTCATATGATGAAAGAATTTCGTCATAAAGAATCTCTTTCCCTAAACTTGACATTAGCTAAAGTCAAGAATAGATTAAGGTCTAGGGGTAGTGTCAGTTAATGACCTAGATTTGGTGTCAAGACCTTAGTTACTTAGAGAATCAAGGCCTAAAATTTAGGACCTGCGTCAAGATTTTCGGTAGGGACAGCGTCAGACCTGACTTATGGAGAACGTCAGGGCCTGAGTGAGGCCTAGCGTCAGCCCCCTAGCTGCAGACACAGTCAGGGCATGACTTAGGAGCAGCATAAACACCTTGGTTGGGTCAGCGAAAGGTCATAGTGAAAGACATGAGCAGGCCTTGAGTGAGTCACAGAATCAAGGCCTCCCTTAGGGAAAGCTTCAGGGCCTGAGTTAGGCACAGCCTCAGGTCTTCACTTAAGGACACCGACCGGTTTGAGACAGTGTCAGGATCGTGCATAGAAATGTGTCAGGAAATTATCTCAGGACAGTGTCTGGATTTTAGTTATTGATTGCAACAGGTCCCATGTTAGGGACAGATTCCGGGCTTTAGTGAGAGATAGTGTCAAGGCCTTTGTTCGGATTGGTCAGGCCTTAGTTAGGGATACTATTAGGGTTTCATTTAGGATAAGATGCAGGACATTAGCTTGGGACAGAGTCAGGTTCCGGGCCAGGGATAGCGTCAGGAAATAACCCAGGGAAAGCGTGAAGACCTTCGTTATTGAGAGCCTCAGGGCCTTACTTAGGACCAGCGTGAGGGCCTAAATCAGGACCACTGCCAGGGCTTCCTATACAGACAGCGTCAGAGCATAAGGAAGGTACAGCCAAAGGGCCTAAGTGAGGCTTATCTTTAGGGCCTGAGTTAGGGACACTGTCAGGGCATGACTTAGGAGCAGCAGAAGGGCCTCTGTGGGATCAACGTCAGGTTCTTCATTAAAGACAGTATCAGGGCCTCTGTTAGGGAGAGCCTCAGGGCCTCATGTATGGACAGCATCAAGGCTTACTTTGGGTCAGTTTCAGGACCTTGGTAAGACCTGGGTCAGGATATTAACTCAGGATAGTCTCAGGATTTTAGATATTGGCGGCAGCTGGGCTTTAGTTAGAAACAGTGTCAGGGCCTGAGTTAGGACTAGCATTATAGCCTTTGTTAGGTATGGTGTCAGGGACTGAGCTAGGAGTTGTGTCAGGGCCTTTGCTAGGGACAGTGTCAGTGTCTGAGCTAGGATGAGCCTCCAGGCCTCAGTTTGGGACAGGTTCACAGCCTTGGGAGGAGTTTCCTGAAGTTAATTAGGGACAACATCAGGGATTTGGCATAATAAGAATTAGTTCGTTAGCATAAGAGGAGGCATTCCTACAAGCACCCTGAAAGCCAACACAGGCAAATGCAGAAGTAAACCAGGCAGGCTGGTATAAAGGAATATTCCACAGAAGTTGAGTACATTTTGTTTAAGTTCAGTAAGAGTTTAAACATTATTTTTTTCAGAAAACTGTATTCAGAAGATGAAAGAATTTCATCCTAAAGAATCTCTTTAGCTAAATTGAACATTAGCAAAAGAGAAGTTTACGTTCAGGTCTAGGGCTAGTGTCAGGTAATGACCTAGGTTTGGAATCAAGCCCTTAGTTACTTAGAGAATCAGGGCCTAATTTAGGACCTGTGCCAGGGCTTCGGGTAGGGACAGTGTCAGAGCCTGGTATAGGGAGGAGGTGAGGGCCTGAGTGAGGCCTAGCGTCAGGCCCCTAGATGCAGACACTGTCAGGGCATGACTTAGGAGCAGCATCAGGGCCTTTGTGGAGTCAGCATTCGGGTCATAGTGAAAGACATGAGCAGGGCTTGAGTGAGTCACAGAATCAAGGCCTCGGTTAAGGAAAGCTTCAGGGCCTGAGTTAGGCACAGCCTCACGTCTTCAGTTAAGGAGAGCGACAGGGCTCTCTTTGGGACAGTGTCAGAACCTTGGATAGAAATGTGTCAGGATATTAGCTCAGGATAGTGTCCGGATTTTAGTTATTGATTGCAGCAGGACCCATGTTAGGGACAGATTCCAGGCCTTAGTGAGAGATAGTGTCAAGACCTTAGTTACTGAGAGCATCAGGGCCTTCTTTAGAAGCAATGTTAGGGCTTCATGTAAAAATCGCATCCCGGACTGGCTTGGGGTGAGCGCCAGGGCCTGAGTGAGGCCTAGCGTCATTCCTGTAGGTGGGGACACTGTCAGGGCGTGACACAGGAGCAGCATCAGTGCCCTTGTTGGATCAGCATTATGGTCTTCGTTAAAGACATGAGCAGGCCTTCTGTTAGGGACAGCGTCACGGCTCACTTAGCGATATTTTCAGGACCTTAGTAAGAGATGGGTTAGTAAATTAGCTGAGGATAGTGTGAGGACTTTAGATATTGATGGCATCAGGGCCTTAGTTAGGGACAGTGTCAGGCCGTGACTTAGGCCTAACATCCAGGCCTTAGTTAGGGACAGTGTCACGGCGTGGGGACTCAATTCAGGTCCTGACATCGGCACAGCATAAGGGCTTCAGTTAGCATAAGAGGCAGGACATTAGCTAGGGACAGGGTTAGGGTAAAGTCTAGGGATTGTGTCAGCAAATGACCTCGGGATAGTGTCAAGACCTTAGTTACTGAGAACCTGAGGGCCTTATTTAGGACCAGCATCAGGACCGGACTTAGGGCAAGCAAGAGGGCCTGAGTGAGGCCCAGCTGCAGGCCCCTAGCTGGAGACAGTGTCAGGGCATGACGTCGAAGCAGCATCCGGGCCTTTGTTGGGTCAGCATTCGGGTCATAGTTAAGGACATGAGCAGGGCCTGAGTGAGTCAGAGAATCGAGGCCTCCATTAGGGAAAGCTTCAGGGCCTGAGTTAGGCACAGCCTCAGGTCTTCATTTAAGGACAGCGACAGGCCTTTCTCTGGGACTGTGTCAGGTCCGTGGATAGAAATGTGTCAGCATATTAGCTCAGGCTAGTGTCCGGATTTTCATTATTGATTGCAGCAGGGCCCATGTTAGGGATAGATTCTGGGCCTTAGTGAGAGATAGGGTCAATGCCTTAATTAGGATTAGTCCGGGCCTTAGTTAGGGAGAGTATTAGGGTTTCAATTAGGATAAGATGCAGGACATGAGCTTGGGACAGACTCATGATCCGAGCCAGGGATAGTGTCAGAAAATGACCTGGGTTGGTGTCAAGACCTTAGTTATTTAGAGAATCAGGGCCTAATTTAGGACCTGTGTCAGGGCTTCGGGTAGGGACATCGTCAGAGCCTGACTTAGGGAGAACGTCTAGGCCTGAGTGAGGCCTAGTGCCAGCCCACCTGCTGGAGACACAGTCAGGGCATGACGTAGGAACAGCATCAGGGCCTTTGTGGGGTCAGCATGCAGGTCATAGTGAAAGACATGAACAGGGCCTGTGTTAGTCACAGAATCAAGGCCTCAGTTAGGGAAAGCTTCAGGGCCTGAGTTAGGCACAGCCTCAGGTCTTCACTTAAGGACGGCAACAGGCTTTCTTTTGGAAAGTATGAGGACAGTGGATAGAAATGAGTCAGGATATTAGCTCAGGACAGTGTCCTTTTTTTAGTTATTGATTGCAGCAGGGACCATTAGGGACAGATTCTGGGCGTTCGTGAGAGATAGTGTGAAGGCCTTTGTTAGGTTTCGTCAGGGCTTAGTTTGGGAGAGTATTAGGGTTTCATTTAGGATAAGATGCAGGACATTAGCTTGGGACAGAGTCAGGTACCAGGCCAGGGATAGCGTCTGGAAATGACCCAGGAAAAGCGTGAAGACCTTCGTTATTGAGAGCCTCAGGGCCTTACTTAGGACCAGCGTGAGGGCCTAAATCAGGACCACTGCCAGGGCTTCCTATACAGACAGCGTCAGAGCATAAGGAAGGTACAGCCAAAGGGCCTAAGTGAGGCTTATCTTTAGGGCCTGAGTTAGGGACACTGTCAGGGCATGACTTAGGAGCAGCAGAAGGGCCTCTGTGGGATCAGCGTGAGGGTCTTCACTAAAGACATTATCAGGGCCTCTGTTAGGGAGAGCCTCAGGGCCTCATTTTCAGACAGCATCAAGGCTTACTTTGGGTCAGTTTCAGGACCTTGGTAAGAACTGGGTCAGGATATTAACTCAGGATAAAATCAGGGCTTTAGATAATGGCGGCAGTAGGGCCTTAGAGTCAGTGTCAGGGTCTGAGTTAGGAATATCATTATGGGCTTTGTTAGGTATAGTGTCAGGAACAGAGCTAGGAGTAGTGTCAGGGTCCGAGTTACGTGTAATGTCAGGGTCTTGGTTAGGGACAGTGTCAGGGCCTGGGTTAGCACGAGTCTCCAGGCCGTAGTTAGGGACAGGTTCACAGCATCGGGAGTAATTTCAGCGCCTTATTTATGTTCAGCATCAGGGATGATTTAGTTAGCATAAGAGGAGCCATTCCTGCAAGAACCGTGAAGACCAACACACAAGAATGTAAAAGTGAACCATGCACGCTGCTATGAAGGAATATTCCACAGCAGTTGAGTACACTTTGTTTAAGGTTAACAAGAGTTTAAAAATTATTGTTTTAAGAAACCAATATTCATATGATGAAAGAATTTCATCGTAAAGAATCTCTTTCCCTAAACTTGACATTAGCTAAAGTCAAGATTAGATTAAGGTCTAGGGGTAGTGTCAGTTAATGACCTGGATTTGGTGTCAAGACCTTAGTTACTTAGAGAATCAAGGCCTAAAATTTAGGACCTGCGTCAAGATTTTCGGTAGGGACAGATTCAGACCTGACTTATGGAGAACGTCAAGGCCTGAGTGAGGCCTAGCGTCAGCCCCCTAGCTGCAGACACAGTCAGGGTACGACTTAGGAGCAGCATAAACACCTTGGTTGGATCAGCGAAAGGTCATAGTGAAAGTCATGAGCAGGCCTTGAGTGAGTCACAGAATCAAGGCCTCACTTAGGGAAAGCTTCAGGGCCTGAGTTAGGCACAGCGTCAGGTCTTCATTTAATTACACCGACAGGTTTGGGACAGTGTCAGGATCGTGCATAGAAATGTGTCAGGAAATTACCTCAGGACAGTTTCCGGATTTTAGTTATTGATTGCAACAGGTCCCATGTTAGGGACAGATTCCGGGCTTTAGTGAGAGATAGTATCAAGGCCTTTGTTCGGATTAGTCAGGGCTTAGTTAGGGAAACTATTAGGGTTTCATTTAGGATAAGATGCAGGACATGAGCTTGGGACAGACTCATGGTCCGAGCCAGGGATAGTGTCAGAAAATGACCTGGGTTGGTGTCATGACCTTAGTTATTTAGAGAATCAGGGCCTAATTTAGGACCTGTGTCAGGGCTTCGGGTAGGGACAGCGTCAGAGCCTGACTTAGGGAGAACGTCTAGGCCTGAGTGAGGCCTAGTGCCAGCCCACCTGCTGGAGACACAGTCAGGGCATGACGTAGGAACAGCATCAGGGCCTTTGTGGGGTCAGCATGCAGGTCATAGTGAAAGACATGAACAGGGCCTGTGTTAGTCACAGAATCAAGGCCTCAGTTAGGGAAAGCTTCAGGGCCTGAGTTAGGCACAGCCTCAGGTCTTCACTTAAGGACGGCAACAGGCTTTCTTTTGGAAAGTATCAGAACAGTGGATAGAAATGAGTCAGGATATTAGCTCAGGACAGTGTCCAGGTTTTAGTTATTGATTGCAACAGGTCCCATGTTAGGGACAGATTCCGGGCTTTAGTGAGAGATAGTGTCAAGGCCTTTGTTCGGATTAGTCAGGGCTTAGTTAGGGATACTATTAGGGTTTCATTTAGGATACGATGCAGGACATGAGCTTGGGACAGAGTCAGGTTCCGGGCCAGGGATAGCGTCACGAAATGACCCAGGAAAAGCGTGAAGACCTTCGTTATTGAGAGCCTCAGGGCCTTACTTAGGACCAGCGTGAGGGCCTAAATCAGGACCACTGCCAGGGCTTCCTATACAGACAGCGTCAGAGCATAAGGAAGGTACAGCCAAAGGGCCTAAGTGAGGCTTATGTTTAGGGCCTGAGTTCGGGACACTGTCAGGGCATGACTTAGGAGCAGCAGAAGGGCCTCTGTGGGATCAGCGTGAGGGTCTTCACTAAAGACATTATCAGGGCCTCTGTTAGGGAGAGCCTCAGGGCCTCATTTTCAGACAGCATCAAGGCTTACTTTGGGTCAGTTTCAGGACCTTGGTAAGACCTGGGTCAGGATATTAACTCAGGATAGCATCAGGACTTTAGATATTGGCGGCAGTAGGGCCTTAGTTAGAGTCAGTGTCAGGGTCTGAGTTAGGAATATCATTATGGGCTTTGTTAGGTAATAGTGTCAGGGACTGAGCTAGGAGTAGTGTCAGGGTCCGAGTTACGTGTAATGTCAGGGTCTTGGTTTGGGACAGTGTCAGGGCCTGGTTTAGCACGAGTCTCCAGGCCGTACTTAGGGACAGTTTCAGAGCATCGGGAGTAATTTCAGCGCCTTATTTATGTTCAGCATCAGGGATGATTTAGTTAGCATAAGAGGAGCCATTCCTGCAAGAACCCTGAAGGCCAACACACAAGAATGTAAAAGTGAACCATGCACGCTGCTATGAAGGAATATTCCACAGCAGTTGAGTACACTTTGTTTAAGGTTAACAAGAGTTTAAAATTTATTTTTTTAAGAAACCAATATTCATATGATGAAAGAATTTCGTCATAAAGAATCTCTTTCCCTAAACTTGACATTAGCTAAAGTCAAGATTAGATTAAGGTCTAGGGGTAGTGTCAGTTAATGACCTAGATTTGGTGTCAAGACCTTAGTTACTTAGAGAATCAAGGCCTAAAATTTAGGACCTGCGTCAAGATTTTCGGTAGGGACAGCGTCAGACCTGACTTATGGAGAACGTCAGGGCCTGAGTGAGGCCTATCGTCAGCCCCGTAGCTGTAGACACAGTCAGGGCATGACTTAGGAGCAGCATAAACACCTTGGTTGGGTCAGCGAAAGGTCATAGTGAAAGACATGAGCAGGCCTTGAGTGAGTCACAGAATCAAGGCCTCCGTTAGGGAAAGCTTCAGGGCCTGAGTTAGGTACAGTGTCTGGTCTTCACTTAAAGACACCGACCGGTTTGGGACAGTGTCAGGATCGTGCATAGAAATGTGTCAGGAAATTATCTCAGGACAGTGTCCGGATTTTAGTTATTGATTGCAACAGGTGCCATGTTAGGGACAGATTCCGGGCTTTAGTGAGAGATAGTGTCAAGGCCTTTGTTCGGATTGGTCAGGGCTTAGTTAGGCATACTATTAGGGTTTCATTTAGGATAAGATGCAGGACATGAGCTTGGGACAGAGTCAGGTTCCGGGCCAGGGATAACGTCACAAAATGACCCAGGAAAAGCGTGAAGACCTTCGTTATTGAGAGCCTCAGGGCCTTACTTAGGACCAGCGTGAGGGCCTAAATCAGGACCACTGCCAGGGCTTCCTATATAGACAGCGTCAGAGCATAAGGAAGGTACAGCCAAAGGGCCTAAGTGAGGCTTATCTTTAGGGCCTGAGTTCGGGACACTGTCAGGGCATGACTTAGGAGTAGCAGAAGGGCCTCTGTGGGATCAGCGTCAGGTTCTTCATTAAAGACATTATCAGGGCCTCTGTTAGGGAGAGCCTCAGGGCCTCATGTATGGACAGCATCAAGGCTTACTTTGGGTCAGTTTCAGGACCTTGGTAAGACCTGGGTCAGGATATTAACTCAGGATAGTATCAGGATTTTAGATATTGGCGGCAGCTGGGCTTTAGTTAGAAACAGTGTCAGGGCCTGAGTTAGGACTAGCATTACAGCCTTTGTTAGGTATAGTGTCAGGGACTGAGCTAGGAGTTGTGTGAGGGCAGTGTCAGGGCCTGAGCTAGGATGAGCCTCCAGGCCTCAGTTTGGGACAGGTTCACAGCCTTGAGACTAATTTCAGGACGTTATTTAGGGACAGCATCAGGGATTTAGTTAGCATAACAGTAGGCATTCCTACAAGCACCCTTTAAGCCAACACACGCAGATGCAGAAGGAAACCATACATGCTGGTATAAAGGAATATTCCGCAGAAGTTGAGTACATTTTGTTTAAGGTCAGTAAGAGTTTAAACATTATTTTTTTCAGAAAACTCTATTCAGAAGATGAAAGAATTTCATCCTAAAGAATCTCTTTAGATAAATTTGACATTAGCAACGGACAAGGTTACATTCAGGTCTAGGGCTAGTGTCAGGTAATAACCTAGGTTTGGAATCAAGCCCTTAGGTACTTAGAGAATCAGGGCCTAATTTAAGACCTGTGCCAGGGCTTCGGGTAGGGACAGCGTCAGAGCCTGATATAGGGAGAAGGTGAGGGCCTGAGTGAGGCCCCTAGATGCAGACACTGTCAGGGCATGACTTAGGAGCAGCATTCAGGGCGTTTGTGGAGTCAGCATTCGGGTCATAGTGAAAGACATGAGCAGGGCCTGAGTGAGTCAGAGAATCGAGGCCTCAGTTAGGGAAATCTTGAGGTCCTGAGTTAGGCACAGCCTCTCGTCTTCAGTTAAGGACAGCGACAGGCCTTTCTTTGGGACTGTTTCTGGTGGGTGGATAGAAATGTGTCAGGATATTAGCTCAGGATAGTGTCCGGATTTTCATTATTGACTGCAGAAGGTCCCATGTTAGGGACAGATTCTGGGCCTTAGTGAGAGATAGGGTGAAAGTCTTAGTTAGGATCAGTGAGCGACTTAGTTAGGGAGAGTATTAGGGTTTCAATTAGGATAAGATGCAGGACATTAGCTTGGGACAGAGTCACGATCCGAGCCAGGGATAGTGTCAGCCAATGACCTGGGTTGGTGTCAAGACCTTAGTTACTTAGAGAATCAGGGCCTAATTTAGGACCTGTGTCAGGGTTTCGGGTAGGGACAGCGTCAGAGCCTGACTTAGGGAGAACATCTAGGCCTGAGTGCGGCCTAGTGTCAGCCCACTAGCTGGAGACACAGGGCATGACGTAGGAATAGCATCAGGGCCTTTGTTGGGTCAGCATTCGGGTCATAGTGAAAGAAATGAGCAGGGCCTGTGTTAGTCACAGAATCAAGGCCTCAGTTAGGGAAAGTTTCAGGGCCTGAGTTAGGCACAGCCTCAGGTCTTCACCTAAGGACGGCAACAGGCTTTCTTTTGGAAAGTATCAGGACAGTGGATAGAAAGGAGTCATGGTAATAGCTCAGGACAGTGTCCGGATTTTAGTTATTGATTGCAGCAGGGACCATTAGGGATATATTCTGGGGGTTGGTGAGAGATAGTGTGAAGGCCCTTGTTAGGTTTAATCAGGGCTTAGTTAGGGATACTATTAGGGTTTCATTTAGGATAAGATGCAGGACATGAGCTTGGGACAGAGTCAGGTTCCGGGCCAGGGATAGCGTCGCGAAATGACCCAGGAAATGCGTGAAGACCTTCGTTATTGAGAGCATCAGGGCCTTACTTAGGACCAGCGTCAGGGCCTAAATCAGGACCACTGCCAGGTCTTCCTATACAGACAGCGTCAGAGCATAAGGAAGGTATAGCCCAAGTGCCTAAGTGAGGCCTATCTTTAGGATCTGAGTTAGGGAAAGAGTCAGGGCATGACTTAGGAGCAGCAGAAGGGCCTCTGTGGGATCAGCCTGAGGGTCTTCATTAAAGACATTATCAGGGCCTCTGTTAGGGAGAGCCTCAGGACCTCATTTTCGGACAGCATCAAGGCTTACTTTGGGTCAGTTTCAGGACCTTGGTAAGACCTGGGTCAGGATATTAACTCAGGATAGTATCAGGACTTTAGATATTGGCGGCAGTAGGGCCTTAGTTAGAGTCAGTGTCAGGGTCTGAGTTAGGAATATCATTATGGCCTTTGTTAGGTATAGTCAGGGCCTTTTCTAGGGACAATGTCAGGTTCTGGGCCTTAGTGAGAAGTCGTGTCAATGCCTTAGGCAGGATTATTCAGGGCCCTTGTTACGGAGAGTGTTAGGGTTTCATTTAGGATAAGATGCAGGACATGAGCTTGGGACAGAGTCAGGTTCCGGGCCAGGGATAGCGTCGCGAAATGACCCAGGAAATGCGTGAAGACCTTCGTTATTGAGAGCATCAGGGCCTTACTTAGGACCAGCGTCAGGGCCTAAATCAGGACCACTGCCAGGTCTTCCTATACAGACAGCGTCAGAGCATAAGGAAGGTATAGCCCAAGTGCCTAAGTGAGGCCTATCTTTAGGATCTGAGTTAGGGAAAGAGTCAGGGCATGACTTAGGAGCAGCAGAAGGGCCTCTGTGGGATCAGCCTGAGGGTCTTCATTAAAGACATTATCAGGGCCTCTGTTAGGGAGAGCCTCAGGACCTCATTTTCGGACAGCATCAAGGCTTACTTTGGGTCAGTTTCAGGACCTTGGTAAGACCTGGGTCAGGATATTAACTCAGGATAGTATCAGGACTTTAGATATTGGCGGCAGTAGGGCCTTAGTTAGAGTCAGTGTCAGGGTCTGAGTTAGGAATATCATTATGGCCTTTGTTAGGTATAGTCAGGGCCTTTTCTAGGGACAATGTCAGGTTCTGGGCCTTAATGAGAAGTCGTGTCAATGCCTTAGGCAGGATTATTCAGGGCGCTTGTTACGGAGAGTGTTAGGGTTTCATTTAGGATAAGATGCAGGACATGAGCTTGGGACAGAGTCAGGTTCCGGGCCAGGTATATTGTCAGGAAACGACCAAGAGAAAGCGTTAAAACCTTAGTTATTGAGAGCATCGGGGCCTGACTTAGGACCAGAGTCAGGCCCTAAATCACGACCACTGCCCTGGCTTCATATAAGGACAGCATCAGAGCCTAAGTAAGGTACAGCCCAAGTGCCTAAGTGAGGCCTATCTTTAGGATCTGAGTTAGGGAAAGTGTCAGGGCATGACTTAGGAGCAGCAGAAGGGCCTCTGTGGGATCAGCCTGAGGGTCTTCATTAAAGACATTATCAGGGCCTCTGTTAGGGAGAGCCTCAGGACCTCATTTTCGGACAGCATCAAGGCTTACTTTGGGTCAGTTTCAGGACCTTAGTAAGACCTGGGTCAGGATATTAACTCAGGATAGTATCAGGACTTTAGATATTGGCGGCAGTAGGGCCTTAGTTAGAGTCAGTGTCAGGGTCTGAGTTAGGAATATCATTATGGCCTTTGTCAGGTATAGTGTCAGGGAGTGAGCTAGGAGTAGTGTCAGGGTCCGAGTTACGTGTAATGTCAGGGTCTTGGTTAGGGACAGTGTCAGCGCCTGGGTTAGCACGAGTCTCCAGGCCGTAGTTAGGGAGCGGTTCACAGCATCGGGAGTAATTTCAGCGCCTTATTTATGTTCAGCATCAGGGATGATTTAGTTAGCATAAGAGGAGCCATTCCTGCAAGAACCCTGAAGGCCAACACACAAGAATGTAAAAGTGAACCATGCACGCTGCTATGAAGGAATATTCCACAGCAGTTGAGTACACTTTGTTTAAGGTTAACAAGAGTTTAAAAATTATTTTTTTAAGAAACCAATATTCATATGATGAAAGAATTTCATCGTAAAGAATCTCTTTCCCTAAACTTGACATTAGCTAAAGTCAAGATTAGATTAAGGTCTAGGGGTAGTGTCAGTTAATGACCTGGATTTGGTGTCAAGACCTTATTTACTTAGAGAATCAAGGCCTAAAATTTAGGACCTGCGTCAAGATTTTCGGTAGGGTTAGATTCAGACCTGACTTATGGAGAACGTCAAGGCCTGAGTGAGGCCTAGCGTCAGCCCCCTAGCTGCAGACACAGTCAGGGTACGACTTAGGAGCAGCAGAAACACCTTGGTTGGGTCAGCGAAAGGTCATAGTGAAAGACATGAGCAGGCCTTGAGTGAGTCACAGAATCAAGGCCTCACTTAAGGAAAGCTTCAGGGCCTGAATTAGGCACAGCGTCAGGTCTTCATTTAATTACACCGACCGTTTTGGGACAGTGTCAGGATCGTGCATAGAAATGTGTCAGGAAATTACCTCAGGACAGTGTCCGGATTTTAGTTATTGATTGCAACAGGTCCCATGTTAGGGACAGATTCTGGGCTTTAGTGAGAGATAGTGTCAAGGCCTTTGTTCGGATTAGTCAGGGCTTAGTTAGGGATACTATTAGGGTTTCATTTAGGATAAGATGCAGGACATTAGCTTGGGACAAAGTCAGGTTCCGGGCCAGGGATAGCGTCACGAAATGACCCAGGATAATCGTGAAGACCTACGTTATTGAGAGCCTCAGGGCCTTACTTAGGACCAGCATGAGGGCCTAAATCAGGACCACTGCCAGGGCTTCCTATACAGACAGCATCAGAGCATAAGGAAGGTACAGCCAAAGGGCCTAAGTGAGGCTTATCTTTAGGGCCTGAGTTAGAGACACTGTCAGGGCATGTCTTAGGAGCAGCAGAAGGGCCTCTGTGGGATCAGCCTGAGGGTCTTCATTAAAGACATTATCAGGGCCTCTGTTAGGGAGAGCCTCAGGACCTCATTTTCGGACAGCATCAAGGCTTACTTTGGGTCAGTTTCAGGACCTTGGTAAGACCTGGGTCAGGATATTAACTCAGGATAGTATCAGGACTTTAGATATTGGCGGCAGTAGGGCCTTAGTTAGAGTCAGTGTCAGGGTCTGAGTTAGGAATATCATTATGGCCTTTGTTAGGTATAGTGTCAGGGAGTGAGCTAGGAGTAGTGTCAGGGTCCGAGTTACGTGTAATGTCAGGGTCTTGGTTAGGGACAGTGTCAGCGCCTGGGTTAGCACGAGTCTCCAGGCCGTAGTTAGGGAGCGGTTCACAGCATCGGGAGTAATTTCAGCGCCTTATTTATGTTCAGCATCAGGGATGATTTAGTTAGCATAAGAGGAGCCATTCCTGCAAGAACCCTGAAGGCCAACACACAAGAATGTAAAAGTAAACCATGCACGCTGCTATGAAGGAATATTCCACAGCAGTTGAGTACACTTTGTTTAAGGTTAACAAGAGTTTAAAAATTATTGTTTTAAGAAACCAATATTCATATGATGAAAGAATTTCATCGTAAAGAATCTCTTTTTCTAAACTTGACATTAGCTAAAGTCAAGATTAGATTAAGGTCTAGGGGTAGTGTCAGTTAATGACCTAGATTTGGTGTCAAGACCTTAATTACTTAGAGAATCAAGGCCTAATTTAGGATCTGGGTCAGTGTTTTGGGTAGGGACAGATTCAGACCTGACTTATGTAGAACGTCAAGGCCTGAGTGAGGCCTAGCGTCAGCCCCCCAGCTGCAGACACTGTCAGGGCATGACTTAGGAGCAGCATCAGGGCCTTGGTTGGGTCAGCGAAAGGTTATAGTGAAAGACATGAGCAGGGCTTGAGTGAGTCACAGAATCAAGGCCTCGGTTAAGGAAAGCTTCAGGGCCTGAGTTAGGCACAGCCTCAGGTCTTCACTTAAGGATACCGACAGGGCTTTTTTTGGGACAGTCAGGATGGTGCATAGAAATGTGTCAGGAAATTACCTCAGGACAGTGTCCGCATTTTAGTTATTGTTTGCAGCAGGGACCATTAGGGACAGATTCTGGGCCGTAGTGAGATATAGTGTTAAGGCCTTAGTTAGGATTAGTCTGTGCCTTTGTCATGGAGTGTATTAGGGTTTCAGTTAGGAAAAGATGCAGGACATTAGCTTGGGACAGAGTTAGGTCCGTTCCAGGCATAGTGCCAGAAAATTATTGAGAGCATCAGGACCTTAGTTAGGCCCAGTGACAGGGCCCTAAATCCGGACGTCTTCCAGCGTTTTGTATACAGATAGCGTCAGAGCCAATCTAAAGTACAGCTAAAGGGCCTAAGTGAGGCCTGTCTTTAGGGCCTGAGTTAGTGCCACTGTCAGGACATGTCTTAGGAGCAGCATAAGGGCCTCTGTGCGATCAATGTGAGGATCTTTGAAGACATTATCAGGGATTCTATTAGGGATAGCCTCATGCCCCCATTTATGGACAGCATCAAGGCTTACTTTGGGTCAGTTTCAGGAGCTTGGTAAGACCTGGGTCAGGATATTAGCTCAGGATAATGTCAGGACTTTAGATATTGTTGGCATCTGGGCCTTAGTTAGAGACAGCGTCAGGGACTGAGTTAGGGAGAATTTCAGGGCCTTAGTTATGCTAGAGACTCCAAGACCTTCCCTGAGTTCTAAAGGGCTGATTCGAACAGTTGCTAATCATGGAAAGGAGGGACTGCACAGACCAAAGAAGAACAGAATAGAATGAACAGTGCAGCCTTGGGCCAAGATTCTTGTTTTGCCTCAAGGGATACAGTTAAGAGCATCTTTGGGCTCTTTAGCAACCTAAACCCCCCCACAAAATAGAAGATTTTAGTCTTCATTCCAGAGAAGGTCCTCAAGAGACCATCTGAGGTCAGGTTATATTTAGTTAAGGCCCTGTACACACAGTAATCCTTAGGACACCTGTCTCCTTAAACCATTGCTGTAAAACTCC
This sequence comes from Kogia breviceps, assembly GCF_026419965.1. Lineage (NCBI taxonomy): Eukaryota > Metazoa > Chordata > Mammalia > Artiodactyla > Physeteridae > Kogia > Kogia breviceps. The sequence goes on from NC_081310.1 coordinate 96,890,457, forward strand.
TCACCAGATCCTCCTGCATTGGGACACACGGTTTTTGAGGGTCGGAGTTTTCTGTGTCCCCCTTTGGCTGCCAAAGGAGTAAAGCTATTCTTCTCTACTTCCTGCAAACCTCTCTCTCTGAGATTTGATTTGGCACTGGTGCACAGAGGTTGAGTTTTCGACATCAAATTTAGCACCCAATGTGGGGCTGACTTGGGGATCCCCCTGTGGGTCCCCTGACTTGATCGGACACTGAGATTTTCTCCACACTAGTCTCTTTCGAGAGAGTGTAAGGTTGGAGAATTCCTTTAGAGGCCAAACCACCTGGGACCCTTGCCTGGAAAGGCCAAGCCCCAGTCATCCCAGCAGTTAGAACTCTAGGGCAGGAGTAGATGGTGGAAGAGGAACCACCCTAGCAGCTGCCGAGGCCGTCTTTGCCTTGAGGACGTTCCTCTGTTCCTCCTGCCTGGACTGCCCTGAATGTCCTACTCCAAGGGATTATTTTGGGGAACCAGAAAAATAGCATTTGGGATGTTGCAGCACCTCAGCCAGTGTGTGGTAACTCCCCTGGCAAGCAGTCTGAGGTCCTTTTAGCCCTGTACATTTGGGGGAACCTTGGTTCCCATTTGGGTGACTTTTCATTCCAGGAAATCTCATTTGGAAGCTGAACCACTTGGACAGAGGTCACAGGCTAAGTTGAGACTTGGAAGCTGATTTGAGTCTTGTGCTGTTTGGTTGTTGGTTTCTCTTTGGTTTCTGGTTCCTTTGGTGTGAGGCTTCCATTGGTGTTTAGGATTTTGTTGTGTTCTTAGTCCGTGGTGTGAGTGTTCCATGGTTCAAACGTAAGAAGTGCTTCTTCTTCAGTTCCATCTGAGAGCCAATGGGCAAAATCCTGGCAGACTGGTCAACCTATAGTTGTAAACCTAAGAGTAAGAAAAGAATGAAATTCTATTGTAATTTTGTCTGGCCAATGTATGGATACATTCTTGAAAAATGAGGAAAGGTGGTCTTTGAATGATAGCCTAAATGACTATACTACCCTTCAGCTAGAGTTATTTTGTCACAGGAGGAGAAAGACAAAAGAAATTCCATACGTTCAAGCATTTATGAAACTACGTAATAAAGAAGGTGAGCGGCTAGGTAACAGGCTGATGGTACAAAGAGAAAAGAAAGTCACTTTGTACTAGAGCTCGTTGTGTCTGAATGCAGAAAAAAATAAGGGACAACATAAGATGGATACAGAAGGTGGTGAACATTTGTGAAAAGGGAACATGGAGGGAAGAGTTGTGCCTGACCACGATATTCTAAGATGGATTTTGTTGGAAGTGGGTTAGGGCAAGCCTGCATTTTGTTTCTCCCTCCAAAGTTTTCTTAGAATGCTGCTTTTGATTGTGAACAGCTGGTGAGTTCCTTTGCCTGTGTCTGTGATCTGTATTTTTGTTTGAAATCTCTTTACTTTGGTTCAGTGAATAAGTGTTTTTTGGCCAATTCTAACCGTTCTTTTGATCTCCAGCTAACTTTGGGATGCTTTAGAAGGCCCTTGAGCTATCTCAGAGAGAAATGTTTGATTAGTATATTAAATTACATGGAATTCCTAAAAATCTAGTATGTCCTGGTAAAATTGGAAGTCCTTCCCCTCAAGCTACTTAGGACTTGGAGCAATTGGATAAATGACACCTCTGTATTGAAGTGTGTATTTATGAAAGTTACTGTGTTGGCTTCATTTTGCCCCGATGTTTAAGAGGAAAGGAAAATTACATAGTGAAGTTATCAGAATGTAATGACTCATGATGTATCACTGTTTGCTTTAGGTCTACTGCTAAAAGCACATGTACAATGCTTGTGTGACAATTGGGTATGAATAATAAAATGTATGGCCTATAGAAAGCGTTTTGTCATTAACATACCTCTGAGCATGTTCGCGATACCTGATCAGTATTCCCCCAAAGTGGATTAACTAGGCAAATAACAAGGAGGCCTAGCACTGAGGGAAATGATCTACACCAGGGCCAAACAGCTGAATCATTCTGGCACTGAGGGATTGACATTTTGATCATCAGTGCTTTCTATTGAAAGACTTGGAATCAAAAGGAAAAAAACTTCACGTATTGAGGTGTGAGGAAATCTCTCTGGCTTATACTTGGTTTAACTTAAATTATACTGACCAGAGTGGCCTGTTTTGTGGCCTTTTAGATACGAATTGTACATCTGCTTTGGCATTGAGGAAGGGAATGCATTTTACAGTCAAAAAGGAGTAGTAACTATGGTTCAGACATCCAAGATAAACCTAAGTGACCTTTGTAGATGTGATTTAGATGCATTCCTGAATTCTTTTTCTGTTTTCTTTTTAAGTTTTTTTTGGATGTGGACCATTTTTTAAGTCTATTGAATTTGTTACAATATTGTTTCTGTTTCATGTTTTGGTTTTTAGGCCACGAGGCATGTGAGATCTTAGCTCCCTGCCCAGGGCTCAAACCGGCACCCTCTGTGTTAGAAGGCGAAGTCTTAACCATTGAGCCACCAGGTAAGTCCCCGCATAACTGTATTGTTGAAATTGAATTTCTGAGCTACATCAGACTCAGGATGCCACTAGCCATTCTGAAAACAATGCCTGCTGGTAGCTGCAACCGTACGTTTTCAAGGACTCCTATCTTAACTATTAAATTTCAAACAGTGACTTTAGATCAGATACTATTAGAAAGATGAGACATATGTGTAGTGTTCAGTAGCTCCTGTTATGGATATGTCAATACTACATCAGAAGTTAAAACCTACTTAGGTAGAATTAGACAACTTGCTACGAAATCTCTCTGAAGTGCCAGTTCCAGACCAGGTTTCAGGCTTATTCTGCTGAATTCCTAAGGGGATGCACACTTTGGGATGGCATCAGGACTTTAGTAAGGACAGTGTCAGGACCATGGTAAGAGATGGATCAAGATATTAGCTCAGGATAGTGTCAGCACGTTAGTTATTGGCGGCAGCAAGGCTGATGTTAGGGACAGCTTTAGGGCCTTAGTTAGGGACAGCATCAGAACCTGAGATAGACCAAATATCAAGGCCTAGGCTAAGACTAGGGTCAGGGCCTTTGTTAGGGACAATGACAAGGTCAGGGTTAGGCCTAGCATGAGGATGTGAGTTAGGGACAACCTCAGGGCCTCACTTCGGGACAGTGTCAGGGCTTACTTAGGGAAAGGGTCAGTTAGGGTTAGGGCACGGTTTAGGATTAGGGTACGGCTTAGGTTTAAGCATTTGGGTTAGGGTTAGGGCACAGGTTAGGATTAGGGTAAAGATTGGGGTATGGATACGTGTTAGTATACGAGTTAGGATTAGCGTACAGGTTAGAGTTAAGTTTAGGGTTAGGGCACGGGTTAGGATTAGGGTATAGTTTAAGGTATGTCTATGGGTTAGCGTTAGTGTATGGGTTAGGTTTAGGGTATGCTTTAGGGTTGGGGTATTTATGAAACCTCTCCCACTCTCCCGATATCACTTAGCAGGTAAAGTAATATTATTTCGACTCCAGGAATGGAGAAGAATATAGACGCTAGGATAAGACAAGTAACACACATTATAAATAAATCTCATTAGGATTTTGTTTGTAACCTGTACATTAAAACACTAGTGCTTAGGAAATCTATTGGAGGCAGAAGCAGTAAAGGGTAGTTTTATGGGAATAACATCACAGATTTTCTGTAGAATACACAGATTTTGACTGGTTAGCAAGTCAAGGAGGCATGCTTTTGTTCTGAAGATATAAACCCTCTTCTAAATTGAGCTCTTACTGGAAGTTAGACATTTTCTCTTGCTGTTGTATTGTTTTGTATTTGCATGATTATTCTGCTTCCATCTCCCTTGTTAAACCGTTGATTTGGGGAAGAGTGCCATTACTGAAAGGAGGTAACAGAATTTTTCTCAAAAACAGAAGGAAATGGTTCTCACCTAACTATTAAGAAATAATCTCTATACTGGTGTACTGACAGAATTATGATTCAGGGATAATAATCCTATGTTGTAACAAGGGAAATTTAAAAAGATTAAGGGAAAAGATAATATTTTACCACTTGCCATCCTTTCCCACTCTCTGAAATGACTAGTATAATGTGGAGAATTCTCATTTCATCTGTAAGGAATGCATGAATTAGGATATGGGGGTTAACAGATAAGTACTGATACATATGAAAGACATAATCAAAAAACACCTAAGGAATACAGAGAGAGGTCTACTCAACACTCTGTAATAACCTACACGGGAAAGGATCCAAAGATGAATAGATTGATACATACATATGATGAACCAGATGCAGTACACCTAGAACACACACCACATTTTTATCCAATTGGCTGTGATACTAGATAACAATTAAATTTTAAAAAACACACAAGAAGTAAGGAGATATAAGCTCTTGGGGGTTTGCCCTGGCACACTGCACTCTCATTTGCAGCCTACTAACACAATTTCCAGGAAGCCTCTGTTGCAGGAAAACCCAGAGTTGGAAATGGAGAAACGCTGCCGCCTTGTGGCCGTTTCCCACAAGAGCGGCTTTAAACGGATAGCTATGGGTCACTTAACATTCACAAGGACTCAGGCCTCTAAAAGACACTTGCCCTCAAAAAAAAAAAAATGTCCTGAGCTCGGCAGTGGTGAAAAAAATTCAAAGCAGGCAAATGTGTCAAAGAGATAGTATGATAGAGGTAAGTTTTACTCACTCTTTATCAAAAAAAGCAAAATGGAGAAAAGCTCAACATCAGGAATCATCAGACTCCTCTAACCTACAAAAAGCTTTCAGCTCACCCAAGTTAACTACCGTCAGCCAAAAGACTACAAACAATAAATGCTGAAGGGGTTTTAGAGAACTCTGTTCCCTCTGTCTGCGGAGGACATGTCTAGTTGTAACAGCCAATAATGAGAACAGAAAGGAGCTGCGTTTTCAATTAAAAATTGAGCCACCCTTCCATCCAGAACACCCACAGCTGAGCCTCTCACCTGAGAAGACAGGCTGCAAGAGCTGCACTCCACGAGTTTTCACAGTAGCCAAGACACCGAAGCAACCCAAATGTCCATCAACAGATGAATGGATAAGAGCTGGTCCGTGGACACAGTGGACTATTAGCCATGGAAAACAAGGAAACACTGCTCTTTGAGGCACCCGAGATGAGCCTAGAGATCATCACAGAACATGAGTTAAGTCGGAAAGCAAAAGGCATACCGTATGACATCACCTATAGGCGTTATCTAACAGCTGACACAAATGAACATATTTCCACAAAGAAAGACACTCACACACTTAGAAAACAAACTAAGCTTAAGTAAAATGAAAGGTGGGGGGAATGGATAAATTAAGATTAGTGTCACCATATGTGTACAAATACGTATTAAATATATATATCAAACAGACCGACCATATAGCAAGGGAGGTCACCAGAACACTCTGCAATAATTTACATGGGAAGAGGATCTGTACAAGAATATATATATATATATATATATATATATATATATATATATATATATATATATAAAACGTACAAATGAACCAGATTCTGTACATATAGGACCAACAGTATTCTAATCATTACCCCGATTTAAACAAATTAAAAGAGCGAACAAGAAGTAATGTGACATACACTTCTGGGGTTTTTTCCTGGCACATTCCATTCTAATTGACAACCTGGGAACAGGACTTCCAGAAGGCTCTGCTGCCCTAGTAACCAGATGTGGGAATGTAGCAATGCTGACGCCTTGTGGCCGTTTCCCACAGCAGCAGCTTTAAAGTCAGTGCTAATGGTCACTCAATATTCACACCCATTGCAGGCTTGTAAATGACACCTGCCCTCCAAAACAAAATCCTGGGGTCGAAAATCGACCAAAAAAGTCCAAAGAGGGCAACCTTCCAAGAAGACAATTTCGAGAGGTTTATTGTACTCAGGGGTTTTTTTTTTTCTGTTTTTGTTTAACAGAGTAAAAAAAGGCGTGGAAAAATGCTGAACCTTAGGAATTATTAGACACGAAACTACACGTTAAAAAAACCTATCATGTCACACGACTCAGCATGGCCAGCAGCGAAACTTCTGCAAACAAGAAATGCTGACGGGGTGGTGAAGAAATGCGTACCCTCGGTTCTAAGTGGGACGTGGTAAGAGCCCCTAAGGAAAACACAGTGGAGTTGCCTGGAAAGGGTCAACATTGAGCGACCGTTCAATCAAGCATAGCCACTGCTGGGTCTATCACCTGAGAGGATGAGAATCAAAAAGACACGGGCTGGCAATCCTGCAATCCAGCAATGTTTACCATAGCCAACACTTGGAAGCAATGAAAATGCCCAGCCACAGAGGAATGCAGAAAGGAGCAGTGGTCCATGGACACAATGGAAGAGTACTCCAGTGAAAAGTAGAAATTCCATTTTAAAAACAGATATAAGTAAGGAGACATCAGCTTTGGGGGGTTTCTCCAGACACATCCCACCGTCATTGATAACCAAGGAACACCACTGGCAGGAAGGCCTGTTTCACTAGTTACCAGAGTGGGAAACGCAGAAATGCTGCAGCCCTGTGGCCGTTACCTGCAACGGCAGCTTGAAAACCCGTGCTAATGGTCACTTCGTGTGCACAAGTCCTGGAGGGCTGTCAATGAAACCTGCCCTCAAAATGTCTTGAGGGAGGTAGTGGCCAAAATATTTCAAAAGGCGGCACATAGTTCAAGAAAAGAATGTGATGAGGTAAGCTACACACACAGTTTGAAGAAAAAAAGGGCATCCCTGAAAGCTCAATTTCAAGGCTTTATGAGACGCATGCAAATCCAACCACAGAGGTATCGGCTCACACCAGTCAGAAGAACCATCAGCAACAAGACTACCAACAATTCATGCTGAAGGGGTTGTGGAGAAGTGCATACCCTCTAGGTTAAGTGGGACTTTGCCGCCAGCCGCGGCGGGTCCTCAAAGTGTAGCAACAACCGACGAGAGGGGGTAGGGAACTGAACGCACCAACGTATGGGATCAGAAGGGCACAAGCAACTGACGCTTGCAAGGCAAGTTTAATAACAAAGCCTAGCCGTATATATACCCCTAAAGCAGGGAATTTGCTTCGTCACGCCTTATCGGCATCAGCTGGTTGGTTGGCTTCTCGGCTTAGTCACACCTTATCAGCATCAGCTGGTTGGTTGGCTGCTCGGCTTCTCCCTCAAAGGCACCAATTTCCCCTCCAGGGTTGCTTTTCCTAGCTTTAGGGAACAACCAGGGACTCCCAGTAACTGAGCAGGTCCCTGGAGCGATTTGGCTCCTTTTGTATGTTCATACCATAAAGTCCAGGATGCATACCAAGGAGAGTACAGTCGGGCCCTGAGGCTTAGGAGGGTCTTAGTGGCGCCTTCCTCAGAGGGCAATGCTCGCCACAGGACTTCACCTGGTAAGAGGCACTAATGGGAACAGAATGGAGGTGCCTTTACAAGGTAAACACTGAGTTACGATATGATCCAGCAGGCCCACTCCTGGGCCTATAACCTAAGAAAGAAGACAGAAGTGGAAAGACACAGGCAGGCAAATCTGCATTGCAGGAGTATTACAATAGCCAGGACATGGAAGCAAGCAGAAAGCCCATCAACAGATGAGTGGACAAAGAAGAACAGGGACCTGAGCAGATGGAATATTAGCCAAGGAACAAAAGGAAACAATGCCATCAACAGCACCATCGGTGAGGCTAGAGTTCATCACGCACCTTGCAGTAAGTCACAGAGCGAAAGATACATAGCCTACGATATCACTTATAGGTGTTCCCTGAAAATTGATATCACTGAAGATATTTCCACAGAGAAAGGCAATCACAGATGCAATAAACAGATTTATGGTTCACCCATGGACAGGTGTGAGAATTGTGTACATTAGGAAATTGGGTTTAAGAGAGAGATACAAACACACGTGAAATACAAAATCACCAAAGGCCTACGGAATACCAAGAGAAGAGTACTCAACATTGTGTCATAAGCTACATGGGAAAAGGATCCAAAGAAGACTAGATACGTGTTTATGTGTAAAAGAGCCACCTCTTTCACACCTACAACAAGCAAAACATTGTAATCAAACTTGCTGTGAGAAACAATAAACATTGAATTAAAAAACGAACAAGTCAGTCGTGAGGCACAAACATAAGGGGCTTTTTCCTGGCACAGTCCATTCTAATTGACAACCGAGAATACGACTTCCACGGAGGCTCTGTTGCCCGAGTAACCAGGTTTGGTAAAGGAGACCTGCTGCCGCCTTGTGGCCGTTTCTCAAAACAGCAGCTTTAAACCCAGTGCTAATGGTCACTTGATATTCAAAATCATTGCAGGCCTATAAATGACACCTGCCCTCAAAAACGATTCTTGGGTCGTCAATCGAGGAAAAAAACTCAAAAGACGTGCACACTTCAAAACGACAATTTCAAGAGGCATATTTTGCGCACATTTTGTCTTCTCTTTCTTTCTTTCTCTTGTGATAAATAAAAGGGCATGGAAAAATGCTCAACATCAGGAATTAATAAAGCCATGCAAATCCAGTCGACAGAAACGTTCACCCACCGTCGTCAGAATGATCATCAGCCACAGAGTCTACAAAGAATAAATGCTCAAGGTGTTTTAGAGAACTCTGTGCCCTCTAGCGGCCGCTGGGACGTAACCTGGGAACAGCTAGTAGTGAGAACACCGTGGAGGTGCACTGAAAGGTAAAAATTGAGCTAACCTGTAATCGGGTAGGCCCACTGATGGGCCTATCTCCCGAGTAGACCAAAATCAAAAAGACACAGGCTGGCCATCCTGCACTGCAGCAACATGTACCATCGCCAAGACTTGGAAGAAACCCAAATGTCCATCAACAGAACAATGCACCAAGAAGAAGGGGGCCCATGTGCACAATGGAACATGAGCCACGGAAGAGCATGCAACAGTGCCGCTGGCACCACCGTAGAAGGATCTAGAGATACCCACCCAAAAGGAAGTACGAAAGAAACCGAAATAGAAATATCCTATGACATCACTTATAGCTGTTACTTCAACATTGATACCCATGAAGTCATTTCCAAGAGAAGGCCGTGCATAGATGCAGAAAACCAACTATGCTTAACCAAGTGGAAAGGTGTAAGGAATGTATGAATTTGGATATGGGGGTTTACAGACATGTACTGATACATATGAAATATATAATCACAAAATACCTAAGGAATACCAGGAGAGGTCGACTCAACACTCTGTAATAACCTACACGGGAAAGGATCCAAAGATGAATAGATTGATACATACATATGATGAACCAGATGCAGTACACCTAGAACACACACCACATTTTTATCCAATTGGCTGTGATACTAGATAACAATTAAATTTTAAAAAACACACAAGAAGTAAGGAGATATAAGCTCTTGGGGGTTTGCCCTGACACACTGCACTCTCATTTGCAGCCTACTAACACAATTTCCAGGAAGCCTCTGTTGCAGGAAAACCCAGAGTTGGAAATGGAGAAATGCTGCCGCCTTGTGGCCGTTTCCCGCAAGAGCGGCTTCAAACGCATAGCTATGGTTCACTTAACATTCATAAGGACTCAGGCCTCTAAAAGACACCTGCCCTCAAAAAAAAAAAATGTCCTGAGCTCGGCCGTGGCCAAAAAAATTCAAAGCAGGCAAATGTGTCAAAGAGATAGTATGATAGAGGTAAGTTTTACTCACTCTTTATCAAAAAAAGGAAAATGGAGAAAAGCTCAACATCAGGAATCATCAGACTCCTCTAACCTACAAAAAGCTTTCAGCTCACCCAAGTTAACTACCGTCAGCCAAAAGACTACAAACAATAAATGCTGAAGGGGTTTTAGAGAACTCTGTTCCCTCTGTCTGTGGAGGACATGTCTAGTTGTAACAGCCAATAATGAGAACAGAAAGGAGCTGCGTTTTCAATTAAAAATTGAGCCACCCTTCCATCCAGAACACCCACAGCCGAGCCTCTCACCTGAGAAGACAGGCTGCAAGAGCTGCACTCCACGAGTTTTCACAGTAGCCAAGACACCGAAGCAACCCAAATGTCCATCAACAGATGAATGGATAAGAAGAGCTGGTCCGTGGACACAGTGGACTATTAGCCATGGAAAACAAGGAAACACTGCTCTTTGAGGCACCCGAGATGAGCCTAGAGATCATCACAGAACATGAGTTAAGTCGGAAAGCAAAAGGCATACCGTATGACATCACCTATAGGCGTTATCTAACAGCTGACACAAATGAACATATTTCCACAAAGAAAGACACTCACAGACTTAGAAAGCAAACTAAGCTTATGTAAAATGAAAGGTGGGGGGAATGGATAAATTAAGATTAGTGTCACCATATGTGTACAAATACGTATTAAATATATATATCAAACAGACCGACCATATAGCAAGGGAGGTCACCAGAACACTCTGCAATAATTTACATGGGAAGAGGATCTGTACAAGAATATATATATATATATATATATATATATATATATATATATATATATATATATATATATAAAACGTACAAATGAACCAGATTCTGTACATATAGGACCAACAGTATTCTAATCATTACCCCGATTTAAACAAATTAAAAGAGCGAACAAGAAGTAATGTGACATACACTTCTGGGGTTTTTTCCTGGCACATTCCATTCTAATTGACAACCTGGGAACAGGACTTCCAGAAGGCTCTGCTGCCCTAGTAACCAGATGTGGGAATGTAGCAATGCTGACGCCTTGTGGCCGTTTCCCACAGCAGCAGCTTTAAAGTCAGTGCTAATGGTCACTCAATATTCACACCCATTGCAGGCTTGTAAATGACACCTGCCCTCCAAAACAAAATCCTGGGGTCGAAAATCGACCAAAAAAGTCCAAAGAGGGCAACCTTCCAAGAAGACAATTTCGAGAGGTTTATTGTACTCAGGGGTTTTTTTTTTTCTGTTTTTGTTTAACAGAATAAAAAAAGGCGTGGAAAAATGCTGAACCTTAGGAATTATTAGACACGAAACTACACGTTAAAAAAACCTATCATGTCACACGACTCAGCATGGCCAGCAGCGAAACTTCTGCAAACAAGAAATGCTGACGGGGTGGTGAAGAAATGCGTACCCTCGGTTCTAAGTGGGACGTGGTAAGAGCCCCTAAGGAAAACACAGTGGAGTTGCCTGGAAAGGGTCAACATTGAGCGACCGTTCAATCAAGCATAGCCACTGCTGGGTCTATCACCTGAGAGGATGAGAATCAAAAAGACACGGGCTGGCAATCCTGCAATCCAGCAATGTTTACCATAGCCAACACTTGGAAGCAATGAAAATGCCCAGCCACAGAGGAATGCAGAAAGGAGCAGTGGTCCATGGACACAATGGAAGAGTACTCCAGTGAAAAGTAGAAATTCCATTTTAAAAACAGATATAAGTAAGGAGACATCAGCTTTGGGGGGTTTCTCCAGACACATCCCACCGTCATTGATAACCAAGGAACACCACTGGCAGGAAGGCCTGTTTCACTAGTTACCAGAGTGGGAAACGCAGAAATGCTGCAGCCCTGTGGCCGTTACCTGCAACGGCAGCTTGAAAACCCGTGCTAATGGTCACTTCGTGTGCACAAGTCCTGGAGAGCTGTCAATGAAACCTGCCCTCAAAATGTCTTGAGGGAGGTAGTGGCCAAAATATTTCAAAAGGCGGCACATAGTTCAAGAAAAGAATGTGATGAGGTAAGCTACACACACAGTTTGAAGAAAAAAAGGGCATCCCTGAAAGCTCAATTTCAAGGCTTTATGAGACGCATGCAAATCCAACCACAGAGGTATCGGCTCACACCAGTCAGAAGAACCATCAGCAACAAGACTACCAACAATTCATGCTGAAGGGGTTGTGGAGAAGTGCATACCCTCTAGGTTAAGTGGGACTTTGCCGCCAGCCGCGGCGGGTCCTCAAAGTGTAGCAACAACCGACGAGAGGGGGTAGGGAACTGAACGCACCAACGTATGGGATCAGAAGGGCACAAGCAACTGACGCTTGCAAGGCAAGTTTAATAACAAAGCCTAGCCGTATATATACCCCTAAAGCAGGGAATTTGCTTCGTCACGCCTTATCGGCATCAGCTGGTTGGTTGGCTTCTCGGCTTAGTCACACCTTATCAGCATCAGCTGGTTGGTTGGCTGCGCGGCTTCTCCCTCAAAGGCACCAATTTCCCCTCCAGGGTTGCTTTTCCTAGCTTTAGGGAACAACCAGGGACTCCCAGTAACTGAGCAGGTCCCTGGAGCGATTTGGCCAAAGACCATCTCCTTTTGTATGTTCATACCATAAAGTCCAGGATGCATACCAAGGAGAGTACAGTCGGGCCCTGAGGCTTAGGAGGGTCTTAGTGGCGCCTTCCTCAGAGGGCAATGCTCGCCACAGGACTTCACCTGGTAAGAGGCACTAATGGGAACAGAATGGAGGTGCCTTTACAAGGTAAACACTGAGTTACGATATGATCCAGCAGGCCCACTCCTGGGCCTATAACCTAAGAAAGAAGACAGAAGTGGAAAGACACAGGCAGGCAAATCTGCATTGCAGGAGTATTACAATAGCCAGGACATGGAAGCAAGCAGAAAGCCCATCAACAGATGAGTGGACAAAGAAGAACAGGGACCTGAGCAGGTGGAATATTAGCCAAGGAACAAAAGGAAACAATGCCATCAACAGCACCATCGGTGAGGCTAGAGTTCATCACGCACCTTGCAGTAAGTCACAGAGCGAAAGATACATAGCCTACGATATCACGTATAGGTGTTCCCTGAAAATTGATATCACTGAAGATATTTCCACAGAGAAAGGCAATCACAGATGCAATAAACAGATTTATGGTTCACCCATGGACAGGTGTGAGAATTGTGTACATTAGGAAATTGGGTTTAAGAGAGAGATACAAACACACGTGAAATACAAAATCACCAAAGGCCTACGGAATACCAAGAGAAGAGTACTCAACATTGTGTCATAAGCTACATGGGAAAAGGATCCAAAGAAGACTAGATACGTGTTTATGTGTAAAAGAGCCACCTCTTTCACACCTACAACAAGCAAAACATTGTAATCAAACTTGCTGTGAGAAACAATAAACATTGAATTAAAAAACGAACAAGTCAGTCGTGAGGCACAAACATAAGGGGCTTTTTCCTGGCACAGTCCATTCTAATTGACAACCGAGAATACGACTTCCACGGAGGCTCTGTTGCCCGAGTAACCAGGTTTGGTAAAGGAGACCTGCTGCCGCCTTGTGGCCGTTTCTCAAAACAGCAGCTTTAAACCCAGTGCTAATGGTCACTTGATATTCAAAATCATTGCAGGCCTATAAATGACACCTGCCCTCAAAAACGATTCTTGGGTCGTCAATCGAGGAAAAAAACTCAAAAGACGTGCACACTTCAAAACGACAATTTCAAGAGGCATATTTTGCGCACATTTTGTCTTCTCTTTCTTTCTTTCTCTTGTGATAAATAAAAGGGCATGGAAAAATGCTCAACATCAGGAATTAATAAAGCCATGCAAATCCAGTCGACAGAAACGTTCACCCACCGTCGTCAGAATGATCATCAGCCACAGAGTCTACAAAGAATAAATGCTCAAGGTGTTTTAGAGAACTCTGTGCCCTCTAGCGGCCGCTGGGACGTAACCTGGGAACAGCTAGTAGTGAGAACACCGTGGAGGTGCACTGAAAGGTAAAAATTGAGCTAACCTGTAATCGGGTAGGCCCACTGATGGGCCTATCTCCCGAGTAGACCAAAATCAAAAAGACACAGGCTGGCCATCCTGCACTGCAGCAACATGTACCATCGCCAAGACTTGGAAGAAACCCAAATGTCCATCAACAGAACAATGCACCAAGAAGAAGGGGGCCCATGTGCACAATGGAACATGAGCCACGGAAGAGCATGCAACAGTGCCGCTGGCACCACCGTAGAAGGATCTAGAGATACCCACCCAAAAGGAAGTACGAAAGAAACCGAAATAGAAATATCCTATGACATCACTTATAGCTGTTACTTCAACATTGATACCCATGAAGTCATTTCCAAGAGAAGGCCGTGCATAGATGCAGAAAACCAACTATGCTTAACCAAGTGGAAAGGTGTAAGGAATGTATGAATTTGGATATGGGGGTTTACAGACATGTACTGATACATATGAAATATATAATCACAAAATACCTAAGGAATACCAGGAGAGGTCGACTCAACACTCTGTAATAACCTACACGGGAAAGGATCCAAAGATGAATAGATTGATACATACATATGATGAACCAGATGCAGTACACCTAGAACACACACCACATTTTTATCCAATTGGCTGTGATACTAGATAACAATTAAATTTTAAAAAACACACAAGAAGTAAGGAGATATAAGCTCTTGGGGGTTTGCCCTGACACACTGCACTCTCATTTGCAGCCTACTAACACAATTTCCAGGAAGCCTCTGTTGCAGGAAAACCCAGAGTTGGAAATGGAGAAATGCTGCCGCCTTGTGGCCGTTTCCCGCAAGAGCGGCTTCAAACGCATAGCTATGGTTCACTTAACATTCATAAGGACTCAGGCCTCTAAAAGACACCTGCCCTCAAAAAAAAAAAATGTCCTGAGCTCGGCCGTGGCCAAAAAAATTCAAAGCAGGCAAATGTGTCAAAGAGATAGTATGATAGAGGTAAGTTTTACTCACTCTTTATCAAAAAAAGGAAAATGGAGAAAAGCTCAACATCAGGAATCATCAGACTCCTCTAACCTACAAAAAGCTTTCAGCTCACCCAAGTTAACTACCGTCAGCCAAAAGACTACAAACAATAAATGCTGAAGGGGTTTTAGAGAACTCTGTTCCCTCTGTCTGTGGAGGACATGTCTAGTTGTAACAGCCAATAATGAGAACAGAAAGGAGCTGCGTTTTCAATTAAAAATTGAGCCACCCTTCCATCCAGAACACCCACAGCCGAGCCTCTCACCTGAGAAGACAGGCTGCAAGAGCTGCACTCCACGAGTTTTCACAGTAGCCAAGACACCGAAGCAACCCAAATGTCCATCAACAGATGAATGGATAAGAAGAGCTGGTCCGTGGACACAGTGGACTATTAGCCATGGAAAACAAGGAAACACTGCTCTTTGAGGCACCCGAGATGAGCCTAGAGATCATCACAGAACATGAGTTAAGTCGGAAAGCAAAAGGCATACCGTATGACATCACCTATAGGCGTTATCTAACAGCTGACACAAATGAACATATTTCCACAAAGAAAGACACTCACAGACTTAGAAAGCAAACTAAGCTTATGTAAAATGAAAGGTGGGGGGAATGGATAAATTAAGATTAGTGTCACCATATGTGTACAAATACGTATTAAATATATATATCAAACAGACCGACCATATAGCAAGGGAGGTCACCAGAACACTCTGCAATAATTTACATGGGAAGAGGATCTGTACAAGAATATATATATATATATATATATATAAAACGTACAAATGAACCAGATTCTGTACATATAGGACCAACAGTATTCTAATCATTACCCCGATTTAAACAAATTAAAAGAGCGAACAAGAAGTAATGTGACATACACTTCTGGGGTTTTTTCCTGGCACATTCCATTCTAATTGACAACCTGGGAACAGGACTTCCAGAACGCTCTGCTGCCCTAGTAACCAGATGTGGGAATGTAGCAATGCTGACGCCTTGTGGCCGTTTCCCACAGCAGCAGCTTTAAAGTCAGTGCTAATGGTCACTCAATATTCACACCCATTGCAGGCTTGTAAATGACACCTGCCCTCCAAAACAAAATCCTGGGGTCGAAAATCGACCAAAAAAGTCCAAAGAGGGCAACCTTCCAAGAAGACAATTTCGAGAGGTTTATTGTACTCACGGGTTTTTTTTTTCTGTTTTTGTTTAACAGAATAAAAAAAGGCGTGGGAAAATGCTGAACCTTAGGAATTATTAGACACGAAACTACACGTTAAAAAAACCTATCATGTCACACGACTCAGCATGGCCAGCAGCAAAACTTCTGCAAACAAGAAATGCTGACGGGGTGGTGAAGAAATGCGTACCCTCGGTTCTAAGTGGGACGTGGTAAGAGCCCCTAAGGAAAACACAGTGGAGTTGCCTGGAAAGGGTCAACATTGAGCGACCGTTCAATCAAGCATAGCCACTGCTGGGTCTATCACCTGAGAGGATGAGAATCAAAAAGACACGGGCTGGCAATCCTGCAATCCAGCAATGTTTACCATAGCCAACACTTGGAAGCAATGAAAATGCCCAGCCACAGAGGAATGCAGAAAGGAGCAGTGGTCCATGGACACAATGGAAGAGTACTCCAGTGAAAAGTAGAAATTCCATTTTAAAAACAGATATAAGTAAGGAGACATCAGCTTTGGGGGGTTTCTCCAGACACATCCCACCGTCATTGATAACCAAGGAACACCACTGGCAGGAAGGCCTGTTTCACTAGTTACCAGAGTGGGAAACGCAGAAATGCTGCAGCCCTGTGGCCGTTACCTGCAACGGCAGCTTGAAAACCCGTGCTAATGGTCACTTCGTGTGCACAAGTCCTGGAGGGCTGTCAATGAAACCTGCCCTCAAAATGTCTTGAGGGAGGTAGTGGCCAAAATATTTCAAAAGGCGGCACATAGTTCAAGAAAAGAATGTGATGAGGTAAGCTACACACACAGTTTGAAGAAAAAAAGGGCATCCCTGAAAGCTCAATTTCAAGGCTTTATGAGACGCATGCAAATCCAACCACAGAGGTATCGGCTCACACCAGTCAGAAGAACCATCAGCAACAAGACTACCAACAATTCATGCTGAAGGGGTTGTGGAGAAGTGCATACCCTCTAGGTTAAGTGGGACTTTGCCGCCAGCCGCGGCGGGTCCTCAAAGTGTAGCAACAACCGACGAGAGGGGGTAGGGAACTGAACGCACCAACGTATGGGATCAGAAGGGCACAAGCAACTGACGCTTGCAAGGCAAGTTTAATAACAAAGCCTAGCCGTATATATACCCCTAAAGCAGGGAATTTGCTTCGTCACGCCTTATCGGCATCAGCTGGTTGGTTGGCTTCTCGGCTTAGTCACACCTTATCAGCATCAGCTGGTTGGTTGGCTGCTCGGCTTCTCCCTCAAAGGCACCAATTTCCCCTCCAGGGTTGCTTTTCCTAGCTTTAGGGAACAACCAGGGACTCCCAGTAACTGAGCAGGTCCCTGGAGCGATTTGGCCAAAGACCATCTCCTTTTGTATGTTCATACCATAAAGTCCAGGATGCATACCAAGGAGAGTACAGTCGGGCCCTGAGGCTTAGGAGGGTCTTAGTGGCGCCTTCCTCAGAGGGCAATGCTCGCCACAGGACTTCACCTGGTAAGAGGCACTAATGGGAACAGAATGGAGGTGCCTTTACAAGGTAAACACTGAGTTACGATATGATCCAGCAGGCCCACTCCTGGGCCTATAACCTAAGAAAGAAGACAGAAGTGGAAAGACACAGGCAGGCAAATCTGCATTGCAGGAGTATTACAATAGCCAGGACATGGAAGCAAGCAGAAAGCCCATCAACAGATGAGTGGACAAAGAAGAACAGGGACCTGAGCAGGTGGAATATTAGCCAAGGAACAAAAGGAAACAATGCCATCAACAGCACCATCGGTGAGGCTAGAGTTCATCACGCACCTTGCAGTAAGTCACAGAGCGAAAGATACATAGCCTACGATATCACGTATAGGTGTTCCCTGAAAATTGATATCACTGAAGATATTTCCACAGAGAAAGGCAATCACAGATGCAATAAACAGATTTATGGTTCACCCATGGACAGGTGTGAGAATTGTGTACATTAGGAAATTGGGTTTAAGAGAGAGATACAAACACACGTGAAATACAAAATCACCAAAGGCCTACGGAATACCAAGAGAAGAG
Organism: Kogia breviceps; assembly: GCF_026419965.1. Taxonomy (NCBI): domain Eukaryota; kingdom Metazoa; phylum Chordata; class Mammalia; order Artiodactyla; family Physeteridae; genus Kogia; species Kogia breviceps. The sequence goes on from NC_081310.1 coordinate 96,908,369, forward strand.
TACTCAACATTGTGTCATAAGCTACATGGGAAAAGGATCCAAAGAAGACTAGATACGTGTTTATGTGTAAAAGAGCCACCTCTTTCACACCTACAACAAGCAAAACATTGTAATCAAACTTGCTGTGAGAAACAATAAACATTGAATTAAAAAACGAACAAGTCAGTCGTGAGGCACAAACATAAGGGGCTTTTTCCTGGCACAGTCCATTCTAATTGACAACCGAGAATACGACTTCCACGGAGGCTCTGTTGCCCGAGTAACCAGGTTTGGTAAAGGAGACCTGCTGCCGCCTTGTGGCCGTTTCTCAAAACAGCAGCTTTAAACCCAGTGCTAATGGTCACTTGATATTCAAAATCATTGCAGGCCTATAAATGACACCTGCCCTCAAAAACGATTCTTGGGTCGTCAATCGAGGAAAAAAACTCAAAAGACGTGCACACTTCAAAACGACAATTTCAAGAGGCATATTTTGCGCACATTTTGTCTTCTCTTTCTTTCTTTCTCTTGTGATAAGTAAAAGGGCATGGAAAAATGCTCAACATCAGGAATTAATAAAGCCATGCAAATCCAGTCGACAGAAACGTTCACCCACCGTCGTCAGAATGATCATCAGCCACAGAGTCTACAAAGAATAAATGCTCAAGGTGTTTTAGAGAACTCTGTGCCCTCTAGCGGCCGCTGGGACGTAACCTGGGAACAGCTAGTAGTGAGAACACCGTGGAGGTGCACTGAAAGGTAAAAATTGAGCTAACCTGTAATCGGGTAGGCCCACTGATGGGCCTATCTCCCGAGTAGACCAAAATCAAAAAGACACAGGCTGGCCATCCTGCACTGCAGCAACATGTACCATCGCCAAGACTTGGAAGAAACCCAAATGTCCATCAACAGAACAATGCACCAAGAAGAAGGGGGCCCATGTGCACAATGGAACATGAGCCACGGAAGAGCATGCAACAGTGCCGCTGGCACCACCGTAGAAGGATCTAGAGATACCCACCCAAAAGGAAGTACGAAAGAAACCGAAATAGAAATATCCTATGACATCACTTATAGCTGTTACTTCAACATTGATACCCATGAAGTCATTTCCAAGAGAAGGCCGTGCATAGATGCAGAAAACCAACTATGCTTAACCAAGTGGAAAGGTGTAAGGAATGTATGAATTTGGATATGGGGGTTTACAGACATGTACTGATACATATGAAATATATAATCACAAAATACCTAAGGAATACCAGGAGAGGTCGACTCAACACTCTGTAATAACCTACACGGGAAAGGATCCAAAGATGAATAGATTGATACATACATATGATGAACCAGATGCAGTACACCTAGAACACACACCACATTTTTATCCAATTGGCTGTGATACTAGATAACAATTAAATTTTAAAAAACACACAAGAAGTAAGGAGATATAAGCTCTTGGGGGTTTGCCCTGACACACTGCACTCTCATTTGCAGCCTACTAACACAATTTCCAGGAAGCCTCTGTTGCAGGAAAACCCAGAGTTGGAAATGGAGAAATGCTGCCGCCTTGTGGCCGTTTCCCGCAAGAGCGGCTTCAAACGCATAGCTATGGTTCACTTAACATTCATAAGGACTCAGGCCTCTAAAAGACACCTGCCCTCAAAAAAAAAAAATGTCCTGAGCTCGGCCGTGGCCAAAAAAATTCAAAGCAGGCAAATGTGTCAAAGAGATAGTATGATAGAGGTAAGTTTTACTCACTCTTTATCAAAAAAAGGAAAATGGAGAAAAGCTCAACATCAGGAATCATCAGACTCCTCTAACCTACAAAAAGCTTTCAGCTCACCCAAGTTAACTACCGTCAGCCAAAAGACTACAAACAATAAATGCTGAAGGGGTTTTAGAGAACTCTGTTCCCTCTGTCTGTGGAGGACATGTCTAGTTGTAACAGCCAATAATGAGAACAGAAAGGAGCTGCGTTTTCAATTAAAAATTGAGCCACCCTTCCATCCAGAACACCCACAGCCGAGCCTCTCACCTGAGAAGACAGGCTGCAAGAGCTGCACTCCACGAGTTTTCACAGTAGCCAAGACACCGAAGCAACCCAAATGTCCATCAACAGATGAATGGATAAGAAGAGCTGGTCCGTGGACACAGTGGACTATTAGCCATGGAAAACAAGGAAACACTGCTCTTTGAGGCACCCGAGATGAGCCTAGAGATCATCACAGAACATGAGTTAAGTCGGAAAGCAAAAGGCATACCGTATGACATCACCTATAGGCGTTATCTAACAGCTGACACAAATGAACATATTTCCACAAAGAAAGACACTCACAGACTTAGAAAGCAAACTAAGCTTATGTAAAATGAAAGGTGGGGGGAATGGATAAATTAAGATTAGTGTCACCATATGTGTACAAATACGTATTAAATATATATATCAAACAGACCGACCATATAGCAAGGGAGGTCACCAGAACACTCTGCAATAATTTACATGGGAAGAGGATCTGTACAAGAATATATATATATATATATATATATATAAAACGTACAAATGAACCAGATTCTGTACATATAGGACCAACAGTATTCTAATCATTACCCCGATTTAAACAAATTAAAAGAGCGAACAAGAAGTAATGTGACATACACTTCTGGGGTTTTTTCCTGGCACATTCCATTCTAATTGACAACCTGGGAACAGGACTTCCAGAACGCTCTGCTGCCCTAGTAACCAGATGTGGGAATGTAGCAATGCTGACGCCTTGTGGCCGTTTCCCACAGCAGCAGCTTTAAAGTCAGTGCTAATGGTCACTCAATATTCACACCCATTGCAGGCTTGTAAATGACACCTGCCCTCCAAAACAAAATCCTGGGGTCGAAAATCGACCAAAAAAGTCCAAAGAGGGCAACCTTCCAAGAAGACAATTTCGAGAGGTTTATTGTACTCACGGGTTTTTTTTTTCTGTTTTTGTTTAACAGAATAAAAAAAGGCGTGGGAAAATGCTGAACCTTAGGAATTATTAGACACGAAACTACACGTTAAAAAAACCTATCATGTCACACGACTCAGCATGGCCAGCAGCAAAACTTCTGCAAACAAGAAATGCTGACGGGGTGGTGAAGAAATGCGTACCCTCGGTTCTAAGTGGGACGTGGTAAGAGCCCCTAAGGAAAACACAGTGGAGTTGCCTGGAAAGGGTCAACATTGAGCGACCGTTCAATCAAGCATAGCCACTGCTGGGTCTATCACCTGAGAGGATGAGAATCAAAAAGACACGGGCTGGCAATCCTGCAATCCAGCAATGTTTACCATAGCCAACACTTGGAAGCAATGAAAATGCCCAGCCACAGAGGAATGCAGAAAGGAGCAGTGGTCCATGGACACAATGGAAGAGTACTCCAGTGAAAAGTAGAAATTCCATTTTAAAAACAGATATAAGTAAGGAGACATCAGCTTTGGGGGGTTTCTCCAGACACATCCCACCGTCATTGATAACCAAGGAACACCACTGGCAGGAAGGCCTGTTTCACTAGTTACCAGAGTGGGAAACGCAGAAATGCTGCAGCCCTGTGGCCGTTACCTGCAACGGCAGCTTGAAAACCCGTGCTAATGGTCACTTCGTGTGCACAAGTCCTGGAGGGCTGTCAATGAAACCTGCCCTCAAAATGTCTTGAGGGAGGTAGTGGCCAAAATATTTCAAAAGGCGGCACATAGTTCAAGAAAAGAATGTGATGAGGTAAGCTACACACACAGTTTGAAGAAAAAAAGGGCATCCCTGAAAGCTCAATTTCAAGGCTTTATGAGACGCATGCAAATCCAACCACAGAGGTATCGGCTCACACCAGTCAGAAGAACCATCAGCAACAAGACTACCAACAATTCATGCTGAAGGGGTTGTGGAGAAGTGCATACCCTCTAGGTTAAGTGGGACTTTGCCGCCAGCCGCGGCGGGTCCTCAAAGTGTAGCAACAACCGACGAGAGGGGGTAGGGAACTGAACGCACCAACGTATGGGATCAGAAGGGCACAAGCAACTGACGCTTGCAAGGCAAGTTTAATAACAAAGCCTAGCCGTATATATACCCCTAAAGCAGGGAATTTGCTTCGTCACGCCTTATCGGCATCAGCTGGTTGGTTGGCTTCTCGGCTTAGTCACACCTTATCAGCATCAGCTGGTTGGTTGGCTGCGCGGCTTCTCCCTCAAAGGCACCAATTTCCCCTCCAGGGTTGCTTTTCCTAGCTTTAGGGAACAACCAGGGACTCCCAGTAACTGAGCAGGTCCCTGGAGCGATTTGGCCAAAGACCATCTCCTTTTGTATGTTCATACCATAAAGTCCAGGATGCATACCAAGGAGAGTACAGTCGGGCCCTGAGGCTTAGGAGGGTCTTAGTGGCGCCTTCCTCAGAGGGCAATGCTCGCCACAGGACTTCACCTGGTAAGAGGCACTAATGGGAACAGAATGGAGGTGCCTTTACAAGGTAAACACTGAGTTACGATATGATCCAGCAGGCCCACTCCTGGGCCTATAACCTAAGAAAGAAGACAGAAGTGGAAAGACACAGGCAGGCAAATCTGCATTGCAGGAGTATTACAATAGCCAGGACATGGAAGCAAGCAGAAAGCCCATCAACAGATGAGTGGACAAAGAAGAACAGGGACCTGAGCAGGTGGAATATTAGCCAAGGAACAAAAGGAAACAATGCCATCAACAGCACCATCGGTGAGGCTAGAGTTCATCACGCACCTTGCAGTAAGTCACAGAGCGAAAGATACATAGCCTACGATATCACGTATAGGTGTTCCCTGAAAATTGATATCACTGAAGATATTTCCACAGAGAAAGGCAATCACAGATGCAATAAACAGATTTATGGTTCACCCATGGACAGGTGTGAGAATTGTGTACATTAGGAAATTGGGTTTAAGAGAGAGATACAAACACACGTGAAATACAAAATCACCAAAGGCCTACGGAATACCAAGAGAAGAGTACTCAACATTGTGTCATAAGCTACATGGGAAAAGGATCCAAAGAAGACTAGATACGTGTTTATGTGTAAAAGAGCCACCTCTTTCACACCTACAACAAGCAAAACATTGTAATCAAACTTGCTGTGAGAAACAATAAACATTGAATTAAAAAACGAACAAGTCAGTCGTGAGGCACAAACATAAGGGGCTTTTTCCTGGCACAGTCCATTCTAATTGACAACCGAGAATACGACTTCCACGGAGGCTCTGTTGCCCGAGTAACCAGGTTTGGTAAAGGAGACCTGCTGCCGCCTTGTGGCCGTTTCTCAAAACAGCAGCTTTAAACCCAGTGCTAATGGTCACTTGATATTCAAAATCATTGCAGGCCTATAAATGACACCTGCCCTCAAAAACGATTCTTGGGTCGTCAATCGAGGAAAAAAACTCAAAAGACGTGCACACTTCAAAACGACAATTTCAAGAGGCATATTTTGCGCACATTTTGTCTTCTCTTTCTTTCTTTCTCTTGTGATAAGTAAAAGGGCATGGAAAAATGCTCAACATCAGGAATTAATAAAGCCATGCAAATCCAGTCGACAGAAACGTTCACCCACCGTCGTCAGAATGATCATCAGCCACAGAGTCTACAAAGAATAAATGCTCAAGGTGTTTTAGAGAACTCTGTGCCCTCTAGCGGCTGCTGGGACGTAACCTGGGAACACCTAGTAGTGAGAACACCGTGGAGGTGCACTGAAAGGTAAAAATTGAGCTAACCTGTAATCGGGTAGGCCCACTGATGGGCCTATCTCCCGAGTAGACCAAAATCAAAAAGACACAGGCTGGCCATCCTGCACTGCAGCAACATGTACCATCGCCAAGACTTGGAAGAAACCCAAATGTCCATCAACAGAACAATGCACCAAGAAGAAGGGGGCCCATGTGCACAATGGAACATGAGCCACGGAAGAGCATGCAACAGTGCCGCTGGCACCACCGTAGAAGGATCTAGAGATACCCACCCAAAAGGAAGTACGAAAGAAACCGAAATAGAAATATCCTATGACATCACTTATAGCTGTTACTTCAACATTGATACCCATGAAGTCATTTCCAAGAGAAGGCCGTGCATAGATGCAGAAAACCAACTATGCTTAACCAAGTGGAAAGGTGTAAGGAATGTATGAATTTGGATATGGGGGTTTACAGACATGTACTGATACATATGAAATATATAATCACAAAATACCTAAGGAATACCAGGAGAGGTCGACTCAACACTCTGTAATAACCTACACGGGAAAGGATCCAAAGATGAATAGATTGATACATACATATGATGAACCAGATGCAGTACACCTAGAACACACACCACATTTTTATCCAATTGGCTGTGATACTAGATAACAATTAAATTTTAAAAAACACACAAGAAGTAAGGAGATATAAGCTCTTGGGGGTTTGCCCTGACACACTGCACTCTCATTTGCAGCCTACTAACACAATTTCCAGGAAGCCTCTGTTGCAGGAAAACCCAGAGTTGGAAATGGAGAAATGCTGCCGCCTTGTGGCCGTTTCCCGCAAGAGCGGCTTCAAACGCATAGCTATGGGTCACTTAACATTCATAAGGACTCAGGCCTCTAAAAGACACCTGCCCTCAAAAAAAAAAAATGTCCTGAGCTCGGCCGTGGCCAAAAAAATTCAAAGCAGGCAAATGTGTCAAAGAGATAGTATGATAGAGGTAAGTTTTACTCACTCTTTATCAAAAAAAGGAAAATGGAGAAAAGCTCAACATCAGGAATCATCAGACTCCTCTAACCTACAAAAAGCTTTCAGCTCACCCAAGTTAACTACCGTCAGCCAAAAGACTACAAACAATAAATGCTGAAGGGGTTTTAGAGAACTCTGTTCCCTCTGTCTGTGGAGGACATGTCTAGTTGTAACAGCCAATAATGAGAACAGAAAGGAGCTGCGTTTTCAATTAAAAATTGAGCCACCCTTCCATCCAGAACACCCACAGCCGAGCCTCTCACCTGAGAAGACAGGCTGCAAGAGCTGCACTCCACGAGTTTTCACAGTAGCCAAGACACCGAAGCAACCCAAATGTCCATCAACAGATGAATGGATAAGAAGAGCTGGTCCGTGGACACAGTGGACTATTAGCCATGGAAAACAAGGAAACACTGCTCTTTGAGGCACCCGAGATGAGCCTAGAGATCATCACAGAACATGAGTTAAGTCGGAAAGCAAAAGGCATACCGTATGACATCACCTATAGGCGTTATCTAACAGCTGACACAAATGAACATATTTCCACAAAGAAAGACACTCACAGACTTAGAAAGCAAACTAAGCTTATGTAAAATGAAAGGTGGGGGGAATGGATAAATTAAGATTAGTGTCACCATATGTGTACAAATACGTATTAAATATATATATCAAACAGACCGACCATATAGCAAGGGAGGTCACCAGAACACTCTGCAATAATTTACATGGGAAGAGGATCTGTACAAGAATATATATATATATATATATATATATAAAACGTACAAATGAACCAGATTCTGTACATATAGGACCAACAGTATTCTAATCATTACCCCGATTTAAACAAATTAAAAGAGCGAACAAGAAGTAATGTGACATACACTTCTGGGGTTTTTTCCTGGCACATTCCATTCTAATTGACAACCTGGGAACAGGACTTCCAGAACGCTCTGCTGCCCTAGTAACCAGATGTGGGAATGTAGCAATGCTGACGCCTTGTGGCCGTTTCCCACAGCAGCAGCTTTAAAGTCAGTGCTAATGGTCACTCAATATTCACACCCATTGCAGGCTTGTAAATGACACCTGCCCTCCAAAACAAAATCCTGGGGTCGAAAATCGACCAAAAAAGTCCAAAGAGGGCAACCTTCCAAGAAGACAATTTCGAGAGGTTTATTGTACTCACGGGTTTTTTTTTTCTGTTTTTGTTTAACAGAATAAAAAAAGGCGTGGGAAAATGCTGAACCTTAGGAATTATTAGACACGAAACTACACGTTAAAAAAACCTATCATGTCACACGACTCAGCATGGCCAGCAGCAAAACTTCTGCAAACAAGAAATGCTGACGGGGTGGTGAAGAAATGCGTACCCTCGGTTCTAAGTGGGACGTGGTAAGAGCCCCTAAGGAAAACACAGTGGAGTTGCCTGGAAAGGGTCAACATTGAGCGACCGTTCAATCAAGCATAGCCACTGCTGGGTCTATCACCTGAGAGGATGAGAATCAAAAAGACACGGGCTGGCAATCCTGCAATCCAGCAATGTTTACCATAGCCAACACTTGGAAGCAATGAAAATGCCCAGCCACAGAGGAATGCAGAAAGGAGCAGTGGTCCATGGACACAATGGAAGAGTACTCCAGTGAAAAGTAGAAATTCCATTTTAAAAACAGATATAAGTAAGGAGACATCAGCTTTGGGGGGTTTCTCCAGACACATCCCACCGTCATTGATAACCAAGGAACACCACTGGCAGGAAGGCCTGTTTCACTAGTTACCAGAGTGGGAAACGCAGAAATGCTGCAGCCCTGTGGCCGTTACCTGCAACGGCAGCTTGAAAACCCGTGCTAATGGTCACTTCGTGTGCACAAGTCCTGGAGGGCTGTCAATGAAACCTGCCCTCAAAATGTCTTGAGGGAGGTAGTGGCCAAAATATTTCAAAAGGCGGCACATAGTTCAAGAAAAGAATGTGATGAGGTAAGCTACACACACAGTTTGAAGAAAAAAAGGGCATCCCTGAAAGCTCAATTTCAAGGCTTTATGAGACGCATGCAAATCCAACCACAGAGGTATCGGCTCACACCAGTCAGAAGAACCATCAGCAACAAGACTACCAACAATTCATGCTGAAGGGGTTGTGGAGAAGTGCATACCCTCTAGGTTAAGTGGGACTTTGCCGCCAGCCGCGGCGGGTCCTCAAAGTGTAGCAACAACCGACGAGAGGGGGTAGGGAACTGAACGCACCAACGTATGGGATCAGAAGGGCACAAGCAACTGACGCTTGCAAGGCAAGTTTAATAACAAAGCCTAGCCGTATATATACCCCTAAAGCAGGGAATTTGCTTCGTCACGCCTTATCGGCATCAGCTGGTTGGTTGGCTTCTCGGCTTAGTCACACCTTATCAGCATCAGCTGGTTGGTTGGCTGCGCGGCTTCTCCCTCAAAGGCACCAATTTCCCCTCCAGGGTTGCTTTTCCTAGCTTTAGGGAACAACCAGGGACTCCCAGTAACTGAGCAGGTCCCTGGAGCGATTTGGCCAAAGACCATCTCCTTTTGTATGTTCATACCATAAAGTCCAGGATGCATACCAAGGAGAGTACAGTCGGGCCCTGAGGCTTAGGAGGGTCTTAGTGGCGCCTTCCTCAGAGGGCAATGCTCGCCACAGGACTTCACCTGGTAAGAGGCACTAATGGGAACAGAATGGAGGTGCCTTTACAAGGTAAACACTGAGTTACGATATGATCCAGCAGGCCCACTCCTGGGCCTATAACCTAAGAAAGAAGACAGAAGTGGAAAGACACAGGCAGGCAAATCTGCATTGCAGGAGTATTACAATAGCCAGGACATGGAAGCAAGCAGAAAGCCCATCAACAGATGAGTGGACAAAGAAGAACAGGGACCTGAGCAGGTGGAATATTAGCCAAGGAACAAAAGGAAACAATGCCATCAACAGCACCATCGGTGAGGCTAGAGTTCATCACGCACCTTGCAGTAAGTCACAGAGCGAAAGATACATAGCCTACGATATCACGTATAGGTGTTCCCTGAAAATTGATATCACTGAAGATATTTCCACAGAGAAAGGCAATCACAGATGCAATAAACAGATTTATGGTTCACCCATGGACAGGTGTGAGAATTGTGTACATTAGGAAATTGGGTTTAAGAGAGAGATACAAACACACGTGAAATACAAAATCACCAAAGGCCTACGGAATACCAAGAGAAGAGTACTCAACATTGTGTCATAAGCTACATGGGAAAAGGATCCAAAGAAGACTAGATACGTGTTTATGTGTAAAAGAGCCACCTCTTTCACACCTACAACAAGCAAAACATTGTAATCAAACTTGCTGTGAGAAACAATAAACATTGAATTAAAAAACGAACAAGTCAGTCGTGAGGCACAAACATAAGGGGCTTTTTCCTGGCACAGTCCATTCTAATTGACAACCGAGAATACGACTTCCACGGAGGCTCTGTTGCCCGAGTAACCAGGTTTGGTAAAGGAGACCTGCTGCCGCCTTGTGGCCGTTTCTCAAAACAGCAGCTTTAAACCCAGTGCTAATGGTCACTTGATATTCAAAATCATTGCAGGCCTATAAATGACACCTGCCCTCAAAAACGATTCTTGGGTCGTCAATCGAGGAAAAAAACTCAAAAGACGTGCACACTTCAAAACGACAATTTCAAGAGGCATATTTTGCACACATTTTGTCTTCTCTTTCTTTCTTTCTCTTGTGATAAATAAAAGGGCATGGAAAAATGCTCAACATCAGGAATTAATAAAGCCATGCAAATCCAGTCGACAGAAACGTTCACCCACCGTCGTCAGAATGATCATCAGCCACAGAGTCTACAAAGAATAAATGCTCAAGGTGTTTTAGAGAACTCTGTGCCCTCTAGCGGCCGCTGGGACGTAACCTGGGAACAGCTAGTAGTGAGAACACCGTGGAGGTGCACTGAAAGGTAAAAATTGAGCTAACCTGTAATCGGGTAGGCCCACTGATGGGCCTATCTCCCGAGTAGACCAAAATCAAAAAGACACAGGCTGGCCATCCTGCACTGCAGCAACATGTACCATCGCCAAGACTTGGAAGAAACCCAAATGTCCATCAACAGAACAATGCACCAAGAAGAAGGGGGCCCATGTGCACAATGGAACATGAGCCACGGAAGAGCATGCAACAGTGCCGCTGGCACCACCGTAGAAGGATCTAGAGATACCCACCCAAAAGGAAGTACGAAAGAAACCGAAATAGAAATATCCTATGACATCACTTATAGCTGTTACTTCAACATTGATACCCATGAAGTCATTTCCAAGAGAAGGCCGTGCATAGATGCAGAAAACCAACTATGCTTAACCAAGTGGAAAGGTGTAAGGAATGTATGAATTTGGATATGGGGGTTTACAGACATGTACTGATACATATGAAATATATAATCACAAAATACCTAAGGAATACCAGGAGAGGTCGACTCAACACTCTGTAATAACCTACACGGGAAAGGATCCAAAGATGAATAGATTGATACATACATATGATGAACCAGATGCAGTACACCTAGAACACACACCACATTTTTATCCAATTGGCTGTGATACTAGATAACAATTAAATTTTAAAAAACACACAAGAAGTAAGGAGATATAAGCTCTTGGGGGTTTGCCCTGACACACTGCACTCTCATTTGCAGCCTACTAACACAATTTCCAGGAAGCCTCTGTTGCAGGAAAACCCAGAGTTGGAAATGGAGAAATGCTGCCGCCTTGTGGCCGTTTCCCGCAAGAGCGGCTTCAAACGCATAGCTATGGTTCACTTAACATTCATAAGGACTCAGGCCTCTAAAAGACACCTGCCCTCAAAAAAAAAAAATGTCCTGAGCTCGGCCGTGGCCAAAAAAATTCAAAGCAGGCAAATGTGTCAAAGAGATAGTATGATAGAGGTAAGTTTTACTCACTCTTTATCAAAAAAAGGAAAATGGAGAAAAGCTCAACATCAGGAATCATCAGACTCCTCTAACCTACAAAAAGCTTTCAGCTCACCCAAGTTAACTACCGTCAGCCAAAAGACTACAAACAATAAATGCTGAAGGGGTTTTAGAGAACTCTGTTCCCTCTGTCTGTGGAGGACATGTCTAGTTGTAACAGCCAATAATGAGAACAGAAAGGAGCTGCGTTTTCAATTAAAAATTGAGCCACCCTTCCATCCAGAACACCCACAGCCGAGCCTCTCACCTGAGAAGACAGGCTGCAAGAGCTGCACTCCACGAGTTTTCACAGTAGCCAAGACACCGAAGCAACCCAAATGTCCATCAACAGATGAATGGATAAGAAGAGCTGGTCCGTGGACACAGTGGACTATTAGCCATGGAAAACAAGGAAACACTGCTCTTTGAGGCACCCGAGATGAGCCTAGAGATCATCACAGAACATGAGTTAAGTCGGAAAGCAAAAGGCATACCGTATGACATCACCTATAGGCGTTATCTAACAGCTGACACAAATGAACATATTTCCACAAAGAAAGACACTCACAGACTTAGAAAGCAAACTAAGCTTATGTAAAATGAAAGGTGGGGGGAATGGATAAATTAAGATTAGTGTCACCATATGTGTACAAATACGTATTAAATATATATATCAAACAGACCGACCATATAGCAAGGGAGGTCACCAGAACACTCTGCAATAATTTACATGGGAAGAGGATCTGTACAAGAATATATATATATATATATATATATAAAACGTACAAATGAACCAGATTCTGTACATATAGGACCAACAGTATTCTAATCATTACCCCGATTTAAACAAATTAAAAGAGCGAACAAGAAGTAATGTGACATACACTTCTGGGGTTTTTTCCTGGCACATTCCATTCTAATTGACAACCTGGGAACAGGACTTCCAGAACGCTCTGCTGCCCTAGTAACCAGATGTGGGAATGTAGCAATGCTGACGCCTTGTGGCCGTTTCCCACAGCAGCAGCTTTAAAGTCAGTGCTAATGGTCACTCAATATTCACACCCATTGCAGGCTTGTAAATGACACCTGCCCTCCAAAACAAAATCCTGGGGTCGAAAATCGACCAAAAAAGTCCAAAGAGGGCAACCTTCCAAGAAGACAATTTCGAGAGGTTTATTGTACTCACGGGTTTTTTTTTTCTGTTTTTGTTTAACAGAATAAAAAAAGGCGTGGGAAAATGCTGAACCTTAGGAATTATTAGACACGAAACTACACGTTAAAAAAACCTATCATGTCACACGACTCAGCATGGCCAGCAGCAAAACTTCTGCAAACAAGAAATGCTGACGGGGTGGTGAAGAAATGCGTACCCTCGGTTCTAAGTGGGACGTGGTAAGAGCCCCTAAGGAAAACACAGTGGAGTTGCCTGGAAAGGGTCAACATTGAGCGACCGTTCAATCAAGCATAGCCACTGCTGGGTCTATCACCTGAGAGGATGAGAATCAAAAAGACACGGGCTGGCAATCCTGCAATCCAGCAATGTTTACCATAGCCAACACTTGGAAGCAATGAAAATGCCCAGCCACAGAGGAATGCAGAAAGGAGCAGTGGTCCATGGACACAATGGAAGAGTACTCCAGTGAAAAGTAGAAATTCCATTTTAAAAACAGATATAAGTAAGGAGACATCAGCTTTGGGGGGTTTCTCCAGACACATCCCACCGTCATTGATAACCAAGGAACACCACTGGCAGGAAGGCCTGTTTCACTAGTTACCAGAGTGGGAAACGCAGAAATGCTGCAGCCCTGTGGCCGTTACCTGCAACGGCAGCTTGAAAACCCGTGCTAATGGTCACTTCGTGTGCACAAGTCCTGGAGGGCTGTCAATGAAACCTGCCCTCAAAATGTCTTGAGGGAGGTAGTGGCCAAAATATTTCAAAAGGCGGCACATAGTTCAAGAAAAGAATGTGATGAGGTAAGCTACACACACAGTTTGAAGAAAAAAAGGGCATCCCTGAAAGCTCAATTTCAAGGCTTTATGAGACGCATGCAAATCCAACCACAGAGGTATCGGCTCACACCAGTCAGAAGAACCATCAGCAACAAGACTACCAACAATTCATGCTGAAGGGGTTGTGGAGAAGTGCATACCCTCTAGGTTAAGTGGGACTTTGCCGCCAGCCGCGGCGGGTCCTCAAAGTGTAGCAACAACCGACGAGAGGGGGTAGGGAACTGAACGCACCAACGTATGGGATCAGAAGGGCACAAGCAACTGACGCTTGCAAGGCAAGTTTAATAACAAAGCCTAGCCGTATATATACCCCTAAAGCAGGGAATTTGCTTCGTCACGCCTTATCGGCATCAGCTGGTTGGTTGGCTTCTCGGCTTAGTCACACCTTATCAGCATCAGCTGGTTGGTTGGCTGCTCGGCTTCTCCCTCAAAGGCACCAATTTCCCCTCCAGGGTTGCTTTTCCTAGCTTTAGGGAACAACCAGGGACTCCCAGTAACTGAGCAGGTCCCTGGAGCGATTTGGCCAAAGACCATCTCCTTTTGTATGTTCATACCATAAAGTCCAGGATGCATACCAAGGAGAGTACAGTCGGGCCCTGAGGCTTAGGAGGGTCTTAGTGGCGCCTTCCTCAGAGGGCAATGCTCGCCACAGGACTTCACCTGGTAAGAGGCACTAATGGGAACAGAATGGAGGTGCCTTTACAAGGTAAACACTGAGTTACGATATGATCCAGCAGGCCCACTCCTGGGCCTATAACCTAAGAAAGAAGACAGAAGTGGAAAGACACAGGCAGGCAAATCTGCATTGCAGGAGTATTACAATAGCCAGGACATGGAAGCAAGCAGAAAGCCCATCAACAGATGAGTGGACAAAGAAGAACAGGGACCTGAGCAGGTGGAATATTAGCCAAGGAACAAAAGGAAACAATGCCATCAACAGCACCATCGGTGAGGCTAGAGTTCATCACGCACCTTGCAGTAAGTCACAGAGCGAAAGATACATAGCCTACGATATCACGTATAGGTGTTCCCTGAAAATTGATATCACTGAAGATATTTCCACAGAGAAAGGCAATCACAGATGCAATAAACAGATTTATGGTTCACCCATGGACAGGTGTGAGAATTGTGTACATTAGGAAATTGGGTTTAAGAGAGAGATACAAACACACGTGAAATACAAAATCACCAAAGGCCTACGGAATACCAAGAGAAGAGTACTCAACATTGTGTCATAAGCTACATGGGAAAAGGATCCAAAGAAGACTAGATACGTGTTTATGTGTAAAAGAGCCACCTCTTTCACACCTACAACAAGCAAAACATTGTAATCAAACTTGCTGTGAGAAACAATAAACATTGAATTAAAAAACGAACAAGTCAGTCGTGAGGCACAAACATAAGGGGCTTTTTCCTGGCACAGTCCATTCTAATTGACAACCGAGAATACGACTTCCACGGAGGCTCTGTTGCCCGAGTAACCAGGTTTGGTAAAGGAGACCTGCTGCCGCCTTGTGGCCGTTTCTCAAAACAGCAGCTTTAAACCCAGTGCTAATGGTCACTTGATATTCAAAATCATTGCAGGCCTATAAATGACACCTGCCCTCAAAAACGATTCTTGGGTCGTCAATCGAGGAAAAAAACTCAAAAGACGTGCACACTTCAAAACGACAATTTCAAGAGGCATATTTTGCGCACATTTTGTCTTCTCTTTCTTTCTTTCTCTTGTGATAAATAAAAGGGCATGGAAAAATGCTCAACATCAGGAATTAATAAAGCCATGCAAATCCAGTCGACAGAAACGTTCACCCACCGTCGTCAGAATGATCATCAGCCACAGAGTCTACAAAGAATAAATGCTCAAGGTGTTTTAGAGAACTCTGTGCCCTCTAGCGGCCGCTGGGACGTAACCTGGGAACAGCTAGTAGTGAGAACACCGTGGAGGTGCACTGAAAGGTAAAAATTGAGCTAACCTGTAATCGGGTAGGCCCACTGATGGGCCTATCTCCCGAGTAGACCAAAATCAAAAAGACACAGGCTGGCCATCCTGCACTGCAGCAACATGTACCATCGCCAAGACTTGGAAGAAACCCAAATGTCCATCAACAGAACAATGCACCAAGAAGAAGGGGGCCCATGTGCACAATGGAACATGAGCCACGGAAGAGCATGCAACAGTGCCGCTGGCACCACCGTAGAAGGATCTAGAGATACCCACCCAAAAGGAAGTACGAAAGAAACCGAAATAGAAATATCCTATGACATCACTTATAGCTGTTACTTCAACATTGATACCCATGAAGTCATTTCCAAGAGAAGGCCGTGCATAGATGCAGAAAACCAACTATGCTTAACCAAGTGGAAAGGTGTAAGGAATGTATGAATTTGGATATGGGGGTTTACAGACATGTACTGATACATATGAAATATATAATCACAAAATACCTAAGGAATACCAGGAGAGGTCGACTCAACACTCTGTAATAACCTACACGGGAAAGGATCCAAAGATGAATAGATTGATACATACATATGATGAACCAGATGCAGTACACCTAGAACACACACCACATTTTTATCCAATTGGCTGTGATACTAGATAACAATTAAATTTTAAAAAACACACAAGAAGTAAGAAGATATAAGCTCTTGGGGGTTTGCCCTGACACACTGCACTCTCATTTGCAGCCTACTAACACAATTTCCAGGAAGCCTCTGTTGCAGGAAAACCCAGAGTTGGAAATGGAGAAATGCTGCCGCCTTGTGGCCGTTTCCCGCAAGAGCGGCTTCAAACGCATAGCTATGGGTCACTTAACATTCATAAGGACTCAGGCCTCTAAAAGACACCTGCCCTCAAAAAAAAAAAAATGTCCTGAGCTCGGCCGTGGCCAAAAAAATTCAAAGCAGGCAAATGTGTCAAAGAGATAGTATGATAGAGGTAAGTTTTACTCACTCTTTATCAAAAAAAGGAAAATGGAGAAAAGCTCAACATCAGGAATCATCAGACTCCTCTAACCTACAAAAAGCTTTCAGCTCACCCAAGTTAACTACCGTCAGCCAAAAGACTACAAACAATAAATGCTGAAGGGGTTTTAGAGAACTCTGTTCCCTCTGTCTGTGGAGGACATGTCTAGTTGTAACAGCCAATAATGAGAACAGAAAGGAGCTGCGTTTTCAATTAAAAATTGAGCCACCCTTCCATCCAGAACACCCACAGCCGAGCCTCTCACCTGAGAAGACAGGCTGCAAGAGCTGCACTCCACGAGTTTTCACAGTAGCCAAGACACCGAAGCAACCCAAATGTCCATCAACAGATGAATGGATAAGAAGAGCTGGTCCGTGGACACAGTGGACTATTAGCCATGGAAAACAAGGAAACACTGCTCTTTGAGGCACCCGAGATGAGCCTAGAGATCATCACAGAACATGAGTTAAGTCGGAAAGCAAAAGGCATACCGTATGACATCACCTATAGGCGTTATCTAACAGCTGACACAAATGAACATATTTCCACAAAGAAAGACACTCACAGACTTAGAAAGCAAACTAAGCTTATGTAAAATGAAAGGTGGGGGGAATGGATAAATTAAGATTAGTGTCACCATATGTGTACAAATACGTATTAAATATATATATCAAACAGACCGACCATATAGCAAGGGAGGTCACCAGAACACTCTGCAATAATTTACATGGGAAGAGGATCTGTACAAGAATATATATATATATATATAAAACGTACAAATGAACCAGATTCTGTACATATAGGACCAACAGTATTCTAATCATTACCCCGATTTAAACAAATTAAAAGAGCGAACAAGAAGTAATGTGACATACACTTCTGGGGTTTTTTCCTGGCACATTCCATTCTAATTGACAACCTGGGAACAGGACTTCCAGAACGCTCTGCTGCCCTAGTAACCAGATGTGGGAATGTAGCAATGCTGACGCCTTGTGGCCGTTTCCCACAGCAGCAGCTTTAAAGTCAGTGCTAATGGTCACTCAATATTCACACCCATTGCAGGCTTGTAAATGACACCTGCCCTCCAAAACAAAATCCTGGGGTCGAAAATGGACCAAAAAAGTCCAAAGAGGGCAACCTTCCAAGAAGACAATTTCGAGAGGTTTATTGTACTCACGGGTTTTTTTTTTCTGTTTTTGTTTAACAGAATAAAAAAAGGCGTGGGAAAATGCTGAACCTTAGGAATTATTAGACACGAAACTACACGTTAAAAAAACCTATCATGTCACACGACTCAGCATGGCCAGCAGCAAAACTTCTGCAAACAAGAAATGCTGACGGGGTGGTGAAGAAATGCGTACCCTCGGTTCTAAGTGGGACGTGGTAAGAGCCCCTAAGGAAAACACAGTGGAGTTGCCTGGAAAGGGTCAACATTGAGCGACCGTTCAATCAAGCATAGCCACTGCTGGGTCTATCACCTGAGAGGATGAGAATCAAAAAGACACGGGCTGGCAATCCTGCAATCCAGCAATGTTTACCATAGCCAACACTTGGAAGCAATGAAAATGCCCAGCCACAGAGGAATGCAGAAAGGAGCAGTGGTCCATGGACACAATGGAAGAGTACTCCAGTGAAAAGTAGAAATTCCATTTTAAAAACAGATATAAGTAAGGAGACATCAGCTTTGGGGGGTTTCTCCAGACACATCCCACCGTCATTGATAACCAAGGAACACCACTGGCAGGAAGGCCTGTTTCACTAGTTACCAGAGTGGGAAACGCAGAAATGCTGCAGCCCTGTGGCCGTTACCTGCAACGGCAGCTTGAAAACCCGTGCTAATGGTCACTTCGTGTGCACAAGTCCTGGAGGGCTGTCAATGAAACCTGCCCTCAAAATGTCTTGAGGGAGGTAGTGGCCAAAATATTTCAAAAGGCGGCACATAGTTCAAGAAAAGAATGTGATGAGGTAAGCTACACACACAGTTTGAAGAAAAAAAGGGCATCCCTGAAAGCTCAATTTCAAGGCTTTATGAGACGCATGCAAATCCAACCACAGAGGTATCGGCTCACACCAGTCAGAAGAACCATCAGCAACAAGACTACCAACAATTCATGCTGAAGGGGTTGTGGAGAAGTGCATACCCTCTAGGTTAAGTGGGACTTTGCCGCCAGCCGCGGCGGGTCCTCAAAGTGTAGCAACAACCGACGAGAGGGGGTAGGGAACTGAACGCACCAACGTATGGGATCAGAAGGGCACAAGCAACTGACGCTTGCAAGGCAAGTTTAATAACAAAGCCTAGCCGTATATATACCCCTAAAGCAGGGAATTTGCTTCGTCACGCCTTATCGGCATCAGCTGGTTGGTTGGCTTCTCGGCTTAGTCACACCTTATCAGCATCAGCTGGTTGGTTGGCTGCGCGGCTTCTCCCTCAAAGGCACCAATTTCCCCTCCAGGGTTGCTTTTCCTAGCTTTAGGGAACAACCAGGGACTCCCAGTAACTGAGCAGGTCCCTGGAGCGATTTGGCCAAAGACCATCTCCTTTTGTATGTTCATACCATAAAGTCCAGGATGCATACCAAGGAGAGTACAGTCGGGCCCTGAGGCTTAGGAGGGTCTTAGTGGCGCCTTCCTCAGAGGGCAATGCTCGCCACAGGACTTCACCTGGTAAGAGGCACTAATGGGAACAGAATGGAGGTGCCTTTACAAGGTAAACACTGAGTTACGATATGATCCAGCAGGCCCACTCCTGGGCCTATAACCTAAGAAAGAAGACAGAAGTGGAAAGACACAGGCAGGCAAATCTGCATTGCAGGAGTATTACAATAGCCAGGACATGGAAGCAAGCAGAAAGCCCATCAACAGATGAGTGGACAAAGAAGAACAGGGACCTGAGCAGGTGGAATATTAGCCAAGGAACAAAAGGAAACAATGCCATCAACAGCACCATCGGTGAGGCTAGAGTTCATCACGCACCTTGCAGTAAGTCACAGAGCGAAAGATACATAGCCTACGATATCACGTATAGGTGTTCCCTGAAAATTGATATCACTGAAGATATTTCCACAGAGAAAGGCAATCACAGATGCAATAAACAGATTTATGGTTCACCCATGGACAGGTGTGAGAATTGTGTACATTAGGAAATTGGGTTTAAGAGAGAGATACAAACACACGTGAAATACAAAATCACCAAAGGCCTACGGAATACCAAGAGAAGAGTACTCAACATTGTGTCATAAGCTACATGGGAAAAGGATCCAAAGAAGACTAGATACGTGTTTATGTGTAAAAGAGCCACCTCTTTCACACCTACAACAAGCAAAACATTGTAATCAAACTTGCTGTGAGAAACAATAAACATTGAATTAAAAAACGAACAAGTCAGTCGTGAGGCACAAACATAAGGGGCTTTTTCCTGGCACAGTCCATTCTAATTGACAACCGAGAATACGACTTCCACGGAGGCTCTGTTGCCCGAGTAACCAGGTTTGGTAAAGGAGACCTGCTGCCGCCTTGTGGCCGTTTCTCAAAACAGCAGCTTTAAACCCAGTGCTAATGGTCACTTGATATTCAAAATCATTGCAGGCCTATAAATGACACCTGCCCTCAAAAACGATTCTTGGGTCGTCAATCGAGGAAAAAAACTCAAAAGACGTGCACACTTCAAAACGACAATTTCAAGAGGCATATTTTGCGCACATTTTGTCTTCTCTTTCTTTCTTTCTCTTGTGATAAGTAAAAGGGCATGGAAAAATGCTCAACATCAGGAATTAATAAAGCCATGCAAATCCAGTCGACAGAAACGTTCACCCACCGTCGTCAGAATGATCATCAGCCACAGAGTCTACAAAGAATAAATGCTCAAGGTGTTTTAGAGAACTCTGTGCCCTCTAGCGGCCGCTGGGACGTAACCTGGGAACAGCTAGTAGTGAGAACACCGTGGAGGTGCACTGAAAGGTAAAAATTGAGCTAACCTGTAATCGGGTAGGCCCACTGATGGGCCTATCTCCCGAGTAGACCAAAATCAAAAAGACACAGGCTGGCCATCCTGCACTGCAGCAACATGTACCATCGCCAAGACTTGGAAGAAACCCAAATGTCCATCAACAGAACAATGCACCAAGAAGAAGGGGGCCCATGTGCACAATGGAACATGAGCCACGGAAGAGCATGCAACAGTGCCGCTGGCACCACCGTAGAAGGATCTAGAGATACCCACCCAAAAGGAAGTACGAAAGAAACCGAAATAGAAATATCCTATGACATCACTTATAGCTGTTACTTCAACATTGATACCCATGAAGTCATTTCCAAGAGAAGGCCGTGCATAGATGCAGAAAACCAACTATGCTTAACCAAGTGGAAAGGTGTAAGGAATGTATGAATTTGGATATGGGGGTTTACAGACATGTACTGATACATATGAAATATATAATCACAAAATACCTAAGGAATACCAGGAGAGGTCGACTCAACACTCTGTAATAACCTACACGGGAAAGGATCCAAAGATGAATAGATTGATACATACATATGATGAACCAGATGCAGTACACCTAGAACACACACCACATTTTTATCCAATTGGCTGTGATACTAGATAACAATTAAATTTTAAAAAACACACAAGAAGTAAGGAGATATAAGCTCTTGGGGGTTTGCCCTGACACACTGCACTCTCATTTGCAGCCTACTAACACAATTTCCAGGAAGCCTCTGTTGCAGGAAAACCCAGAGTTGGAAATGGAGAAATGCTGCCGCCTTGTGGCCGTTTCCCGCAAGAGCGGCTTCAAACGCATAGCTATGGTTCACTTAACATTCATAAGGACTCAGGCCTCTAAAAGACACCTGCCCTCAAAAAAAAAAAATGTCCTGAGCTCGGCCGTGGCCAAAAAAATTCAAAGCAGGCAAATGTGTCAAAGAGATAGTATGATAGAGGTAAGTTTTACTCACTCTTTATCAAAAAAAGGAAAATGGAGAAAAGCTCAACATCAGGAATCATCAGACTCCTCTAACCTACAAAAAGCTTTCAGCTCACCCAAGTTAACTACCGTCAGCCAAAAGACTACAAACAATAAATGCTGAAGGGGTTTTAGAGAACTCTGTTCCCTCTGTCTGTGGAGGACATGTCTAGTTGTAACAGCCAATAATGAGAACAGAAAGGAGCTGCGTTTTCAATTAAAAATTGAGCCACCCTTCCATCCAGAACACCCACAGCCGAGCCTCTCACCTGAGAAGACAGGCTGCAAGAGCTGCACTCCACGAGTTTTCACAGTAGCCAAGACACCGAAGCAACCCAAATGTCCATCAACAGATGAATGGATAAGAAGAGCTGGTCCGTGGACACAGTGGACTATTAGCCATGGAAAACAAGGAAACACTGCTCTTTGAGGCACCCGAGATGAGCCTAGAGATCATCACAGAACATGAGTTAAGTCGGAAAGCAAAAGGCATACCGTATGACATCACCTATAGGCGTTATCTAACAGCTGACACAAATGAACATATTTCCACAAAGAAAGACACTCACAGACTTAGAAAGCAAACTAAGCTTATGTAAAATGAAAGGTGGGGGGAATGGATAAATTAAGATTAGTGTCACCATATGTGTACAAATACGTATTAAATATATATATCAAACAGACCGACCATATAGCAAGGGAGGTCACCAGAACACTCTGCAATAATTTACATGGGAAGAGGATCTGTACAAGAATATATATATATATATATATATATATAAAACGTACAAATGAACCAGATTCTGTACATATAGGACCAACAGTATTCTAATCATTACCCCGATTTAAACAAATTAAAAGAGCGAACAAGAAGTAATGTGACATACACTTCTGGGGTTTTTTCCTGGCACATTCCATTCTAATTGACAACCTGGGAACAGGACTTCCAGAACGCTCTGCTGCCCTAGTAACCAGATGTGGGAATGTAGCAATGCTGACGCCTTGTGGCCGTTTCCCACAGCAGCAGCTTTAAAGTCAGTGCTAATGGTCACTCAATATTCACACCCATTGCAGGCTTGTAAATGACACCTGCCCTCCAAAACAAAATCCTGGGGTCGAAAATCGACCAAAAAAGTCCAAAGAGGGCAACCTTCCAAGAAGACAATTTCGAGAGGTTTATTGTACTCACGGGTTTTTTTTTTCTGTTTTTGTTTAACAGAATAAAAAAAGGCGTGGGAAAATGCTGAACCTTAGGAATTATTAGACACGAAACTACACGTTAAAAAAACCTATCATGTCACACGACTCAGCATGGCCAGCAGCAAAACTTCTGCAAACAAGAAATGCTGACGGGGTGGTGAAGAAATGCGTACCCTCGGTTCTAAGTGGGACGTGGTAAGAGCCCCTAAGGAAAACACAGTGGAGTTGCCTGGAAAGGGTCAACATTGAGCGACCGTTCAATCAAGCATAGCCACTGCTGGGTCTATCACCTGAGAGGATGAGAATCAAAAAGACACGGGCTGGCAATCCTGCAATCCAGCAATGTTTACCATAGCCAACACTTGGAAGCAATGAAAATGCCCAGCCACAGAGGAATGCAGAAAGGAGCAGTGGTCCATGGACACAATGGAAGAGTACTCCAGTGAAAAGTAGAAATTCCATTTTAAAAACAGATATAAGTAAGGAGACATCAGCTTTGGGGGGTTTCTCCAGACACATCCCACCGTCATTGATAACCAAGGAACACCACTGGCAGGAAGGCCTGTTTCACTAGTTACCAGAGTGGGAAACGCAGAAATGCTGCAGCCCTGTGGCCGTTACCTGCAACGGCAGCTTGAAAACCCGTGCTAATGGTCACTTCGTGTGCACAAGTCCTGGAGGGCTGTCAATGAAACCTGCCCTCAAAATGTCTTGAGGGAGGTAGTGGCCAAAATATTTCAAAAGGCGGCACATAGTTCAAGAAAAGAATGTGATGAGGTAAGCTACACACACAGTTTGAAGAAAAAAAGGGCATCCCTGAAAGCTCAATTTCAAGGCTTTATGAGACGCATGCAAATCCAACCACAGAGGTATCGGCTCACACCAGTCAGAAGAACCATCAGCAACAAGACTACCAACAATTCATGCTGAAGGGGTTGTGGAGAAGTGCATACCCTCTAGGTTAAGTGGGACTTTGCCGCCAGCCGCGGCGGGTCCTCAAAGTGTAGCAACAACCGACGAGAGGGGGTAGGGAACTGAACGCACCAACGTATGGGATCAGAAGGGCACAAGCAACTGACGCTTGCAAGGCAAGTTTAATAACAAAGCCTAGCCGTATATATACCCCTAAAGCAGGGAATTTGCTTCGTCACGCCTTATCGGCATCAGCTGGTTGGTTGGCTTCTCGGCTTAGTCACACCTTATCAGCATCAGCTGGTTGGTTGGCTGCTCGGCTTCTCCCTCAAAGGCACCAATTTCCCCTCCAGGGTTGCTTTTCCTAGCTTTAGGGAACAACCAGGGACTCCCAGTAACTGAGCAGGTCCCTGGAGCGATTTGGCCAAAGACCATCTCCTTTTGTATGTTCATACCATAAAGTCCAGGATGCATACCAAGGAGAGTACAGTCGGGCCCTGAGGCTTAGGAGGGTCTTAGTGGCGCCTTCCTCAGAGGGCAATGCTCGCCACAGGACTTCACCTGGTAAGAGGCACTAATGGGAACAGAATGGAGGTGCCTTTACAAGGTAAACACTGAGTTACGATATGATCCAGCAGGCCCACTCCTGGGCCTATAACCTAAGAAAGAAGACAGAAGTGGAAAGACACAGGCAGGCAAATCTGCATTGCAGGAGTATTACAATAGCCAGGACATGGAAGCAAGCAGAAAGCCCATCAACAGATGAGTGGACAAAGAAGAACAGGGACCTGAGCAGGTGGAATATTAGCCAAGGAACAAAAGGAAACAATGCCATCAACAGCACCATCGGTGAGGCTAGAGTTCATCACGCACCTTGCAGTAAGTCACAGAGCGAAAGATACATAGCCTACGATATCACGTATAGGTGTTCCCTGAAAATTGATATCACTGAAGATATTTCCACAGAGAAAGGCAATCACAGATGCAATAAACAGATTTATGGTTCACCCATGGACAGGTGTGAGAATTGTGTACATTAGGAAATTGGGTTTAAGAGAGAGATACAAACACACGTGAAATACAAAATCACCAAAGGCCTACGGAATACCAAGAGAAGAGTACTCAACATTGTGTCATAAGCTACATGGGAAAAGGATCCAAAGAAGACTAGATACGTGTTTATGTGTAAAAGAGCCACCTCTTTCACACCTACAACAAGCAAAACATTGTAATCAAACTTGCTGTGAGAAACAATAAACATTGAATTAAAAAACGAACAAGTCAGTCGTGAGGCACAAACATAAGGGGCTTTTTCCTGGCACAGTCCATTCTAATTGACAACCGAGAATACGACTTCCACGGAGGCTCTGTTGCCCGAGTAACCAGGTTTGGTAAAGGAGACCTGCTGCCGCCTTGTGGCCGTTTCTCAAAACAGCAGCTTTAAACCCAGTGCTAATGGTCACTTGATATTCAAAATCATTGCAGGCCTATAAATGACACCTGCCCTCAAAAACGATTCTTGGGTCGTCAATCGAGGAAAAAAACTCAAAAGACGTGCACACTTCAAAACGACAATTTCAAGAGGCATATTTTGCGCACATTTTGTCTTCTCTTTCTTTCTTTCTCTTGTGATAAGTAAAAGGGCATGGAAAAATGCTCAACATCAGGAATTAATAAAGCCATGCAAATCCAGTCGACAGAAACGTTCACCCACCGTCGTCAGAATGATCATCAGCCACAGAGTCTACAAAGAATAAATGCTCAAGGTGTTTTAGAGAACTCTGTGCCCTCTAGCGGCCGCTGGGACGTAACCTGGGAACAGCTAGTAGTGAGAACACCGTGGAGGTGCACTGAAAGGTAAAAATTGAGCTAACCTGTAATCGGGTAGGCCCACTGATGGGCCTATCTCCCGAGTAGACCAAAATCAAAAAGACACAGGCTGGCCATCCTGCACTGCAGCAACATGTACCATCGCCAAGACTTGGAAGAAACCCAAATGTCCATCAACAGAACAATGCACCAAGAAGAAGGGGGCCCATGTGCACAATGGAACATGAGCCACGGAAGAGCATGCAACAGTGCCGCTGGCACCACCGTAGAAGGATCTAGAGATACCCACCCAAAAGGAAGTACGAAAGAAACCGAAATAGAAATATCCTATGACATCACTTATAGCTGTTACTTCAACATTGATACCCATGAAGTCATTTCCAAGAGAAGGCCGTGCATAGATGCAGAAAACCAACTATGCTTAACCAAGTGGAAAGGTGTAAGGAATGTATGAATTTGGATATGGGGGTTTACAGACATGTACTGATACATATGAAATATATAATCACAAAATACCTAAGGAATACCAGGAGAGGTCGACTCAACACTCTGTAATAACCTACACGGGAAAGGATCCAAAGATGAATAGATTGATACATACATATGATGAACCAGATGCAGTACACCTAGAACACACACCACATTTTTATCCAATTGGCTGTGATACTAGATAACAATTAAATTTTAAAAAACACACAAGAAGTAAGAAGATATAAGCTCTTGGGGGTTTGCCCTGACACACTGCACTCTCATTTGCAGCCTACTAACACAATTTCCAGGAAGCCTCTGTTGCAGGAAAACCCAGAGTTGGAAATGGAGAAATGCTGCCGCCTTGTGGCCGTTTCCCGCAAGAGCGGCTTCAAACGCATAGCTATGGGTCACTTAACATTCATAAGGACTCAGGCCTCTAAAAGACACCTGCCCTCAAAAAAAAAAAAATGTCCTGAGCTCGGCCGTGGCCAAAAAAATTCAAAGCAGGCAAATGTGTCAAAGAGATAGTATGATAGAGGTAAGTTTTACTCACTCTTTATCAAAAAAAGGAAAATGGAGAAAAGCTCAACATCAGGAATCATCAGACTCCTCTAACCTACAAAAAGCTTTCAGCTCACCCAAGTTAACTACCGTCAGCCAAAAGACTACAAACAATAAATGCTGAAGGGGTTTTAGAGAACTCTGTTCCCTCTGTCTGTGGAGGACATGTCTAGTTGTAACAGCCAATAATGAGAACAGAAAGGAGCTGCGTTTTCAATTAAAAATTGAGCCACCCTTCCATCCAGAACACCCACAGCCGAGCCTCTCACCTGAGAAGACAGGCTGCAAGAGCTGCACTCCACGAGTTTTCACAGTAGCCAAGACACCGAAGCAACCCAAATGTCCATCAACAGATGAATGGATAAGAAGAGCTGGTCCGTGGACACAGTGGACTATTAGCCATGGAAAACAAGGAAACACTGCTCTTTGAGGCACCCGAGATGAGCCTAGAGATCATCACAGAACATGAGTTAAGTCGGAAAGCAAAAGGCATACCGTATGACATCACCTATAGGCGTTATCTAACAGCTGACACAAATGAACATATTTCCACAAAGAAAGACACTCACAGACTTAGAAAGCAAACTAAGCTTATGTAAAATGAAAGGTGGGGGGAATGGATAAATTAAGATTAGTGTCACCATATGTGTACAAATACGTATTAAATATATATATCAAACAGACCGACCATATAGCAAGGGAGGTCACCAGAACACTCTGCAATAATTTACATGGGAAGAGGATCTGTACAAGAATATATATATATATATATAAAACGTACAAATGAACCAGATTCTGTACATATAGGACCAACAGTATTCTAATCATTACCCCGATTTAAACAAATTAAAAGAGCGAACAAGAAGTAATGTGACATACACTTCTGGGGTTTTTTCCTGGCACATTCCATTCTAATTGACAACCTGGGAACAGGACTTCCAGAACGCTCTGCTGCCCTAGTAACCAGATGTGGGAATGTAGCAATGCTGACGCCTTGTGGCCGTTTCCCACAGCAGCAGCTTTAAAGTCAGTGCTAATGGTCACTCAATATTCACACCCATTGCAGGCTTGTAAATGACACCTGCCCTCCAAAACAAAATCCTGGGGTCGAAAATCGACCAAAAAAGTCCAAAGAGGGCAACCTTCCAAGAAGACAATTTCGAGAGGTTTATTGTACTCACGGGTTTTTTTTTTCTGTTTTTGTTTAACAGAATAAAAAAAGGCGTGGGAAAATGCTGAACCTTAGGAATTATTAGACACGAAACTACACGTTAAAAAAACCTATCATGTCACACGACTCAGCATGGCCAGCAGCAAAACTTCTGCAAACAAGAAATGCTGACGGGGTGGTGAAGAAATGCGTACCCTCGGTTCTAAGTGGGACGTGGTAAGAGCCCCTAAGGAAAACACAGTGGAGTTGCCTGGAAAGGGTCAACATTGAGCGACCGTTCAATCAAGCATAGCCACTGCTGGGTCTATCACCTGAGAGGATGAGAATCAAAAAGACACGGGCTGGCAATCCTGCAATCCAGCAATGTTTACCATAGCCAACACTTGGAAGCAATGAAAATGCCCAGCCACAGAGGAATGCAGAAAGGAGCAGTGGTCCATGGACACAATGGAAGAGTACTCCAGTGAAAAGTAGAAATTCCATTTTAAAAACAGATATAAGTAAGGAGACATCAGCTTTGGGGGGTTTCTCCAGACACATCCCACCGTCATTGATAACCAAGGAACACCACTGGCAGGAAGGCCTGTTTCACTAGTTACCAGAGTGGGAAACGCAGAAATGCTGCAGCCCTGTGGCCGTTACCTGCAACGGCAGCTTGAAAACCCGTGCTAATGGTCACTTCGTGTGCACAAGTCCTGGAGGGCTGTCAATGAAACCTGCCCTCAAAATGTCTTGAGGGAGGTAGTGGCCAAAATATTTCAAAAGGCGGCACATAGTTCAAGAAAAGAATGTGATGAGGTAAGCTACACACACAGTTTGAAGAAAAAAAGGGCATCCCTGAAAGCTCAATTTCAAGGCTTTATGAGACGCATGCAAATCCAACCACAGAGGTATCGGCTCACACCAGTCAGAAGAACCATCAGCAACAAGACTACCAACAATTCATGCTGAAGGGGTTGTGGAGAAGTGCATACCCTCTAGGTTAAGTGGGACTTTGCCGCCAGCCGCGGCGGGTCCTCAAAGTGTAGCAACAACCGACGAGAGGGGGTAGGGAACTGAACGCACCAACGTATGGGATCAGAAGGGCACAAGCAACTGACGCTTGCAAGGCAAGTTTAATAACAAAGCCTAGCCGTATATATACCCCTAAAGCAGGGAATTTGCTTCGTCACGCCTTATCGGCATCAGCTGGTTGGTTGGCTTCTCGGCTTAGTCACACCTTATCAGCATCAGCTGGTTGGTTGGCTGCGCGGCTTCTCCCTCAAAGGCACCAATTTCCCCTCCAGGGTTGCTTTTCCTAGCTTTAGGGAACAACCAGGGACTCCCAGTAACTGAGCAGGTCCCTGGAGCGATTTGGCCAAAGACCATCTCCTTTTGTATGTTCATACCATAAAGTCCAGGATGCATACCAAGGAGAGTACAGTCGGGCCCTGAGGCTTAGGAGGGTCTTAGTGGCGCCTTCCTCAGAGGGCAATGCTCGCCACAGGACTTCACCTGGTAAGAGGCACTAATGGGAACAGAATGGAGGTGCCTTTACAAGGTAAACACTGAGTTACGATATGATCCAGCAGGCCCACTCCTGGGCCTATAACCTAAGAAAGAAGACAGAAGTGGAAAGACACAGGCAGGCAAATCTGCATTGCAGGAGTATTACAATAGCCAGGACATGGAAGCAAGCAGAAAGCCCATCAACAGATGAGTGGACAAAGAAGAACAGGGACCTGAGCAGGTGGAATATTAGCCAAGGAACAAAAGGAAACAATGCCATCAACAGCACCATCGGTGAGGCTAGAGTTCATCACGCACCTTGCAGTAAGTCACAGAGCGAAAGATACATAGCCTACGATATCACGTATAGGTGTTCCCTGAAAATTGATATCACTGAAGATATTTCCACAGAGAAAGGCAATCACAGATGCAATAAACAGATTTATGGTTCACCCATGGACAGGTGTGAGAATTGTGTACATTAGGAAATTGGGTTTAAGAGAGAGATACAAACACACGTGAAATACAAAATCACCAAAGGCCTACGGAATACCAAGAGAAGAGTACTCAACATTGTGTCATAAGCTACATGGGAAAAGGATCCAAAGAAGACTAGATACGTGTTTATGTGTAAAAGAGCCACCTCTTTCACACCTACAACAAGCAAAACATTGTAATCAAACTTGCTGTGAGAAACAATAAACATTGAATTAAAAAACGAACAAGTCAGTCGTGAGGCACAAACATAAGGGGCTTTTTCCTGGCACAGTCCATTCTAATTGACAACCGAGAATACGACTTCCACGGAGGCTCTGTTGCCCGAGTAACCAGGTTTGGTAAAGGAGACCTGCTGCCGCCTTGTGGCCGTTTCTCAAAACAGCAGCTTTAAACCCAGTGCTAATGGTCACTTGATATTCAAAATCATTGCAGGCCTATAAATGACACCTGCCCTCAAAAACGATTCTTGGGTCGTCAATCGAGGAAAAAAACTCAAAAGACGTGCACACTTCAAAACGACAATTTCAAGAGGCATATTTTGCGCACATTTTGTCTTCTCTTTCTTTCTTTCTCTTGTGATAAGTAAAAGGGCATGGAAAAATGCTCAACATCAGGAATTAATAAAGCCATGCAAATCCAGTCGACAGAAACGTTCACCCACCGTCGTCAGAATGATCATCAGCCACAGAGTCTACAAAGAATAAATGCTCAAGGTGTTTTAGAGAACTCTGTGCCCTCTAGCGGCCGCTGGGACGTAACCTGGGAACACCTAGTAGTGAGAACACCGTGGAGGTGCACTGAAAGGTAAAAATTGAGCTAACCTGTAATCGGGTAGGCCCACTGATGGGCCTATCTCCCGAGTAGACCAAAATCAAAAAGACACAGGCTGGCCATCCTGCACTGCAGCAACATGTACCATCGCCAAGACTTGGAAGAAACCCAAATGTCCATCAACAGAACAATGCACCAAGAAGAAGGGGGCCCATGTGCACAATGGAACATGAGCCACGGAAGAGCATGCAACAGTGCCGCTGGCACCACCGTAGAAGGATCTAGAGATACCCACCCAAAAGGAAGTACGAAAGAAACCGAAATAGAAATATCCTATGACATCACTTATAGCTGTTACTTCAACATTGATACCCATGAAGTCATTTCCAAGAGAAGGCCGTGCATAGATGCAGAAAACCAACTATGCTTAACCAAGTGGAAAGGTGTAAGGAATGTATGAATTTGGATATGGGGGTTTACAGACATGTACTGATACATATGAAATATATAATCACAAAATACCTAAGGAATACCAGGAGAGGTCGACTCAACACTCTGTAATAACCTACACGGGAAAGGATCCAAAGATGAATAGATTGATACATACATATGATGAACCAGATGCAGTACACCTAGAACACACACCACATTTTTATCCAATTGGCTGTGATACTAGATAACAATTAAATTTTAAAAAACACACAAGAAGTAAGGAGATATAAGCTCTTGGGGGTTTGCCCTGACACACTGCACTCTCATTTGCAGCCTACTAACACAATTTCCAGGAAGCCTCTGTTGCAGGAAAACCCAGAGTTGGAAATGGAGAAATGCTGCCGCCTTGTGGCCGTTTCCCGCAAGAGCGGCTTCAAACGCATAGCTATGGGTCACTTAACATTCATAAGGACTCAGGCCTCTAAAAGACACCTGCCCTCAAAAAAAAAAAAATGTCCTGAGCTCGGCCGTGGCCAAAAAAATTCAAAGCAGGCAAATGTGTCAAAGAGATAGTATGATAGAGGTAAGTTTTACTCACTCTTTATCAAAAAAAGGAAAATGGAGAAAAGCTCAACATCAGGAATCATCAGACTCCTCTAACCTACAAAAAGCTTTCAGCTCACCCAAGTTAACTACCGTCAGCCAAAAGACTACAAACAATAAATGCTGAAGGGGTTTTAGAGAACTCTGTTCCCTCTGTCTGTGGAGGACATGTCTAGTTGTAACAGCCAATAATGAGAACAGAAAGGAGCTGCGTTTTCAATTAAAAATTGAGCCACCCTTCCATCCAGAACACCCACAGCCGAGCCTCTCACCTGAGAAGACAGGCTGCAAGAGCTGCACTCCACGAGTTTTCACAGTAGCCAAGACACCGAAGCAACCCAAATGTCCATCAACAGATGAATGGATAAGAAGAGCTGGTCCGTGGACACAGTGGACTATTAGCCATGGAAAACAAGGAAACACTGCTCTTTGAGGCACCCGAGATGAGCCTAGAGATCATCACAGAACATGAGTTAAGTCGGAAAGCAAAAGGCATACCGTATGACATCACCTATAGGCGTTATCTAACAGCTGACACAAATGAACATATTTCCACAAAGAAAGACACTCACAGACTTAGAAAGCAAACTAAGCTTATGTAAAATGAAAGGTGGGGGGAATGGATAAATTAAGATTAGTGTCACCATATGTGTACAAATACGTATTAAATATATATATCAAACAGACCGACCATATAGCAAGGGAGGTCACCAGAACACTCTGCAATAATTTACATGGGAAGAGGATCTGTACAAGAATATATATATATATATATATATATATATAAAACGTACAAATGAACCAGATTCTGTACATATAGGACCAACAGTATTCTAATCATTACCCCGATTTAAACAAATTAAAAGAGCGAACAAGAAGTAATGTGACATACACTTCTGGGGTTTTTTCCTGGCACATTCCATTCTAATTGACAACCTGGGAACAGGACTTCCAGAACGCTCTGCTGCCCTAGTAACCAGATGTGGGAATGTAGCAATGCTGACGCCTTGTGGCCGTTTCCCACAGCAGCAGCTTTAAAGTCAGTGCTAATGGTCACTCAATATTCACACCCATTGCAGGCTTGTAAATGACACCTGCCCTCCAAAACAAAATCCTGGGGTCGAAAATCGACCAAAAAAGTCCAAAGAGGGCAACCTTCCAAGAAGACAATTTCGAGAGGTTTATTGTACTCACGGGTTTTTTTTTTCTGTTTTTGTTTAACAGAATAAAAAAAGGCGTGGGAAAATGCTGAACCTTAGGAATTATTAGACACGAAACTACACGTTAAAAAAACCTATCATGTCACACGACTCAGCATGGCCAGCAGCAAAACTTCTGCAAACAAGAAATGCTGACGGGGTGGTGAAGAAATGCGTACCCTCGGTTCTAAGTGGGACGTGGTAAGAGCCCCTAAGGAAAACACAGTGGAGTTGCCTGGAAAGGGTCAACATTGAGCGACCGTTCAATCAAGCATAGCCACTGCTGGGTCTATCACCTGAGAGGATGAGAATCAAAAAGACACGGGCTGGCAATCCTGCAATCCAGCAATGTTTACCATAGCCAACACTTGGAAGCAATGAAAATGCCCAGCCACAGAGGAATGCAGAAAGGAGCAGTGGTCCATGGACACAATGGAAGAGTACTCCAGTGAAAAGTAGAAATTCCATTTTAAAAACAGATATAAGTAAGGAGACATCAGCTTTGGGGGGTTTCTCCAGACACATCCCACCGTCATTGATAACCAAGGAACACCACTGGCAGGAAGGCCTGTTTCACTAGTTACCAGAGTGGGAAACGCAGAAATGCTGCAGCCCTGTGGCCGTTACCTGCAACGGCAGCTTGAAAACCCGTGCTAATGGTCACTTCGTGTGCACAAGTCCTGGAGGGCTGTCAATGAAACCTGCCCTCAAAATGTCTTGAGGGAGGTAGTGGCCAAAATATTTCAAAAGGCGGCACATAGTTCAAGAAAAGAATGTGATGAGGTAAGCTACACACACAGTTTGAAGAAAAAAAGGGCATCCCTGAAAGCTCAATTTCAAGGCTTTATGAGACGCATGCAAATCCAACCACAGAGGTATCGGCTCACACCAGTCAGAAGAACCATCAGCAACAAGACTACCAACAATTCATGCTGAAGGGGTTGTGGAGAAGTGCATACCCTCTAGGTTAAGTGGGACTTTGCCGCCAGCCGCGGCGGGTCCTCAAAGTGTAGCAACAACCGACGAGAGGGGGTAGGGAACTGAACGCACCAACGTATGGGATCAGAAGGGCACAAGCAACTGACGCTTGCAAGGCAAGTTTAATAACAAAGCCTAGCCGTATATATACCCCTAAAGCAGGGAATTTGCTTCGTCACGCCTTATCGGCATCAGCTGGTTGGTTGGCTTCTCGGCTTAGTCACACCTTATCAGCATCAGCTGGTTGGTTGGCTGCGCGGCTTCTCCCTCAAAGGCACCAATTTCCCCTCCAGGGTTGCTTTTCCTAGCTTTAGGGAACAACCAGGGACTCCCAGTAACTGAGCAGGTCCCTGGAGCGATTTGGCCAAAGACCATCTCCTTTTGTATGTTCATACCATAAAGTCCAGGATGCATACCAAGGAGAGTACAGTCGGGCCCTGAGGCTTAGGAGGGTCTTAGTGGCGCCTTCCTCAGAGGGCAATGCTCGCCACAGGACTTCACCTGGTAAGAGGCACTAATGGGAACAGAATGGAGGTGCCTTTACAAGGTAAACACTGAGTTACGATATGATCCAGCAGGCCCACTCCTGGGCCTATAACCTAAGAAAGAAGACAGAAGTGGAAAGACACAGGCAGGCAAATCTGCATTGCAGGAGTATTACAATAGCCAGGACATGGAAGCAAGCAGAAAGCCCATCAACAGATGAGTGGACAAAGAAGAACAGGGACCTGAGCAGGTGGAATATTAGCCAAGGAACAAAAGGAAACAATGCCATCAACAGCACCATCGGTGAGGCTAGAGTTCATCACGCACCTTGCAGTAAGTCACAGAGCGAAAGATACATAGCCTACGATATCACGTATAGGTGTTCCCTGAAAATTGATATCACTGAAGATATTTCCACAGAGAAAGGCAATCACAGATGCAATAAACAGATTTATGGTTCACCCATGGACAGGTGTGAGAATTGTGTACATTAGGAAATTGGGTTTAAGAGAGAGATACAAACACACGTGAAATACAAAATCACCAAAGGCCTACGGAATACCAAGAGAAGAGTACTCAACATTGTGTCATAAGCTACATGGGAAAAGGATCCAAAGAAGACTAGATACGTGTTTATGTGTAAAAGAGCCACCTCTTTCACACCTACAACAAGCAAAACATTGTAATCAAACTTGCTGTGAGAAACAATAAACATTGAATTAAAAAACGAACAAGTCAGTCGTGAGGCACAAACATAAGGGGCTTTTTCCTGGCACAGTCCATTCTAATTGACAACCGAGAATACGACTTCCACGGAGGCTCTGTTGCCCGAGTAACCAGGTTTGGTAAAGGAGACCTGCTGCCGCCTTGTGGCCGTTTCTCAAAACAGCAGCTTTAAACCCAGTGCTAATGGTCACTTGATATTCAAAATCATTGCAGGCCTATAAATGACACCTGCCCTCAAAAACGATTCTTGGGTCGTCAATCGAGGAAAAAAACTCAAAAGACGTGCACACTTCAAAACGACAATTTCAAGAGGCATATTTTGCGCACATTTTGTCTTCTCTTTCTTTCTTTCTCTTGTGATAAGTAAAAGGGCATGGAAAAATGCTCAACATCAGGAATTAATAAAGCCATGCAAATCCAGTCGACAGAAACGTTCACCCACCGTCGTCAGAATGATCATCAGCCACAGAGTCTACAAAGAATAAATGCTCAAGGTGTTTTAGAGAACTCTGTGCCCTCTAGCGGCCGCTGGGACGTAACCTGGGAACAGCTAGTAGTGAGAACACCGTGGAGGTGCACTGAAAGGTAAAAATTGAGCTAACCTGTAATCGGGTAGGCCCACTGATGGGCCTATCTCCCGAGTAGACCAAAATCAAAAAGACACAGGCTGGCCATCCTGCACTGCAGCAACATGTACCATCGCCAAGACTTGGAAGAAACCCAAATGTCCATCAACAGAACAATGCACCAAGAAGAAGGGGGCCCATGTGCACAATGGAACATGAGCCACGGAAGAGCATGCAACAGTGCCGCTGGCACCACCGTAGAAGGATCTAGAGATACCCACCCAAAAGGAAGTACGAAAGAAACCGAAATAGAAATATCCTATGACATCACTTATAGCTGTTACTTCAACATTGATACCCATGAAGTCATTTCCAAGAGAAGGCCGTGCATAGATGCAGAAAACCAACTATGCTTAACCAAGTGGAAAGGTGTAAGGAATGTATGAATTTGGATATGGGGGTTTACAGACATGTACTGATACATATGAAATATATAATCACAAAATACCTAAGGAATACCAGGAGAGGTCGACTCAACACTCTGTAATAACCTACACGGGAAAGGATCCAAAGATGAATAGATTGATACATACATATGATGAACCAGATGCAGTACACCTAGAACACACACCACATTTTTATCCAATTGGCTGTGATACTAGATAACAATTAAATTTTAAAAAACACACAAGAAGTAAGAAGATATAAGCTCTTGGGGGTTTGCCCTGACACACTGCACTCTCATTTGCAGCCTACTAACACAATTTCCAGGAAGCCTCTGTTGCAGGAAAACCCAGAGTTGGAAATGGAGAAATGCTGCCGCCTTGTGGCCGTTTCCCGCAAGAGCGGCTTCAAACGCATAGCTATGGGTCACTTAACATTCATAAGGACTCAGGCCTCTAAAAGACACCTGCCCTCAAAAAAAAAAAAATGTCCTGAGCTCGGCCGTGGCCAAAAAAATTCAAAGCAGGCAAATGTGTCAAAGAGATAGTATGATAGAGGTAAGTTTTACTCACTCTTTATCAAAAAAAGGAAAATGGAGAAAAGCTCAACATCAGGAATCATCAGACTCCTCTAACCTACAAAAAGCTTTCAGCTCACCCAAGTTAACTACCGTCAGCCAAAAGACTACAAACAATAAATGCTGAAGGGGTTTTAGAGAACTCTGTTCCCTCTGTCTGTGGAGGACATGTCTAGTTGTAACAGCCAATAATGAGAACAGAAAGGAGCTGCGTTTTCAATTAAAAATTGAGCCACCCTTCCATCCAGAACACCCACAGCCGAGCCTCTCACCTGAGAAGACAGGCTGCAAGAGCTGCACTCCACGAGTTTTCACAGTAGCCAAGACACCGAAGCAACCCAAATGTCCATCAACAGATGAATGGATAAGAAGAGCTGGTCCGTGGACACAGTGGACTATTAGCCATGGAAAACAAGGAAACACTGCTCTTTGAGGCACCCGAGATGAGCCTAGAGATCATCACAGAACATGAGTTAAGTCGGAAAGCAAAAGGCATACCGTATGACATCACCTATAGGCGTTATCTAACAGCTGACACAAATGAACATATTTCCACAAAGAAAGACACTCACAGACTTAGAAAGCAAACTAAGCTTATGTAAAATGAAAGGTGGGGGGAATGGATAAATTAAGATTAGTGTCACCATATGTGTACAAATACGTATTAAATATATATATCAAACAGACCGACCATATAGCAAGGGAGGTCACCAGAACACTCTGCAATAATTTACATGGGAAGAGGATCTGTACAAGAATATATATATATATATATAAAACGTACAAATGAACCAGATTCTGTACATATAGGACCAACAGTATTCTAATCATTACCCCGATTTAAACAAATTAAAAGAGCGAACAAGAAGTAATGTGACATACACTTCTGGGGTTTTTTCCTGGCACATTCCATTCTAATTGACAACCTGGGAACAGGACTTCCAGAACGCTCTGCTGCCCTAGTAACCAGATGTGGGAATGTAGCAATGCTGACGCCTTGTGGCCGTTTCCCACAGCAGCAGCTTTAAAGTCAGTGCTAATGGTCACTCAATATTCACACCCATTGCAGGCTTGTAAATGACACCTGCCCTCCAAAACAAAATCCTGGGGTCGAAAATCGACCAAAAAAGTCCAAAGAGGGCAACCTTCCAAGAAGACAATTTCGAGAGGTTTATTGTACTCACGGGTTTTTTTTTTCTGTTTTTGTTTAACAGAATAAAAAAAGGCGTGGGAAAATGCTGAACCTTAGGAATTATTAGACACGAAACTACACGTTAAAAAAACCTATCATGTCACACGACTCAGCATGGCCAGCAGCAAAACTTCTGCAAACAAGAAATGCTGACGGGGTGGTGAAGAAATGCGTACCCTCGGTTCTAAGTGGGACGTGGTAAGAGCCCCTAAGGAAAACACAGTGGAGTTGCCTGGAAAGGGTCAACATTGAGCGACCGTTCAATCAAGCATAGCCACTGCTGGGTCTATCACCTGAGAGGATGAGAATCAAAAAGACACGGGCTGGCAATCCTGCAATCCAGCAATGTTTACCATAGCCAACACTTGGAAGCAATGAAAATGCCCAGCCACAGAGGAATGCAGAAAGGAGCAGTGGTCCATGGACACAATGGAAGAGTACTCCAGTGAAAAGTAGAAATTCCATTTTAAAAACAGATATAAGTAAGGAGACATCAGCTTTGGGGGGTTTCTCCAGACACATCCCACCGTCATTGATAACCAAGGAACACCACTGGCAGGAAGGCCTGTTTCACTAGTTACCAGAGTGGGAAACGCAGAAATGCTGCAGCCCTGTGGCCGTTACCTGCAACGGCAGCTTGAAAACCCGTGCTAATGGTCACTTCGTGTGCACAAGTCCTGGAGGGCTGTCAATGAAACCTGCCCTCA
Source organism: Kogia breviceps (assembly GCF_026419965.1). Classification (NCBI taxonomy): domain Eukaryota; kingdom Metazoa; phylum Chordata; class Mammalia; order Artiodactyla; family Physeteridae; genus Kogia; species Kogia breviceps. Next base: position 96,946,806 of record NC_081310.1, read on the forward strand.
AAATGTCTTGAGGGAGGTAGTGGCCAAAATATTTCAAAAGGCGGCACATAGTTCAAGAAAAGAATGTGATGAGGTAAGCTACACACACAGTTTGAAGAAAAAAAGGGCATCCCTGAAAGCTCAATTTCAAGGCTTTATGAGACGCATGCAAATCCAACCACAGAGGTATCGGCTCACACCAGTCAGAAGAACCATCAGCAACAAGACTACCAACAATTCATGCTGAAGGGGTTGTGGAGAAGTGCATACCCTCTAGGTTAAGTGGGACTTTGCCGCCAGCCGCGGCGGGTCCTCAAAGTGTAGCAACAACCGACGAGAGGGGGTAGGGAACTGAACGCACCAACGTATGGGATCAGAAGGGCACAAGCAACTGACGCTTGCAAGGCAAGTTTAATAACAAAGCCTAGCCGTATATATACCCCTAAAGCAGGGAATTTGCTTCGTCACGCCTTATCGGCATCAGCTGGTTGGTTGGCTTCTCGGCTTAGTCACACCTTATCAGCATCAGCTGGTTGGTTGGCTGCGCGGCTTCTCCCTCAAAGGCACCAATTTCCCCTCCAGGGTTGCTTTTCCTAGCTTTAGGGAACAACCAGGGACTCCCAGTAACTGAGCAGGTCCCTGGAGCGATTTGGCCAAAGACCATCTCCTTTTGTATGTTCATACCATAAAGTCCAGGATGCATACCAAGGAGAGTACAGTCGGGCCCTGAGGCTTAGGAGGGTCTTAGTGGCGCCTTCCTCAGAGGGCAATGCTCGCCACAGGACTTCACCTGGTAAGAGGCACTAATGGGAACAGAATGGAGGTGCCTTTACAAGGTAAACACTGAGTTACGATATGATCCAGCAGGCCCACTCCTGGGCCTATAACCTAAGAAAGAAGACAGAAGTGGAAAGACACAGGCAGGCAAATCTGCATTGCAGGAGTATTACAATAGCCAGGACATGGAAGCAAGCAGAAAGCCCATCAACAGATGAGTGGACAAAGAAGAACAGGGACCTGAGCAGGTGGAATATTAGCCAAGGAACAAAAGGAAACAATGCCATCAACAGCACCATCGGTGAGGCTAGAGTTCATCACGCACCTTGCAGTAAGTCACAGAGCGAAAGATACATAGCCTACGATATCACGTATAGGTGTTCCCTGAAAATTGATATCACTGAAGATATTTCCACAGAGAAAGGCAATCACAGATGCAATAAACAGATTTATGGTTCACCCATGGACAGGTGTGAGAATTGTGTACATTAGGAAATTGGGTTTAAGAGAGAGATACAAACACACGTGAAATACAAAATCACCAAAGGCCTACGGAATACCAAGAGAAGAGTACTCAACATTGTGTCATAAGCTACATGGGAAAAGGATCCAAAGAAGACTAGATACGTGTTTATGTGTAAAAGAGCCACCTCTTTCACACCTACAACAAGCAAAACATTGTAATCAAACTTGCTGTGAGAAACAATAAACATTGAATTAAAAAACGAACAAGTCAGTCGTGAGGCACAAACATAAGGGGCTTTTTCCTGGCACAGTCCATTCTAATTGACAACCGAGAATACGACTTCCACGGAGGCTCTGTTGCCCGAGTAACCAGGTTTGGTAAAGGAGACCTGCTGCCGCCTTGTGGCCGTTTCTCAAAACAGCAGCTTTAAACCCAGTGCTAATGGTCACTTGATATTCAAAATCATTGCAGGCCTATAAATGACACCTGCCCTCAAAAACGATTCTTGGGTCGTCAATCGAGGAAAAAAACTCAAAAGACGTGCACACTTCAAAACGACAATTTCAAGAGGCATATTTTGCGCACATTTTGTCTTCTCTTTCTTTCTTTCTCTTGTGATAAGTAAAAGGGCATGGAAAAATGCTCAACATCAGGAATTAATAAAGCCATGCAAATCCAGTCGACAGAAACGTTCACCCACCGTCGTCAGAATGATCATCAGCCACAGAGTCTACAAAGAATAAATGCTCAAGGTGTTTTAGAGAACTCTGTGCCCTCTAGCGGCCGCTGGGACGTAACCTGGGAACACCTAGTAGTGAGAACACCGTGGAGGTGCACTGAAAGGTAAAAATTGAGCTAACCTGTAATCGGGTAGGCCCACTGATGGGCCTATCTCCCGAGTAGACCAAAATCAAAAAGACACAGGCTGGCCATCCTGCACTGCAGCAACATGTACCATCGCCAAGACTTGGAAGAAACCCAAATGTCCATCAACAGAACAATGCACCAAGAAGAAGGGGGCCCATGTGCACAATGGAACATGAGCCACGGAAGAGCATGCAACAGTGCCGCTGGCACCACCGTAGAAGGATCTAGAGATACCCACCCAAAAGGAAGTACGAAAGAAACCGAAATAGAAATATCCTATGACATCACTTATAGCTGTTACTTCAACATTGATACCCATGAAGTCATTTCCAAGAGAAGGCCGTGCATAGATGCAGAAAACCAACTATGCTTAACCAAGTGGAAAGGTGTAAGGAATGTATGAATTTGGATATGGGGGTTTACAGACATGTACTGATACATATGAAATATATAATCACAAAATACCTAAGGAATACCAGGAGAGGTCGACTCAACACTCTGTAATAACCTACACGGGAAAGGATCCAAAGATGAATAGATTGATACATACATATGATGAACCAGATGCAGTACACCTAGAACACACACCACATTTTTATCCAATTGGCTGTGATACTAGATAACAATTAAATTTTAAAAAACACACAAGAAGTAAGGAGATATAAGCTCTTGGGGGTTTGCCCTGACACACTGCACTCTCATTTGCAGCCTACTAACACAATTTCCAGGAAGCCTCTGTTGCAGGAAAACCCAGAGTTGGAAATGGAGAAATGCTGCCGCCTTGTGGCCGTTTCCCGCAAGAGCGGCTTCAAACGCATAGCTATGGGTCACTTAACATTCATAAGGACTCAGGCCTCTAAAAGACACCTGCCCTCAAAAAAAAAAAAATGTCCTGAGCTCGGCCGTGGCCAAAAAAATTCAAAGCAGGCAAATGTGTCAAAGAGATAGTATGATAGAGGTAAGTTTTACTCACTCTTTATCAAAAAAAGGAAAATGGAGAAAAGCTCAACATCAGGAATCATCAGACTCCTCTAACCTACAAAAAGCTTTCAGCTCACCCAAGTTAACTACCGTCAGCCAAAAGACTACAAACAATAAATGCTGAAGGGGTTTTAGAGAACTCTGTTCCCTCTGTCTGTGGAGGACATGTCTAGTTGTAACAGCCAATAATGAGAACAGAAAGGAGCTGCGTTTTCAATTAAAAATTGAGCCACCCTTCCATCCAGAACACCCACAGCCGAGCCTCTCACCTGAGAAGACAGGCTGCAAGAGCTGCACTCCACGAGTTTTCACAGTAGCCAAGACACCGAAGCAACCCAAATGTCCATCAACAGATGAATGGATAAGAAGAGCTGGTCCGTGGACACAGTGGACTATTAGCCATGGAAAACAAGGAAACACTGCTCTTTGAGGCACCCGAGATGAGCCTAGAGATCATCACAGAACATGAGTTAAGTCGGAAAGCAAAAGGCATACCGTATGACATCACCTATAGGCGTTATCTAACAGCTGACACAAATGAACATATTTCCACAAAGAAAGACACTCACAGACTTAGAAAGCAAACTAAGCTTATGTAAAATGAAAGGTGGGGGGAATGGATAAATTAAGATTAGTGTCACCATATGTGTACAAATACGTATTAAATATATATATCAAACAGACCGACCATATAGCAAGGGAGGTCACCAGAACACTCTGCAATAATTTACATGGGAAGAGGATCTGTACAAGAATATATATATATATATATATATATATATAAAACGTACAAATGAACCAGATTCTGTACATATAGGACCAACAGTATTCTAATCATTACCCCGATTTAAACAAATTAAAAGAGCGAACAAGAAGTAATGTGACATACACTTCTGGGGTTTTTTCCTGGCACATTCCATTCTAATTGACAACCTGGGAACAGGACTTCCAGAACGCTCTGCTGCCCTAGTAACCAGATGTGGGAATGTAGCAATGCTGACGCCTTGTGGCCGTTTCCCACAGCAGCAGCTTTAAAGTCAGTGCTAATGGTCACTCAATATTCACACCCATTGCAGGCTTGTAAATGACACCTGCCCTCCAAAACAAAATCCTGGGGTCGAAAATCGACCAAAAAAGTCCAAAGAGGGCAACCTTCCAAGAAGACAATTTCGAGAGGTTTATTGTACTCACGGGTTTTTTTTTTCTGTTTTTGTTTAACAGAATAAAAAAAGGCGTGGGAAAATGCTGAACCTTAGGAATTATTAGACACGAAACTACACGTTAAAAAAACCTATCATGTCACACGACTCAGCATGGCCAGCAGCAAAACTTCTGCAAACAAGAAATGCTGACGGGGTGGTGAAGAAATGCGTACCCTCGGTTCTAAGTGGGACGTGGTAAGAGCCCCTAAGGAAAACACAGTGGAGTTGCCTGGAAAGGGTCAACATTGAGCGACCGTTCAATCAAGCATAGCCACTGCTGGGTCTATCACCTGAGAGGATGAGAATCAAAAAGACACGGGCTGGCAATCCTGCAATCCAGCAATGTTTACCATAGCCAACACTTGGAAGCAATGAAAATGCCCAGCCACAGAGGAATGCAGAAAGGAGCAGTGGTCCATGGACACAATGGAAGAGTACTCCAGTGAAAAGTAGAAATTCCATTTTAAAAACAGATATAAGTAAGGAGACATCAGCTTTGGGGGGTTTCTCCAGACACATCCCACCGTCATTGATAACCAAGGAACACCACTGGCAGGAAGGCCTGTTTCACTAGTTACCAGAGTGGGAAACGCAGAAATGCTGCAGCCCTGTGGCCGTTACCTGCAACGGCAGCTTGAAAACCCGTGCTAATGGTCACTTCGTGTGCACAAGTCCTGGAGGGCTGTCAATGAAACCTGCCCTCAAAATGTCTTGAGGGAGGTAGTGGCCAAAATATTTCAAAAGGCGGCACATAGTTCAAGAAAAGAATGTGATGAGGTAAGCTACACACACAGTTTGAAGAAAAAAAGGGCATCCCTGAAAGCTCAATTTCAAGGCTTTATGAGACGCATGCAAATCCAACCACAGAGGTATCGGCTCACACCAGTCAGAAGAACCATCAGCAACAAGACTACCAACAATTCATGCTGAAGGGGTTGTGGAGAAGTGCATACCCTCTAGGTTAAGTGGGACTTTGCCGCCAGCCGCGGCGGGTCCTCAAAGTGTAGCAACAACCGACGAGAGGGGGTAGGGAACTGAACGCACCAACGTATGGGATCAGAAGGGCACAAGCAACTGACGCTTGCAAGGCAAGTTTAATAACAAAGCCTAGCCGTATATATACCCCTAAAGCAGGGAATTTGCTTCGTCACGCCTTATCGGCATCAGCTGGTTGGTTGGCTTCTCGGCTTAGTCACACCTTATCAGCATCAGCTGGTTGGTTGGCTGCGCGGCTTCTCCCTCAAAGGCACCAATTTCCCCTCCAGGGTTGCTTTTCCTAGCTTTAGGGAACAACCAGGGACTCCCAGTAACTGAGCAGGTCCCTGGAGCGATTTGGCCAAAGACCATCTCCTTTTGTATGTTCATACCATAAAGTCCAGGATGCATACCAAGGAGAGTACAGTCGGGCCCTGAGGCTTAGGAGGGTCTTAGTGGCGCCTTCCTCAGAGGGCAATGCTCGCCACAGGACTTCACCTGGTAAGAGGCACTAATGGGAACAGAATGGAGGTGCCTTTACAAGGTAAACACTGAGTTACGATATGATCCAGCAGGCCCACTCCTGGGCCTATAACCTAAGAAAGAAGACAGAAGTGGAAAGACACAGGCAGGCAAATCTGCATTGCAGGAGTATTACAATAGCCAGGACATGGAAGCAAGCAGAAAGCCCATCAACAGATGAGTGGACAAAGAAGAACAGGGACCTGAGCAGGTGGAATATTAGCCAAGGAACAAAAGGAAACAATGCCATCAACAGCACCATCGGTGAGGCTAGAGTTCATCACGCACCTTGCAGTAAGTCACAGAGCGAAAGATACATAGCCTACGATATCACGTATAGGTGTTCCCTGAAAATTGATATCACTGAAGATATTTCCACAGAGAAAGGCAATCACAGATGCAATAAACAGATTTATGGTTCACCCATGGACAGGTGTGAGAATTGTGTACATTAGGAAATTGGGTTTAAGAGAGAGATACAAACACACGTGAAATACAAAATCACCAAAGGCCTACGGAATACCAAGAGAAGAGTACTCAACATTGTGTCATAAGCTACATGGGAAAAGGATCCAAAGAAGACTAGATACGTGTTTATGTGTAAAAGAGCCACCTCTTTCACACCTACAACAAGCAAAACATTGTAATCAAACTTGCTGTGAGAAACAATAAACATTGAATTAAAAAACGAACAAGTCAGTCGTGAGGCACAAACATAAGGGGCTTTTTCCTGGCACAGTCCATTCTAATTGACAACCGAGAATACGACTTCCACGGAGGCTCTGTTGCCCGAGTAACCAGGTTTGGTAAAGGAGACCTGCTGCCGCCTTGTGGCCGTTTCTCAAAACAGCAGCTTTAAACCCAGTGCTAATGGTCACTTGATATTCAAAATCATTGCAGGCCTATAAATGACACCTGCCCTCAAAAACGATTCTTGGGTCGTCAATCGAGGAAAAAAACTCAAAAGACGTGCACACTTCAAAACGACAATTTCAAGAGGCATATTTTGCGCACATTTTGTCTTCTCTTTCTTTCTTTCTCTTGTGATAAATAAAAGGGCATGGAAAAATGCTCAACATCAGGAATTAATAAAGCCATGCAAATCCAGTCGACAGAAACGTTCACCCACCGTCGTCAGAATGATCATCAGCCACAGAGTCTACAAAGAATAAATGCTCAAGGTGTTTTAGAGAACTCTGTGCCCTCTAGCGGCCGCTGGGACGTAACCTGGGAACAGCTAGTAGTGAGAACACCGTGGAGGTGCACTGAAAGGTAAAAATTGAGCTAACCTGTAATCGGGTAGGCCCACTGATGGGCCTATCTCCCGAGTAGACCAAAATCAAAAAGACACAGGCTGGCCATCCTGCACTGCAGCAACATGTACCATCGCCAAGACTTGGAAGAAACCCAAATGTCCATCAACAGAACAATGCACCAAGAAGAAGGGGGCCCATGTGCACAATGGAACATGAGCCACGGAAGAGCATGCAACAGTGCCGCTGGCACCACCGTAGAAGGATCTAGAGATACCCACCCAAAAGGAAGTACGAAAGAAACCGAAATAGAAATATCCTATGACATCACTTATAGCTGTTACTTCAACATTGATACCCATGAAGTCATTTCCAAGAGAAGGCCGTGCATAGATGCAGAAAACCAACTATGCTTAACCAAGTGGAAAGGTGTAAGGAATGTATGAATTTGGATATGGGGGTTTACAGACATGTACTGATACATATGAAATATATAATCACAAAATACCTAAGGAATACCAGGAGAGGTCGACTCAACACTCTGTAATAACCTACACGGGAAAGGATCCAAAGATGAATAGATTGATACATACATATGATGAACCAGATGCAGTACACCTAGAACACACACCACATTTTTATCCAATTGGCTGTGATACTAGATAACAATTAAATTTTAAAAAACACACAAGAAGTAAGGAGATATAAGCTCTTGGGGGTTTGCCCTGACACACTGCACTCTCATTTGCAGCCTACTAACACAATTTCCAGGAAGCCTCTGTTGCAGGAAAACCCAGAGTTGGAAATGGAGAAATGCTGCCGCCTTGTGGCCGTTTCCCGCAAGAGCGGCTTCAAACGCATAGCTATGGTTCACTTAACATTCATAAGGACTCAGGCCTCTAAAAGACACCTGCCCTCAAAAAAAAAAAATGTCCTGAGCTCGGCCGTGGCCAAAAAAATTCAAAGCAGGCAAATGTGTCAAAGAGATAGTATGATAGAGGTAAGTTTTACTCACTCTTTATCAAAAAAAGGAAAATGGAGAAAAGCTCAACATCAGGAATCATCAGACTCCTCTAACCTACAAAAAGCTTTCAGCTCACCCAAGTTAACTACCGTCAGCCAAAAGACTACAAACAATAAATGCTGAAGGGGTTTTAGAGAACTCTGTTCCCTCTGTCTGTGGAGGACATGTCTAGTTGTAACAGCCAATAATGAGAACAGAAAGGAGCTGCGTTTTCAATTAAAAATTGAGCCACCCTTCCATCCAGAACACCCACAGCCGAGCCTCTCACCTGAGAAGACAGGCTGCAAGAGCTGCACTCCACGAGTTTTCACAGTAGCCAAGACACCGAAGCAACCCAAATGTCCATCAACAGATGAATGGATAAGAAGAGCTGGTCCGTGGACACAGTGGACTATTAGCCATGGAAAACAAGGAAACACTGCTCTTTGAGGCACCCGAGATGAGCCTAGAGATCATCACAGAACATGAGTTAAGTCGGAAAGCAAAAGGCATACCGTATGACATCACCTATAGGCGTTATCTAACAGCTGACACAAATGAACATATTTCCACAAAGAAAGACACTCACAGACTTAGAAAGCAAACTAAGCTTATGTAAAATGAAAGGTGGGGGGAATGGATAAATTAAGATTAGTGTCACCATATGTGTACAAATACGTATTAAATATATATATCAAACAGACCGACCATATAGCAAGGGAGGTCACCAGAACACTCTGCAATAATTTACATGGGAAGAGGATCTGTACAAGAATATATATATATATATATATATATATATATAAAACGTACAAATGAACCAGATTCTGTACATATAGGACCAACAGTATTCTAATCATTACCCCGATTTAAACAAATTAAAAGAGCGAACAAGAAGTAATGTGACATACACTTCTGGGGTTTTTTCCTGGCACATTCCATTCTAATTGACAACCTGGGAACAGGACTTCCAGAACGCTCTGCTGCCCTAGTAACCAGATGTGGGAATGTAGCAATGCTGACGCCTTGTGGCCGTTTCCCACAGCAGCAGCTTTAAAGTCAGTGCTAATGGTCACTCAATATTCACACCCATTGCAGGCTTGTAAATGACACCTGCCCTCCAAAACAAAATCCTGGGGTCGAAAATCGACCAAAAAAGTCCAAAGAGGGCAACCTTCCAAGAAGACAATTTCGAGAGGTTTATTGTACTCACGGGTTTTTTTTTTCTGTTTTTGTTTAACAGAATAAAAAAAGGCGTGGGAAAATGCTGAACCTTAGGAATTATTAGACACGAAACTACACGTTAAAAAAACCTATCATGTCACACGACTCAGCATGGCCAGCAGCAAAACTTCTGCAAACAAGAAATGCTGACGGGGTGGTGAAGAAATGCGTACCCTCGGTTCTAAGTGGGACGTGGTAAGAGCCCCTAAGGAAAACACAGTGGAGTTGCCTGGAAAGGGTCAACATTGAGCGACCGTTCAATCAAGCATAGCCACTGCTGGGTCTATCACCTGAGAGGATGAGAATCAAAAAGACACGGGCTGGCAATCCTGCAATCCAGCAATGTTTACCATAGCCAACACTTGGAAGCAATGAAAATGCCCAGCCACAGAGGAATGCAGAAAGGAGCAGTGGTCCATGGACACAATGGAAGAGTACTCCAGTGAAAAGTAGAAATTCCATTTTAAAAACAGATATAAGTAAGGAGACATCAGCTTTGGGGGGTTTCTCCAGACACATCCCACCGTCATTGATAACCAAGGAACACCACTGGCAGGAAGGCCTGTTTCACTAGTTACCAGAGTGGGAAACGCAGAAATGCTGCAGCCCTGTGGCCGTTACCTGCAACGGCAGCTTGAAAACCCGTGCTAATGGTCACTTCGTGTGCACAAGTCCTGGAGGGCTGTCAATGAAACCTGCCCTCAAAATGTCTTGAGGGAGGTAGTGGCCAAAATATTTCAAAAGGCGGCACATAGTTCAAGAAAAGAATGTGATGAGGTAAGCTACACACACAGTTTGAAGAAAAAAAGGGCATCCCTGAAAGCTCAATTTCAAGGCTTTATGAGACGCATGCAAATCCAACCACAGAGGTATCGGCTCACACCAGTCAGAAGAACCATCAGCAACAAGACTACCAACAATTCATGCTGAAGGGGTTGTGGAGAAGTGCATACCCTCTAGGTTAAGTGGGACTTTGCCGCCAGCCGCGGCGGGTCCTCAAAGTGTAGCAACAACCGACGAGAGGGGGTAGGGAACTGAACGCACCAACGTATGGGATCAGAAGGGCACAAGCAACTGACGCTTGCAAGGCAAGTTTAATAACAAAGCCTAGCCGTATATATACCCCTAAAGCAGGGAATTTGCTTCGTCACGCCTTATCGGCATCAGCTGGTTGGTTGGCTTCTCGGCTTAGTCACACCTTATCAGCATCAGCTGGTTGGTTGGCTGCGCGGCTTCTCCCTCAAAGGCACCAATTTCCCCTCCAGGGTTGCTTTTCCTAGCTTTAGGGAACAACCAGGGACTCCCAGTAACTGAGCAGGTCCCTGGAGCGATTTGGCCAAAGACCATCTCCTTTTGTATGTTCATACCATAAAGTCCAGGATGCATACCAAGGAGAGTACAGTCGGGCCCTGAGGCTTAGGAGGGTCTTAGTGGCGCCTTCCTCAGAGGGCAATGCTCGCCACAGGACTTCACCTGGTAAGAGGCACTAATGGGAACAGAATGGAGGTGCCTTTACAAGGTAAACACTGAGTTACGATATGATCCAGCAGGCCCACTCCTGGGCCTATAACCTAAGAAAGAAGACAGAAGTGGAAAGACACAGGCAGGCAAATCTGCATTGCAGGAGTATTACAATAGCCAGGACATGGAAGCAAGCAGAAAGCCCATCAACAGATGAGTGGACAAAGAAGAACAGGGACCTGAGCAGGTGGAATATTAGCCAAGGAACAAAAGGAAACAATGCCATCAACAGCACCATCGGTGAGGCTAGAGTTCATCACGCACCTTGCAGTAAGTCACAGAGCGAAAGATACATAGCCTACGATATCACGTATAGGTGTTCCCTGAAAATTGATATCACTGAAGATATTTCCACAGAGAAAGGCAATCACAGATGCAATAAACAGATTTATGGTTCACCCATGGACAGGTGTGAGAATTGTGTACATTAGGAAATTGGGTTTAAGAGAGAGATACAAACACACGTGAAATACAAAATCACCAAAGGCCTACGGAATACCAAGAGAAGAGTACTCAACATTGTGTCATAAGCTACATGGGAAAAGGATCCAAAGAAGACTAGATACGTGTTTATGTGTAAAAGAGCCACCTCTTTCACACCTACAACAAGCAAAACATTGTAATCAAACTTGCTGTGAGAAACAATAAACATTGAATTAAAAAACGAACAAGTCAGTCGTGAGGCACAAACATAAGGGGCTTTTTCCTGGCACAGTCCATTCTAATTGACAACCGAGAATACGACTTCCACGGAGGCTCTGTTGCCCGAGTAACCAGGTTTGGTAAAGGAGACCTGCTGCCGCCTTGTGGCCGTTTCTCAAAACAGCAGCTTTAAACCCAGTGCTAATGGTCACTTGATATTCAAAATCATTGCAGGCCTATAAATGACACCTGCCCTCAAAAACGATTCTTGGGTCGTCAATCGAGGAAAAAAACTCAAAAGACGTGCACACTTCAAAACGACAATTTCAAGAGGCATATTTTGCGCACATTTTGTCTTCTCTTTCTTTCTTTCTCTTGTGATAAATAAAAGGGCATGGAAAAATGCTCAACATCAGGAATTAATAAAGCCATGCAAATCCAGTCGACAGAAACGTTCACCCACCGTCGTCAGAATGATCATCAGCCACAGAGTCTACAAAGAATAAATGCTCAAGGTGTTTTAGAGAACTCTGTGCCCTCTAGCGGCCGCTGGGACGTAACCTGGGAACAGCTAGTAGTGAGAACACCGTGGAGGTGCACTGAAAGGTAAAAATTGAGCTAACCTGTAATCGGGTAGGCCCACTGATGGGCCTATCTCCCGAGTAGACCAAAATCAAAAAGACACAGGCTGGCCATCCTGCACTGCAGCAACATGTACCATCGCCAAGACTTGGAAGAAACCCAAATGTCCATCAACAGAACAATGCACCAAGAAGAAGGGGGCCCATGTGCACAATGGAACATGAGCCACGGAAGAGCATGCAACAGTGCCGCTGGCACCACCGTAGAAGGATCTAGAGATACCCACCCAAAAGGAAGTACTAAAGAAACCGAAATAGAAATATCCTATGACATCACTTATAGCTGTTACTTCAACATTGATACCCATGAAGTCATTTCCAAGAGAAGGCCGTGCATAGATGCAGAAAACCAACTATGCTTAACCAAGTGGAAAGGTGTAAGGAATGTATGAATTTGGATATGGGGGTTTACAGACATGTACTGATACATATGAAATATATAATCACAAAATACCTAAGGAATACCAGGAGAGGTCGACTCAACACTCTGTAATAACCTACACGGGAAAGGATCCAAAGATGAATAGATTGATACATACATATGATGAACCAGATGCAGTACACCTAGAACACACACCACATTTTTATCCAATTGGCTGTGATACTAGATAACAATTAAATTTTAAAAAACACACAAGAAGTAAGGAGATATAAGCTCTTGGGGGTTTGCCCTGACACACTGCACTCTCATTTGCAGCCTACTAACACAATTTCCAGGAAGCCTCTGTTGCAGGAAAACCCAGAGTTGGAAATGGAGAAATGCTGCCGCCTTGTGGCCGTTTCCCGCAAGAGCGGCTTCAAACGCATAGCTATGGTTCACTTAACATTCATAAGGACTCAGGCCTCTAAAAGACACCTGCCCTCAAAAAAAAAAAATGTCCTGAGCTCGGCCGTGGCCAAAAAAATTCAAAGCAGGCAAATGTGTCAAAGAGATAGTATGATAGAGGTAAGTTTTACTCACTCTTTATCAAAAAAAGGAAAATGGAGAAAAGCTCAACATCAGGAATCATCAGACTCCTCTAACCTACAAAAAGCTTTCAGCTCACCCAAGTTAACTACCGTCAGCCAAAAGACTACAAACAATAAATGCTGAAGGGGTTTTAGAGAACTCTGTTCCCTCTGTCTGTGGAGGACATGTCTAGTTGTAACAGCCAATAATGAGAACAGAAAGGAGCTGCGTTTTCAATTAAAAATTGAGCCACCCTTCCATCCAGAACACCCACAGCCGAGCCTCTCACCTGAGAAGACAGGCTGCAAGAGCTGCACTCCACGAGTTTTCACAGTAGCCAAGACACCGAAGCAACCCAAATGTCCATCAACAGATGAATGGATAAGAAGAGCTGGTCCGTGGACACAGTGGACTATTAGCCATGGAAAACAAGGAAACACTGCTCTTTGAGGCACCCGAGATGAGCCTAGAGATCATCACAGAACATGAGTTAAGTCGGAAAGCAAAAGGCATACCGTATGACATCACCTATAGGCGTTATCTAACAGCTGACACAAATGAACATATTTCCACAAAGAAAGACACTCACAGACTTAGAAAGCAAACTAAGCTTATGTAAAATGAAAGGTGGGGGGAATGGATAAATTAAGATTAGTGTCACCATATGTGTACAAATACGTATTAAATATATATATCAAACAGACCGACCATATAGCAAGGGAGGTCACCAGAACACTCTGCAATAATTTACATGGGAAGAGGATCTGTACAAGAATATATATATATATATATATATATAAAACGTACAAATGAACCAGATTCTGTACATATAGGACCAACAGTATTCTAATCATTACCCCGATTTAAACAAATTAAAAGAGCGAACAAGAAGTAATGTGACATACACTTCTGGGGTTTTTTCCTGGCACATTCCATTCTAATTGACAACCTGGGAACAGGACTTCCAGAACGCTCTGCTGCCCTAGTAACCAGATGTGGGAATGTAGCAATGCTGACGCCTTGTGGCCGTTTCCCACAGCAGCAGCTTTAAAGTCAGTGCTAATGGTCACTCAATATTCACACCCATTGCAGGCTTGTAAATGACACCTGCCCTCCAAAACAAAATCCTGGGGTCGAAAATCGACCAAAAAAGTCCAAAGAGGGCAACCTTCCAAGAAGACAATTTCGAGAGGTTTATTGTACTCACGGGTTTTTTTTTTCTGTTTTTGTTTAACAGAATAAAAAAAGGCGTGGGAAAATGCTGAACCTTAGGAATTATTAGACACGAAACTACACGTTAAAAAAACCTATCATGTCACACGACTCAGCATGGCCAGCAGCAAAACTTCTGCAAACAAGAAATGCTGACGGGGTGGTGAAGAAATGCGTACCCTCGGTTCTAAGTGGGACGTGGTAAGAGCCCCTAAGGAAAACACAGTGGAGTTGCCTGGAAAGGGTCAACATTGAGCGACCGTTCAATCAAGCATAGCCACTGCTGGGTCTATCACCTGAGAGGATGAGAATCAAAAAGACACGGGCTGGCAATCCTGCAATCCAGCAATGTTTACCATAGCCAACACTTGGAAGCAATGAAAATGCCCAGCCACAGAGGAATGCAGAAAGGAGCAGTGGTCCATGGACACAATGGAAGAGTACTCCAGTGAAAAGTAGAAATTCCATTTTAAAAACAGATATAAGTAAGGAGACATCAGCTTTGGGGGGTTTCTCCAGACACATCCCACCGTCATTGATAACCAAGGAACACCACTGGCAGGAAGGCCTGTTTCACTAGTTACCAGAGTGGGAAACGCAGAAATGCTGCAGCCCTGTGGCCGTTACCTGCAACGGCAGCTTGAAAACCCGTGCTAATGGTCACTTCGTGTGCACAAGTCCTGGAGGGCTGTCAATGAAACCTGCCCTCAAAATGTCTTGAGGGAGGTAGTGGCCAAAATATTTCAAAAGGCGGCACATAGTTCAAGAAAAGAATGTGATGAGGTAAGCTACACACACAGTTTGAAGAAAAAAAGGGCATCCCTGAAAGCTCAATTTCAAGGCTTTATGAGACGCATGCAAATCCAACCACAGAGGTATCGGCTCACACCAGTCAGAAGAACCATCAGCAACAAGACTACCAACAATTCATGCTGAAGGGGTTGTGGAGAAGTGCATACCCTCTAGGTTAAGTGGGACTTTGCCGCCAGCCGCGGCGGGTCCTCAAAGTGTAGCAACAACCGACGAGAGGGGGTAGGGAACTGAACGCACCAACGTATGGGATCAGAAGGGCACAAGCAACTGACGCTTGCAAGGCAAGTTTAATAACAAAGCCTAGCCGTATATATACCCCTAAAGCAGGGAATTTGCTTCGTCACGCCTTATCGGCATCAGCTGGTTGGTTGGCTTCTCGGCTTAGTCACACCTTATCAGCATCAGCTGGTTGGTTGGCTGCTCGGCTTCTCCCTCAAAGGCACCAATTTCCCCTCCAGGGTTGCTTTTCCTAGCTTTAGGGAACAACCAGGGACTCCCAGTAACTGAGCAGGTCCCTGGAGCGATTTGGCCAAAGACCATCTCCTTTTGTATGTTCATACCATAAAGTCCAGGATGCATACCAAGGAGAGTACAGTCGGGCCCTGAGGCTTAGGAGGGTCTTAGTGGCGCCTTCCTCAGAGGGCAATGCTCGCCACAGGACTTCACCTGGTAAGAGGCACTAATGGGAACAGAATGGAGGTGCCTTTACAAGGTAAACACTGAGTTACGATATGATCCAGCAGGCCCACTCCTGGGCCTATAACCTAAGAAAGAAGACAGAAGTGGAAAGACACAGGCAGGCAAATCTGCATTGCAGGAGTATTACAATAGCCAGGACATGGAAGCAAGCAGAAAGCCCATCAACAGATGAGTGGACAAAGAAGAACAGGGACCTGAGCAGGTGGAATATTAGCCAAGGAACAAAAGGAAACAATGCCATCAACAGCACCATCGGTGAGGCTAGAGTTCATCACGCACCTTGCAGTAAGTCACAGAGCGAAAGATACATAGCCTACGATATCACGTATAGGTGTTCCCTGAAAATTGATATCACTGAAGATATTTCCACAGAGAAAGGCAATCACAGATGCAATAAACAGATTTATGGTTCACCCATGGACAGGTGTGAGAATTGTGTACATTAGGAAATTGGGTTTAAGAGAGAGATACAAACACACGTGAAATACAAAATCACCAAAGGCCTACGGAATACCAAGAGAAGAGTACTCAACATTGTGTCATAAGCTACATGGGAAAAGGATCCAAAGAAGACTAGATACGTGTTTATGTGTAAAAGAGCCACCTCTTTCACACCTACAACAAGCAAAACATTGTAATCAAACTTGCTGTGAGAAACAATAAACATTGAATTAAAAAACGAACAAGTCAGTCGTGAGGCACAAACATAAGGGGCTTTTTCCTGGCACAGTCCATTCTAATTGACAACCGAGAATACGACTTCCACGGAGGCTCTGTTGCCCGAGTAACCAGGTTTGGTAAAGGAGACCTGCTGCCGCCTTGTGGCCGTTTCTCAAAACAGCAGCTTTAAACCCAGTGCTAATGGTCACTTGATATTCAAAATCATTGCAGGCCTATAAATGACACCTGCCCTCAAAAACGATTCTTGGGTCGTCAATCGAGGAAAAAAACTCAAAAGACGTGCACACTTCAAAACGACAATTTCAAGAGGCATATTTTGCGCACATTTTGTCTTCTCTTTCTTTCTTTCTCTTGTGATAAGTAAAAGGGCATGGAAAAATGCTCAACATCAGGAATTAATAAAGCCATGCAAATCCAGTCGACAGAAACGTTCACCCACCGTCGTCAGAATGATCATCAGCCACAGAGTCTACAAAGAATAAATGCTCAAGGTGTTTTAGAGAACTCTGTGCCCTCTAGCGGCCGCTGGGACGTAACCTGGGAACAGCTAGTAGTGAGAACACCGTGGAGGTGCACTGAAAGGTAAAAATTGAGCTAACCTGTAATCGGGTAGGCCCACTGATGGGCCTATCTCCCGAGTAGACCAAAATCAAAAAGACACAGGCTGGCCATCCTGCACTGCAGCAACATGTACCATCGCCAAGACTTGGAAGAAACCCAAATGTCCATCAACAGAACAATGCACCAAGAAGAAGGGGGCCCATGTGCACAATGGAACATGAGCCACGGAAGAGCATGCAACAGTGCCGCTGGCACCACCGTAGAAGGATCTAGAGATACCCACCCAAAAGGAAGTACGAAAGAAACCGAAATAGAAATATCCTATGACATCACTTATAGCTGTTACTTCAACATTGATACCCATGAAGTCATTTCCAAGAGAAGGCCGTGCATAGATGCAGAAAACCAACTATGCTTAACCAAGTGGAAAGGTGTAAGGAATGTATGAATTTGGATATGGGGGTTTACAGACATGTACTGATACATATGAAATATATAATCACAAAATACCTAAGGAATACCAGGAGAGGTCGACTCAACACTCTGTAATAACCTACACGGGAAAGGATCCAAAGATGAATAGATTGATACATACATATGATGAACCAGATGCAGTACACCTAGAACACACACCACATTTTTATCCAATTGGCTGTGATACTAGATAACAATTAAATTTTAAAAAACACACAAGAAGTAAGGAGATATAAGCTCTTGGGGGTTTGCCCTGACACACTGCACTCTCATTTGCAGCCTACTAACACAATTTCCAGGAAGCCTCTGTTGCAGGAAAACCCAGAGTTGGAAATGGAGAAATGCTGCCGCCTTGTGGCCGTTTCCCGCAAGAGCGGCTTCAAACGCATAGCTATGGTTCACTTAACATTCATAAGGACTCAGGCCTCTAAAAGACACCTGCCCTCAAAAAAAAAAAAATGTCCTGAGCTCGGCCGTGGCCAAAAAAATTCAAAGCAGGCAAATGTGTCAAAGAGATAGTATGATAGAGGTAAGTTTTACTCACTCTTTATCAAAAAAAGGAAAATGGAGAAAAGCTCAACATCAGGAATCATCAGACTCCTCTAACCTACAAAAAGCTTTCAGCTCACCCAAGTTAACTACCGTCAGCCAAAAGACTACAAACAATAAATGCTGAAGGGGTTTTAGAGAACTCTGTTCCCTCTGTCTGTGGAGGACATGTCTAGTTGTAACAGCCAATAATGAGAACAGAAAGGAGCTGCGTTTTCAATTAAAAATTGAGCCACCCTTCCATCCAGAACACCCACAGCCGAGCCTCTCACCTGAGAAGACAGGCTGCAAGAGCTGCACTCCACGAGTTTTCACAGTAGCCAAGACACCGAAGCAACCCAAATGTCCATCAACAGATGAATGGATAAGAAGAGCTGGTCCGTGGACACAGTGGACTATTAGCCATGGAAAACAAGGAAACACTGCTCTTTGAGGCACCCGAGATGAGCCTAGAGATCATCACAGAACATGAGTTAAGTCGGAAAGCAAAAGGCATACCGTATGACATCACCTATAGGCGTTATCTAACAGCTGACACAAATGAACATATTTCCACAAAGAAAGACACTCACAGACTTAGAAAGCAAACTAAGCTTATGTAAAATGAAAGGTGGGGGGAATGGATAAATTAAGATTAGTGTCACCATATGTGTACAAATACGTATTAAATATATATATCAAACAGACCGACCATATAGCAAGGGAGGTCACCAGAACACTCTGCAATAATTTACATGGGAAGAGGATCTGTACAAGAATATATATATATATATATATATATATATAAAACGTACAAATGAACCAGATTCTGTACATATAGGACCAACAGTATTCTAATCATTACCCCGATTTAAACAAATTAAAAGAGCGAACAAGAAGTAATGTGACATACACTTCTGGGGTTTTTTCCTGGCACATTCCATTCTAATTGACAACCTGGGAACAGGACTTCCAGAACGCTCTGCTGCCCTAGTAACCAGATGTGGGAATGTAGCAATGCTGACGCCTTGTGGCCGTTTCCCACAGCAGCAGCTTTAAAGTCAGTGCTAATGGTCACTCAATATTCACACCCATTGCAGGCTTGTAAATGACACCTGCCCTCCAAAACAAAATCCTGGGGTCGAAAATGGACCAAAAAAGTCCAAAGAGGGCAACCTTCCAAGAAGACAATTTCGAGAGGTTTATTGTACTCACGGGTTTTTTTTTTCTGTTTTTGTTTAACAGAATAAAAAAAGGCGTGGGAAAATGCTGAACCTTAGGAATTATTAGACACGAAACTACACGTTAAAAAAACCTATCATGTCACACGACTCAGCATGGCCAGCAGCAAAACTTCTGCAAACAAGAAATGCTGACGGGGTGGTGAAGAAATGCGTACCCTCGGTTCTAAGTGGGACGTGGTAAGAGCCCCTAAGGAAAACACAGTGGAGTTGCCTGGAAAGGGTCAACATTGAGCGACCGTTCAATCAAGCATAGCCACTGCTGGGTCTATCACCTGAGAGGATGAGAATCAAAAAGACACGGGCTGGCAATCCTGCAATCCAGCAATGTTTACCATAGCCAACACTTGGAAGCAATGAAAATGCCCAGCCACAGAGGAATGCAGAAAGGAGCAGTGGTCCATGGACACAATGGAAGAGTACTCCAGTGAAAAGTAGAAATTCCATTTTAAAAACAGATATAAGTAAGGAGACATCAGCTTTGGGGGGTTTCTCCAGACACATCCCACCGTCATTGATAACCAAGGAACACCACTGGCAGGAAGGCCTGTTTCACTAGTTACCAGAGTGGGAAACGCAGAAATGCTGCAGCCCTGTGGCCGTTACCTGCAACGGCAGCTTGAAAACCCGTGCTAATGGTCACTTCGTGTGCACAAGTCCTGGAGGGCTGTCAATGAAACCTGCCCTCAAAATGTCTTGAGGGAGGTAGTGGCCAAAATATTTCAAAAGGCGGCACATAGTTCAAGAAAAGAATGTGATGAGGTAAGCTACACACACAGTTTGAAGAAAAAAAGGGCATCCCTGAAAGCTCAATTTCAAGGCTTTATGAGACGCATGCAAATCCAACCACAGAGGTATCGGCTCACACCAGTCAGAAGAACCATCAGCAACAAGACTACCAACAATTCATGCTGAAGGGGTTGTGGAGAAGTGCATACCCTCTAGGTTAAGTGGGACTTTGCCGCCAGCCGCGGCGGGTCCTCAAAGTGTAGCAACAACCGACGAGAGGGGGTAGGGAACTGAACGCACCAACGTATGGGATCAGAAGGGCACAAGCAACTGACGCTTGCAAGGCAAGTTTAATAACAAAGCCTAGCCGTATATATACCCCTAAAGCAGGGAATTTGCTTCGTCACGCCTTATCGGCATCAGCTGGTTGGTTGGCTTCTCGGCTTAGTCACACCTTATCAGCATCAGCTGGTTGGTTGGCTGCGCGGCTTCTCCCTCAAAGGCACCAATTTCCCCTCCAGGGTTGCTTTTCCTAGCTTTAGGGAACAACCAGGGACTCCCAGTAACTGAGCAGGTCCCTGGAGCGATTTGGCCAAAGACCATCTCCTTTTGTATGTTCATACCATAAAGTCCAGGATGCATACCAAGGAGAGTACAGTCGGGCCCTGAGGCTTAGGAGGGTCTTAGTGGCGCCTTCCTCAGAGGGCAATGCTCGCCACAGGACTTCACCTGGTAAGAGGCACTAATGGGAACAGAATGGAGGTGCCTTTACAAGGTAAACACTGAGTTACGATATGATCCAGCAGGCCCACTCCTGGGCCTATAACCTAAGAAAGAAGACAGAAGTGGAAAGACACAGGCAGGCAAATCTGCATTGCAGGAGTATTACAATAGCCAGGACATGGAAGCAAGCAGAAAGCCCATCAACAGATGAGTGGACAAAGAAGAACAGGGACCTGAGCAGGTGGAATATTAGCCAAGGAACAAAAGGAAACAATGCCATCAACAGCACCATCGGTGAGGCTAGAGTTCATCACGCACCTTGCAGTAAGTCACAGAGCGAAAGATACATAGCCTACGATATCACGTATAGGTGTTCCCTGAAAATTGATATCACTGAAGATATTTCCACAGAGAAAGGCAATCACAGATGCAATAAACAGATTTATGGTTCACCCATGGACAGGTGTGAGAATTGTGTACATTAGGAAATTGGGTTTAAGAGAGAGATACAAACACACGTGAAATACAAAATCACCAAAGGCCTACGGAATACCAAGAGAAGAGTACTCAACATTGTGTCATAAGCTACATGGGAAAAGGATCCAAAGAAGACTAGATACGTGTTTATGTGTAAAAGAGCCACCTCTTTCACACCTACAACAAGCAAAACATTGTAATCAAACTTGCTGTGAGAAACAATAAACATTGAATTAAAAAACGAACAAGTCAGTCGTGAGGCACAAACATAAGGGGCTTTTTCCTGGCACAGTCCATTCTAATTGACAACCAAGAATACGACTTCCACGGAGGCTCTGTTGCCCGAGTAACCAGGTTTGGTAAAGGAGACCTGCTGCCGCCTTGTGGCCGTTTCTCAAAACAGCAGCTTTAAACCCAGTGCTAATGGTCACTTGATATTCAAAATCATTGCAGGCCTATAAATGACACCTGCCCTCAAAAACGATTCTTGGGTCGTCAATCGAGGAAAAAAACTCAAAAGACGTGCACACTTCAAAACGACAATTTCAAGAGGCATATTTTGCGCACATTTTGTCTTCTCTTTCTTTCTTTCTCTTGTGATAAGTAAAAGGGCATGGAAAAATGCTCAACATCAGGAATTAATAAAGCCATGCAAATCCAGTCGACAGAAACGTTCACCCACCGTCGTCAGAATGATCATCAGCCACAGAGTCTACAAAGAATAAATGCTCAAGGTGTTTTAGAGAACTCTGTGCCCTCTAGCGGCCGCTGGGACGTAACCTGGGAACACCTAGTAGTGAGAACACCGTGGAGGTGCACTGAAAGGTAAAAATTGAGCTAACCTGTAATCGGGTAGGCCCACTGATGGGCCTATCTCCCGAGTAGACCAAAATCAAAAAGACACAGGCTGGCCATCCTGCACTGCAGCAACATGTACCATCGCCAAGACTTGGAAGAAACCCAAATGTCCATCAACAGAACAATGCACCAAGAAGAAGGGGGCCCATGTGCACAATGGAACATGAGCCACGGAAGAGCATGCAACAGTGCCGCTGGCACCACCGTAGAAGGATCTAGAGATACCCACCCAAAAGGAAGTACGAAAGAAACCGAAATAGAAATATCCTATGACATCACTTATAGCTGTTACTTCAACATTGATACCCATGAAGTCATTTCCAAGAGAAGGCCGTGCATAGATGCAGAAAACCAACTATGCTTAACCAAGTGGAAAGGTGTAAGGAATGTATGAATTTGGATATGGGGGTTTACAGACATGTACTGATACATATGAAATATATAATCACAAAATACCTAAGGAATACCAGGAGAGGTCGACTCAACACTCTGTAATAACCTACACGGGAAAGGATCCAAAGATGAATAGATTGATACATACATATGATGAACCAGATGCAGTACACCTAGAACACACACCACATTTTTATCCAATTGGCTGTGATACTAGATAACAATTAAATTTTAAAAAACACACAAGAAGTAAGGAGATATAAGCTCTTGGGGGTTTGCCCTGACACACTGCACTCTCATTTGCAGCCTACTAACACAATTTCCAGGAAGCCTCTGTTGCAGGAAAACCCAGAGTTGGAAATGGAGAAATGCTGCCGCCTTGTGGCCGTTTCCCGCAAGAGCGGCTTCAAACGCATAGCTATGGGTCACTTAACATTCATAAGGACTCAGGCCTCTAAAAGACACCTGCCCTCAAAAAAAAAAAATGTCCTGAGCTCGGCCGTGGCCAAAAAAATTCAAAGCAGGCAAATGTGTCAAAGAGATAGTATGATAGAGGTAAGTTTTACTCACTCTTTATCAAAAAAAGGAAAATGGAGAAAAGCTCAACATCAGGAATCATCAGACTCCTCTAACCTACAAAAAGCTTTCAGCTCACCCAAGTTAACTACCGTCAGCCAAAAGACTACAAACAATAAATGCTGAAGGGGTTTTAGAGAACTCTGTTCCCTCTGTCTGTGGAGGACATGTCTAGTTGTAACAGCCAATAATGAGAACAGAAAGGAGCTGCGTTTTCAATTAAAAATTGAGCCACCCTTCCATCCAGAACACCCACAGCCGAGCCTCTCACCTGAGAAGACAGGCTGCAAGAGCTGCACTCCACGAGTTTTCACAGTAGCCAAGACACCGAAGCAACCCAAATGTCCATCAACAGATGAATGGATAAGAAGAGCTGGTCCGTGGACACAGTGGACTATTAGCCATGGAAAACAAGGAAACACTGCTCTTTGAGGCACCCGAGATGAGCCTAGAGATCATCACAGAACATGAGTTAAGTCGGAAAGCAAAAGGCATACCGTATGACATCACCTATAGGCGTTATCTAACAGCTGACACAAATGAACATATTTCCACAAAGAAAGACACTCACAGACTTAGAAAGCAAACTAAGCTTATGTAAAATGAAAGGTGGGGGGAATGGATAAATTAAGATTAGTGTCACCATATGTGTACAAATACGTATTAAATATATATATCAAACAGACCGACCATATAGCAAGGGAGGTCACCAGAACACTCTGCAATAATTTACATGGGAAGAGGATCTGTACAAGAATATATATATATATATATATATAAAACGTACAAATGAACCAGATTCTGTACATATAGGACCAACAGTATTCTAATCATTACCCCGATTTAAACAAATTAAAAGAGCGAACAAGAAGTAATGTGACATACACTTCTGGGGTTTTTTCCTGGCACATTCCATTCTAATTGACAACCTGGGAACAGGACTTCCAGAACGCTCTGCTGCCCTAGTAACCAGATGTGGGAATGTAGCAATGCTGACGCCTTGTGGCCGTTTCCCACAGCAGCAGCTTTAAAGTCAGTGCTAATGGTCACTCAATATTCACACCCATTGCAGGCTTGTAAATGACACCTGCCCTCCAAAACAAAATCCTGGGGTCGAAAATCGACCAAAAAAGTCCAAAGAGGGCAACCTTCCAAGAAGACAATTTCGAGAGGTTTATTGTACTCACGGGTTTTTTTTTTCTGTTTTTGTTTAACAGAATAAAAAAAGGCGTGGGAAAATGCTGAACCTTAGGAATTATTAGACACGAAACTACACGTTAAAAAAACCTATCATGTCACACGACTCAGCATGGCCAGCAGCAAAACTTCTGCAAACAAGAAATGCTGACGGGGTGGTGAAGAAATGCGTACCCTCGGTTCTAAGTGGGACGTGGTAAGAGCCCCTAAGGAAAACACAGTGGAGTTGCCTGGAAAGGGTCAACATTGAGCGACCGTTCAATCAAGCATAGCCACTGCTGGGTCTATCACCTGAGAGGATGAGAATCAAAAAGACACGGGCTGGCAGTCCTGCAATCCAGCAATGTTTACCATAGCCAACACTTGGAAGCAATGAAAATGCCCAGCCACAGAGGAATGCAGAAAGGAGCAGTGGTCCATGGACACAATGGAAGAGTACTCCAGTGAAAAGTAGAAATTCCATTTTAAAAACAGATATAAGTAAGGAGACATCAGCTTTGGGGGGTTTCTCCAGACACATCCCACCGTCATTGATAACCAAGGAACACCACTGGCAGGAAGGCCTGTTTCACTAGTTACCAGAGTGGGAAACGCAGAAATGCTGCAGCCCTGTGGCCGTTACCTGCAACGGCAGCTTGAAAACCCGTGCTAATGGTCACTTCGTGTGCACAAGTCCTGGAGGGCTGTCAATGAAACCTGCCCTCAAAATGTCTTGAGGGAGGTAGTGGCCAAAATATTTCAAAAGGCGGCACATAGTTCAAGAAAAGAATGTGATGAGGTAAGCTACACACACAGTTTGAAGAAAAAAAGGGCATCCCTGAAAGCTCAATTTCAAGGCTTTATGAGACGCATGCAAATCCAACCACAGAGGTATCGGCTCACACCAGTCAGAAGAACCATCAGCAACAAGACTACCAACAATTCATGCTGAAGGGGTTGTGGAGAAGTGCATACCCTCTAGGTTAAGTGGGACTTTGCCGCCAGCCGCGGCGGGTCCTCAAAGTGTAGCAACAACCGACGAGAGGGGGTAGGGAACTGAACGCACCAACGTATGGGATCAGAAGGGCACAAGCAACTGACGCTTGCAAGGCAAGTTTAATAACAAAGCCTAGCCGTATATATACCCCTAAAGCAGGGAATTTGCTTCGTCACGCCTTATCGGCATCAGCTGGTTGGTTGGCTTCTCGGCTTAGTCACACCTTATCAGCATCAGCTGGTTGGTTGGCTGCTCGGCTTCTCCCTCAAAGGCACCAATTTCCCCTCCAGGGTTGCTTTTCCTAGCTTTAGGGAACAACCAGGGACTCCCAGTAACTGAGCAGGTCCCTGGAGCGATTTGGCCAAAGACCATCTCCTTTTGTATGTTCATACCATAAAGTCCAGGATGCATACCAAGGAGAGTACAGTCGGGCCCTGAGGCTTAGGAGGGTCTTAGTGGCGCCTTCCTCAGAGGGCAATGCTCGCCACAGGACTTCACCTGGTAAGAGGCACTAATGGGAACAGAATGGAGGTGCCTTTACAAGGTAAACACTGAGTTACGATATGATCCAGCAGGCCCACTCCTGGGCCTATAACCTAAGAAAGAAGACAGAAGTGGAAAGACACAGGCAGGCAAATCTGCATTGCAGGAGTATTACAATAGCCAGGACATGGAAGCAAGCAGAAAGCCCATCAACAGATGAGTGGACAAAGAAGAACAGGGACCTGAGCAGGTGGAATATTAGCCAAGGAACAAAAGGAAACAATGCCATCAACAGCACCATCGGTGAGGCTAGAGTTCATCACGCACCTTGCAGTAAGTCACAGAGCGAAAGATACATAGCCTACGATATCACGTATAGGTGTTCCCTGAAAATTGATATCACTGAAGATATTTCCACAGAGAAAGGCAATCACAGATGCAATAAACAGATTTATGGTTCACCCATGGACAGGTGTGAGAATTGTGTACATTAGGAAATTGGGTTTAAGAGAGAGATACAAACACACGTGAAATACAAAATCACCAAAGGCCTACGGAATACCAAGAGAAGAGTACTCAACATTGTGTCATAAGCTACATGGGAAAAGGATCCAAAGAAGACTAGATACGTGTTTATGTGTAAAAGAGCCACCTCTTTCACACCTACAACAAGCAAAACATTGTAATCAAACTTGCTGTGAGAAACAATAAACATTGAATTAAAAAACGAACAAGTCAGTCGTGAGGCACAAACATAAGGGGCTTTTTCCTGGCACAGTCCATTCTAATTGACAACCGAGAATACGACTTCCACGGAGGCTCTGTTGCCCGAGTAACCAGGTTTGGTAAAGGAGACCTGCTGCCGCCTTGTGGCCGTTTCTCAAAACAGCAGCTTTAAACCCAGTGCTAATGGTCACTTGATATTCAAAATCATTGCAGGCCTATAAATGACACCTGCCCTCAAAAACGATTCTTGGGTCGTCAATCGAGGAAAAAAACTCAAAAGACGTGCACACTTCAAAACGACAATTTCAAGAGGCATATTTTGCGCACATTTTGTCTTCTCTTTCTTTCTTTCTCTTGTGATAAGTAAAAGGGCATGGAAAAATGCTCAACATCAGGAATTAATAAAGCCATGCAAATCCAGTCGACAGAAACGTTCACCCACCGTCGTCAGAATGATCATCAGCCACAGAGTCTACAAAGAATAAATGCTCAAGGTGTTTTAGAGAACTCTGTGCCCTCTAGCGGCCGCTGGGACGTAACCTGGGAACAGCTAGTAGTGAGAACACCGTGGAGGTGCACTGAAAGGTAAAAATTGAGCTAACCTGTAATCGGGTAGGCCCACTGATGGGCCTATCTCCCGAGTAGACCAAAATCAAAAAGACACAGGCTGGCCATCCTGCACTGCAGCAACATGTACCATCGCCAAGACTTGGAAGAAACCCAAATGTCCATCAACAGAACAATGCACCAAGAAGAAGGGGGCCCATGTGCACAATGGAACATGAGCCACGGAAGAGCATGCAACAGTGCCGCTGGCACCACCGTAGAAGGATCTAGAGATACCCACCCAAAAGGAAGTACGAAAGAAACCGAAATAGAAATATCCTATGACATCACTTATAGCTGTTACTTCAACATTGATACCCATGAAGTCATTTCCAAGAGAAGGCCGTGCATAGATGCAGAAAACCAACTATGCTTAACCAAGTGGAAAGGTGTAAGGAATGTATGAATTTGGATATGGGGGTTTACAGACATGTACTGATACATATGAAATATATAATCACAAAATACCTAAGGAATACCAGGAGAGGTCGACTCAACACTCTGTAATAACCTACACGGGAAAGGATCCAAAGATGAATAGATTGATACATACATATGATGAACCAGATGCAGTACACCTAGAACACACACCACATTTTTATCCAATTGGCTGTGATACTAGATAACAATTAAATTTTAAAAAACACACAAGAAGTAAGGAGATATAAGCTCTTGGGGGTTTGCCCTGACACACTGCACTCTCATTTGCAGCCTACTAACACAATTTCCAGGAAGCCTCTGTTGCAGGAAAACCCAGAGTTGGAAATGGAGAAATGCTGCCGCCTTGTGGCCGTTTCCCGCAAGAGCGGCTTCAAACGCATAGCTATGGGTCACTTAACATTCATAAGGACTCAGGCCTCTAAAAGACACCTGCCCTCAAAAAAAAAAAATGTCCTGAGCTCGGCCGTGGCCAAAAAAATTCAAAGCAGGCAAATGTGTCAAAGAGATAGTATGATAGAGGTAAGTTTTACTCACTCTTTATCAAAAAAAGGAAAATGGAGAAAAGCTCAACATCAGGAATCATCAGACTCCTCTAACCTACAAAAAGCTTTCAGCTCACCCAAGTTAACTACCGTCAGCCAAAAGACTACAAACAATAAATGCTGAAGGGGTTTTAGAGAACTCTGTTCCCTCTGTCTGTGGAGGACATGTCTAGTTGTAACAGCCAATAATGAGAACAGAAAGGAGCTGCGTTTTCAATTAAAAATTGAGCCACCCTTCCATCCAGAACACCCACAGCCGAGCCTCTCACCTGAGAAGACAGGCTGCAAGAGCTGCACTCCACGAGTTTTCACAGTAGCCAAGACACCGAAGCAACCCAAATGTCCATCAACAGATGAATGGATAAGAAGAGCTGGTCCGTGGACACAGTGGACTATTAGCCATGGAAAACAAGGAAACACTGCTCTTTGAGGCACCCGAGATGAGCCTAGAGATCATCACAGAACATGAGTTAAGTCGGAAAGCAAAAGGCATACCGTATGACATCACCTATAGGCGTTATCTAACAGCTGACACAAATGAACATATTTCCACAAAGAAAGACACTCACAGACTTAGAAAGCAAACTAAGCTTATGTAAAATGAAAGGTGGGGGGAATGGATAAATTAAGATTAGTGTCACCATATGTGTACAAATACGTATTAAATATATATATCAAACAGACCGACCATATAGCAAGGGAGGTCACCAGAACACTCTGCAATAATTTACATGGGAAGAGGATCTGTACAAGAATATATATATATATATATATATAAAACGTACAAATGAACCAGATTCTGTACATATAGGACCAACAGTATTCTAATCATTACCCCGATTTAAACAAATTAAAAGAGCGAACAAGAAGTAATGTGACATACACTTCTGGGGTTTTTTCCTGGCACATTCCATTCTAATTGACAACCTGGGAACAGGACTTCCAGAACGCTCTGCTGCCCTAGTAACCAGATGTGGGAATGTAGCAATGCTGACGCCTTGTGGCCGTTTCCCACAGCAGCAGCTTTAAAGTCAGTGCTAATGGTCACTCAATATTCACACCCATTGCAGGCTTGTAAATGACACCTGCCCTCCAAAACAAAATCCTGGGGTCGAAAATCGACCAAAAAAGTCCAAAGAGGGCAACCTTCCAAGAAGACAATTTCGAGAGGTTTATTGTACTCACGGGTTTTTTTTTTCTGTTTTTGTTTAACAGAATAAAAAAAGGCGTGGGAAAATGCTGAACCTTAGGAATTATTAGACACGAAACTACACGTTAAAAAAACCTATCATGTCACACGACTCAGCATGGCCAGCAGCAAAACTTCTGCAAACAAGAAATGCTGACGGGGTGGTGAAGAAATGCGTACCCTCGGTTCTAAGTGGGACGTGGTAAGAGCCCCTAAGGAAAACACAGTGGAGTTGCCTGGAAAGGGTCAACATTGAGCGACCGTTCAATCAAGCATAGCCACTGCTGGGTCTATCACCTGAGAGGATGAGAATCAAAAAGACACGGGCTGGCAATCCTGCAATCCAGCAATGTTTACCATAGCCAACACTTGGAAGCAATGAAAATGCCCAGCCACAGAGGAATGCAGAAAGGAGCAGTGGTCCATGGACACAATGGAAGAGTACTCCAGTGAAAAGTAGAAATTCCATTTTAAAAACAGATATAAGTAAGGAGACATCAGCTTTGGGGGGTTTCTCCAGACACATCCCACCGTCATTGATAACCAAGGAACACCACTGGCAGGAAGGCCTGTTTCACTAGTTACCAGAGTGGGAAACGCAGAAATGCTGCAGCCCTGTGGCCGTTACCTGCAACGGCAGCTTGAAAACCCGTGCTAATGGTCACTTCGTGTGCACAAGTCCTGGAGGGCTGTCAATGAAACCTGCCCTCAAAATGTCTTGAGGGAGGTAGTGGCCAAAATATTTCAAAAGGCGGCACATAGTTCAAGAAAAGAATGTGATGAGGTAAGCTACACACACAGTTTGAAGAAAAAAAGGGCATCCCTGAAAGCTCAATTTCAAGGCTTTATGAGACGCATGCAAATCCAACCACAGAGGTATCGGCTCACACCAGTCAGAAGAACCATCAGCAACAAGACTACCAACAATTCATGCTGAAGGGGTTGTGGAGAAGTGCATACCCTCTAGGTTAAGTGGGACTTTGCCGCCAGCCGCGGCGGGTCCTCAAAGTGTAGCAACAACCGACGAGAGGGGGTAGGGAACTGAACGCACCAACGTATGGGATCAGAAGGGCACAAGCAACTGACGCTTGCAAGGCAAGTTTAATAACAAAGCCTAGCCGTATATATACCCCTAAAGCAGGGAATTTGCTTCGTCACGCCTTATCGGCATCAGCTGGTTGGTTGGCTTCTCGGCTTAGTCACACCTTATCAGCATCAGCTGGTTGGTTGGCTGCGCGGCTTCTCCCTCAAAGGCACCAATTTCCCCTCCAGGGTTGCTTTTCCTAGCTTTAGGGAACAACCAGGGACTCCCAGTAACTGAGCAGGTCCCTGGAGCGATTTGGCCAAAGACCATCTCCTTTTGTATGTTCATACCATAAAGTCCAGGATGCATACCAAGGAGAGTACAGTCGGGCCCTGAGGCTTAGGAGGGTCTTAGTGGCGCCTTCCTCAGAGGGCAATGCTCGCCACAGGACTTCACCTGGTAAGAGGCACTAATGGGAACAGAATGGAGGTGCCTTTACAAGGTAAACACTGAGTTACGATATGATCCAGCAGGCCCACTCCTGGGCCTATAACCTAAGAAAGAAGACAGAAGTGGAAAGACACAGGCAGGCAAATCTGCATTGCAGGAGTATTACAATAGCCAGGACATGGAAGCAAGCAGAAAGCCCATCAACAGATGAGTGGACAAAGAAGAACAGGGACCTGAGCAGGTGGAATATTAGCCAAGGAACAAAAGGAAACAATGCCATCAACAGCACCATCGGTGAGGCTAGAGTTCATCACGCACCTTGCAGTAAGTCACAGAGCGAAAGATACATAGCCTACGATATCACGTATAGGTGTTCCCTGAAAATTGATATCACTGAAGATATTTCCACAGAGAAAGGCAATCACAGATGCAATAAACAGATTTATGGTTCACCCATGGACAGGTGTGAGAATTGTGTACATTAGGAAATTGGGTTTAAGAGAGAGATACAAACACACGTGAAATACAAAATCACCAAAGGCCTACGGAATACCAAGAGAAGAGTACTCAACATTGTGTCATAAGCTACATGGGAAAAGGATCCAAAGAAGACTAGATACGTGTTTATGTGTAAAAGAGCCACCTCTTTCACACCTACAACAAGCAAAACATTGTAATCAAACTTGCTGTGAGAAACAATAAACATTGAATTAAAAAACGAACAAGTCAGTCGTGAGGCACAAACATAAGGGGCTTTTTCCTGGCACAGTCCATTCTAATTGACAACCGAGAATACGACTTCCACGGAGGCTCTGTTGCCCGAGTAACCAGGTTTGGTAAAGGAGACCTGCTGCCGCCTTGTGGCCGTTTCTCAAAACAGCAGCTTTAAACCCAGTGCTAATGGTCACTTGATATTCAAAATCATTGCAGGCCTATAAATGACACCTGCCCTCAAAAACGATTCTTGGGTCGTCAATCGAGGAAAAAAACTCAAAAGACGTGCACACTTCAAAACGACAATTTCAAGAGGCATATTTTGCGCACATTTTGTCTTCTCTTTCTTTCTTTCTCTTGTGATAAGTAAAAGGGCATGGAAAAATGCTCAACATCAGGAATTAATAAAGCCATGCAAATCCAGTCGACAGAAACGTTCACCCACCGTCGTCAGAATGATCATCAGCCACAGAGTCTACAAAGAATAAATGCTCAAGGTGTTTTAGAGAACTCTGTGCCCTCTAGCGGCCGCTGGGACGTAACCTGGGAACAGCTAGTAGTGAGAACACCGTGGAGGTGCACTGAAAGGTAAAAATTGAGCTAACCTGTAATCGGGTAGGCCCACTGATGGGCCTATCTCCCGAGTAGACCAAAATCAAAAAGACACAGGCTGGCCATCCTGCACTGCAGCAACATGTACCATCGCCAAGACTTGGAAGAAACCCAAATGTCCATCAACAGAACAATGCACCAAGAAGAAGGGGGCCCATGTGCACAATGGAACATGAGCCACGGAAGAGCATGCAACAGTGCCGCTGGCACCACCGTAGAAGGATCTAGAGATACCCACCCAAAAGGAAGTACGAAAGAAACCGAAATAGAAATATCCTATGACATCACTTATAGCTGTTACTTCAACATTGATACCCATGAAGTCATTTCCAAGAGAAGGCCGTGCATAGATGCAGAAAACCAACTATGCTTAACCAAGTGGAAAGGTGTAAGGAATGTATGAATTTGGATATGGGGGTTTACAGACATGTACTGATACATATGAAATATATAATCACAAAATACCTAAGGAATACCAGGAGAGGTCGACTCAACACTCTGTAATAACCTACACGGGAAAGGATCCAAAGATGAATAGATTGATACATACATATGATGAACCAGATGCAGTACACCTAGAACACACACCACATTTTTATCCAATTGGCTGTGATACTAGATAACAATTAAATTTTAAAAAACACACAAGAAGTAAGGAGATATAAGCTCTTGGGGGTTTGCCCTGACACACTGCACTCTCATTTGCAGCCTACTAACACAATTTCCAGGAAGCCTCTGTTGCAGGAAAACCCAGAGTTGGAAATGGAGAAATGCTGCCGCCTTGTGGCCGTTTCCCGCAAGAGCGGCTTCAAACGCATAGCTATGGTTCACTTAACATTCATAAGGACTCAGGCCTCTAAAAGACACCTGCCCTCAAAAAAAAAAAATGTCCTGAGCTCGGCCGTGGCCAAAAAAATTCAAAGCAGGCAAATGTGTCAAAGAGATAGTATGATAGAGGTAAGTTTTACTCACTCTTTATCAAAAAAAGGAAAATGGAGAAAAGCTCAACATCAGGAATCATCAGACTCCTCTAACCTACAAAAAGCTTTCAGCTCACCCAAGTTAACTACCGTCAGCCAAAAGACTACAAACAATAAATGCTGAAGGGGTTTTAGAGAACTCTGTTCCCTCTGTCTGTGGAGGACATGTCTAGTTGTAACAGCCAATAATGAGAACAGAAAGGAGCTGCGTTTTCAATTAAAAATTGAGCCACCCTTCCATCCAGAACACCCACAGCCGAGCCTCTCACCTGAGAAGACAGGCTGCAAGAGCTGCACTCCACGAGTTTTCACAGTAGCCAAGACACCGAAGCAACCCAAATGTCCATCAACAGATGAATGGATAAGAAGAGCTGGTCCGTGGACACAGTGGACTATTAGCCATGGAAAACAAGGAAACACTGCTCTTTGAGGCACCCGAGATGAGCCTAGAGATCATCACAGAACATGAGTTAAGTCGGAAAGCAAAAGGCATACCGTATGACATCACCTATAGGCGTTATCTAACAGCTGACACAAATGAACATATTTCCACAAAGAAAGACACTCACAGACTTAGAAAGCAAACTAAGCTTATGTAAAATGAAAGGTGGGGGGAATGGATAAATTAAGATTAGTGTCACCATATGTGTACAAATACGTATTAAATATATATATCAAACAGACCGACCATATAGCAAGGGAGGTCACCAGAACACTCTGCAATAATTTACATGGGAAGAGGATCTGTACAAGAATATATATATATATATATATATATAAAACGTACAAATGAACCAGATTCTGTACATATAGGACCAACAGTATTCTAATCATTACCCCGATTTAAACAAATTAAAAGAGCGAACAAGAAGTAATGTGACATACACTTCTGGGGTTTTTTCCTGGCACATTCCATTCTAATTGACAACCTGGGAACAGGACTTCCAGAACGCTCTGCTGCCCTAGTAACCAGATGTGGGAATGTAGCAATGCTGACGCCTTGTGGCCGTTTCCCACAGCAGCAGCTTTAAAGTCAGTGCTAATGGTCACTCAATATTCACACCCATTGCAGGCTTGTAAATGACACCTGCCCTCCAAAACAAAATCCTGGGGTCGAAAATCGACCAAAAAAGTCCAAAGAGGGCAACCTTCCAAGAAGACAATTTCGAGAGGTTTATTGTACTCACGGGTTTTTTTTTTCTGTTTTTGTTTAACAGAATAAAAAAAGGCGTGGGAAAATGCTGAACCTTAGGAATTATTAGACACGAAACTACACGTTAAAAAAACCTATCATGTCACACGACTCAGCATGGCCAGCAGCAAAACTTCTGCAAACAAGAAATGCTGACGGGGTGGTGAAGAAATGCGTACCCTCGGTTCTAAGTGGGACGTGGTAAGAGCCCCTAAGGAAAACACAGTGGAGTTGCCTGGAAAGGGTCAACATTGAGCGACCGTTCAATCAAGCATAGCCACTGCTGGGTCTATCACCTGAGAGGATGAGAATCAAAAAGACACGGGCTGGCAGTCCTGCAATCCAGCAATGTTTACCATAGCCAACACTTGGAAGCAATGAAAATGCCCAGCCACAGAGGAATGCAGAAAGGAGCAGTGGTCCATGGACACAATGGAAGAGTACTCCAGTGAAAAGTAGAAATTCCATTTTAAAAACAGATATAAGTAAGGAGACATCAGCTTTGGGGGGTTTCTCCAGACACATCCCACCGTCATTGATAACCAAGGAACACCACTGGCAGGAAGGCCTGTTTCACTAGTTACCAGAGTGGGAAACGCAGAAATGCTGCAGCCCTGTGGCCGTTACCTGCAACGGCAGCTTGAAAACCCGTGCTAATGGTCACTTCGTGTGCACAAGTCCTGGAGGGCTGTCAATGAAACCTGCCCTCAAAATGTCTTGAGGGAGGTAGTGGCCAAAATATTTCAAAAGGCGGCACATAGTTCAAGAAAAGAATGTGATGAGGTAAGCTACACACACAGTTTGAAGAAAAAAAGGGCATCCCTGAAAGCTCAATTTCAAGGCTTTATGAGACGCATGCAAATCCAACCACAGAGGTATCGGCTCACACCAGTCAGAAGAACCATCAGCAACAAGACTACCAACAATTCATGCTGAAGGGGTTGTGGAGAAGTGCATACCCTCTAGGTTAAGTGGGACTTTGCCGCCAGCCGCGGCGGGTCCTCAAAGTGTAGCAACAACCGACGAGAGGGGGTAGGGAACTGAACGCACCAACGTATGGGATCAGAAGGGCACAAGCAACTGACGCTTGCAAGGCAAGTTTAATAACAAAGCCTAGCCGTATATATACCCCTAAAGCAGGGAATTTGCTTCGTCACGCCTTATCGGCATCAGCTGGTTGGTTGGCTTCTCGGCTTAGTCACACCTTATCAGCATCAGCTGGTTGGTTGGCTGCTCGGCTTCTCCCTCAAAGGCACCAATTTCCCCTCCAGGGTTGCTTTTCCTAGCTTTAGGGAACAACCAGGGACTCCCAGTAACTGAGCAGGTCCCTGGAGCGATTTGGCCAAAGACCATCTCCTTTTGTATGTTCATACCATAAAGTCCAGGATGCATACCAAGGAGAGTACAGTCGGGCCCTGAGGCTTAGGAGGGTCTTAGTGGCGCCTTCCTCAGAGGGCAATGCTCGCCACAGGACTTCACCTGGTAAGAGGCACTAATGGGAACAGAATGGAGGTGCCTTTACAAGGTAAACACTGAGTTACGATATGATCCAGCAGGCCCACTCCTGGGCCTATAACCTAAGAAAGAAGACAGAAGTGGAAAGACACAGGCAGGCAAATCTGCATTGCAGGAGTATTACAATAGCCAGGACATGGAAGCAAGCAGAAAGCCCATCAACAGATGAGTGGACAAAGAAGAACAGGGACCTGAGCAGGTGGAATATTAGCCAAGGAACAAAAGGAAACAATGCCATCAACAGCACCATCGGTGAGGCTAGAGTTCATCACGCACCTTGCAGTAAGTCACAGAGCGAAAGATACATAGCCTACGATATCACGTATAGGTGTTCCCTGAAAATTGATATCACTGAAGATATTTCCACAGAGAAAGGCAATCACAGATGCAATAAACAGATTTATGGTTCACCCATGGACAGGTGTGAGAATTGTGTACATTAGGAAATTGGGTTTAAGAGAGAGATACAAACACACGTGAAATACAAAATCACCAAAGGCCTACGGAATACCAAGAGAAGAGTACTCAACATTGTGTCATAAGCTACATGGGAAAAGGATCCAAAGAAGACTAGATACGTGTTTATGTGTAAAAGAGCCACCTCTTTCACACCTACAACAAGCAAAACATTGTAATCAAACTTGCTGTGAGAAACAATAAACATTGAATTAAAAAACGAACAAGTCAGTCGTGAGGCACAAACATAAGGGGCTTTTTCCTGGCACAGTCCATTCTAATTGACAACCGAGAATACGACTTCCACGGAGGCTCTGTTGCCCGAGTAACCAGGTTTGGTAAAGGAGACCTGCTGCCGCCTTGTGGCCGTTTCTCAAAACAGCAGCTTTAAACCCAGTGCTAATGGTCACTTGATATTCAAAATCATTGCAGGCCTATAAATGACACCTGCCCTCAAAAACGATTCTTGGGTCGTCAATCGAGGAAAAAAACTCAAAAGACGTGCACACTTCAAAACGACAATTTCAAGAGGCATATTTTGCGCACATTTTGTCTTCTCTTTCTTTCTTTCTCTTGTGATAAGTAAAAGGGCATGGAAAAATGCTCAACATCAGGAATTAATAAAGCCATGCAAATCCAGTCGACAGAAACGTTCACCCACCGTCGTCAGAATGATCATCAGCCACAGAGTCTACAAAGAATAAATGCTCAAGGTGTTTTAGAGAACTCTGTGCCCTCTAGCGGCCGCTGGGACGTAACCTGGGAACAGCTAGTAGTGAGAACACCGTGGAGGTGCACTGAAAGGTAAAAATTGAGCTAACCTGTAATCGGGTAGGCCCACTGATGGGCCTATCTCCCGAGTAGACCAAAATCAAAAAGACACAGGCTGGCCATCCTGCACTGCAGCAACATGTACCATCGCCAAGACTTGGAAGAAACCCAAATGTCCATCAACAGAACAATGCACCAAGAAGAAGGGGGCCCATGTGCACAATGGAACATGAGCCACGGAAGAGCATGCAACAGTGCCGCTGGCACCACCGTAGAAGGATCTAGAGATACCCACCCAAAAGGAAGTACGAAAGAAACCGAAATAGAAATATCCTATGACATCACTTATAGCTGTTACTTCAACATTGATACCCATGAAGTCATTTCCAAGAGAAGGCCGTGCATAGATGCAGAAAACCAACTATGCTTAACCAAGTGGAAAGGTGTAAGGAATGTATGAATTTGGATATGGGGGTTTACAGACATGTACTGATACATATGAAATATATAATCACAAAATACCTAAGGAATACCAGGAGAGGTCGACTCAACACTCTGTAATAACCTACACGGGAAAGGATCCAAAGATGAATAGATTGATACATACATATGATGAACCAGATGCAGTACACCTAGAACACACACCACATTTTTATCCAATTGGCTGTGATACTAGATAACAATTAAATTTTAAAAAACACACAAGAAGTAAGGAGATATAAGCTCTTGGGGGTTTGCCCTGACACACTGCACTCTCATTTGCAGCCTACTAACACAATTTCCAGGAAGCCTCTGTTGCAGGAAAACCCAGAGTTGGAAATGGAGAAATGCTGCCGCCTTGTGGCCGTTTCCCGCAAGAGCGGCTTCAAACGCATAGCTATGGTTCACTTAACATTCATAAGGACTCAGGCCTCTAAAAGACACCTGCCCTCAAAAAAAAAAAATGTCCTGAGCTCGGCCGTGGCCAAAAAAATTCAAAGCAGGCAAATGTGTCAAAGAGATAGTATGATAGAGGTAAGTTTTACTCACTCTTTATCAAAAAAAGGAAAATGGAGAAAAGCTCAACATCAGGAATCATCAGACTCCTCTAACCTACAAAAAGCTTTCAGCTCACCCAAGTTAACTACCGTCAGCCAAAAGACTACAAACAATAAATGCTGAAGGGGTTTTAGAGAACTCTGTTCCCTCTGTCTGTGGAGGACATGTCTAGTTGTAACAGCCAATAATGAGAACAGAAAGGAGCTGCGTTTTCAATTAAAAATTGAGCCACCCTTCCATCCAGAACACCCACAGCCGAGCCTCTCACCTGAGAAGACAGGCTGCAAGAGCTGCACTCCACGAGTTTTCACAGTAGCCAAGACACCGAAGCAACCCAAATGTCCATCAACAGATGAATGGATAAGAAGAGCTGGTCCGTGGACACAGTGGACTATTAGCCATGGAAAACAAGGAAACACTGCTCTTTGAGGCACCCGAGATGAGCCTAGAGATCATCACAGAACATGAGTTAAGTCGGAAAGCAAAAGGCATACCGTATGACATCACCTATAGGCGTTATCTAACAGCTGACACAAATGAACATATTTCCACAAAGAAAGACACTCACAGACTTAGAAAGCAAACTAAGCTTATGTAAAATGAAAGGTGGGGGGAATGGATAAATTAAGATTAGTGTCACCATATGTGTACAAATACGTATTAAATATATATATCAAACAGACCGACCATATAGCAAGGGAGGTCACCAGAACACTCTGCAATAATTTACATGGGAAGAGGATCTGTACAAGAATATATATATATATATATATATATATAAAACGTACAAATGAACCAGATTCTGTACATATAGGACCAACAGTATTCTAATCATTACCCCGATTTAAACAAATTAAAAGAGCGAACAAGAAGTAATGTGACATACACTTCTGGGGTTTTTTCCTGGCACATTCCATTCTAATTGACAACCTGGGAACAGGACTTCCAGAACGCTCTGCTGCCCTAGTAACCAGATGTGGGAATGTAGCAATGCTGACGCCTTGTGGCCGTTTCCCACAGCAGCAGCTTTAAAGTCAGTGCTAATGGTCACTCAATATTCACACCCATTGCAGGCTTGTAAATGACACCTGCCCTCCAAAACAAAATCCTGGGGTCGAAAATCGACCAAAAAAGTCCAAAGAGGGCAACCTTCCAAGAAGACAATTTCGAGAGGTTTATTGTACTCACGGGTTTTTTTTTTTCTGTTTTTGTTTAACAGAATAAAAAAAGGCGTGGGAAAATGCTGAACCTTAGGAATTATTAGACACGAAACTACACGTTAAAAAAACCTATCATGTCACACGACTCAGCATGGCCAGCAGCAAAACTTCTGCAAACAAGAAATGCTGACGGGGTGGTGAAGAAATGCGTACCCTCGGTTCTAAGTGGGACGTGGTAAGAGCCCCTAAGGAAAACACAGTGGAGTTGCCTGGAAAGGGTCAACATTGAGCGACCGTTCAATCAAGCATAGCCACTGCTGGGTCTATCACCTGAGAGGATGAGAATCAAAAAGACACGGGCTGGCAATCCTGCAATCCAGCAATGTTTACCATAGCCAACACTTGGAAGCAATGAAAATGCCCAGCCACAGAGGAATGCAGAAAGGAGCAGTGGTCCATGGACACAATGGAAGAGTACTCCAGTGAAAAGTAGAAATTCCATTTTAAAAACAGATATAAGTAAGGAGACATCAGCTTTGGGGGGTTTCTCCAGACACATCCCACCGTCATTGATAACCAAGGAACACCACTGGCAGGAAGGCCTGTTTCACTAGTTACCAGAGTGGGAAACGCAGAAATGCTGCAGCCCTGTGGCCGTTACCTGCAACGGCAGCTTGAAAACCCGTGCTAATGGTCACTTCGTGTGCACAAGTCCTGGAGGGCTGTCAATGAAACCTGCCCTCAAAATGTCTTGAGGGAGGTAGTGGCCAAAATATTTCAAAAGGCGGCACATAGTTCAAGAAAAGAATGTGATGAGGTAAGCTACACACACAGTTTGAAGAAAAAAAGGGCATCCCTGAAAGCTCAATTTCAAGGCTTTATGAGACGCATGCAAATCCAACCACAGAGGTATCGGCTCACACCAGTCAGAAGAACCATCAGCAACAAGACTACCAACAATTCATGCTGAAGGGGTTGTGGAGAAGTGCATACCCTCTAGGTTAAGTGGGACTTTGCCGCCAGCCGCGGCGGGTCCTCAAAGTGTAGCAACAACCGACGAGAGGGGGTAGGGAACTGAACGCACCAACGTATGGGATCAGAAGGGCACAAGCAACTGACGCTTGCAAGGCAAGTTTAATAACAAAGCCTAGCCGTATATATACCCCTAAAGCAGGGAATTTGCTTCGTCACGCCTTATCGGCATCAGCTGGTTGGTTGGCTTCTCGGCTTAGTCACACCTTATCAGCATCAGCTGGTTGGTTGGCTGCGCGGCTTCTCCCTCAAAGGCACCAATTTCCCCTCCAGGGTTGCTTTTCCTAGCTTTAGGGAACAACCAGGGACTCCCAGTAACTGAGCAGGTCCCTGGAGCGATTTGGCCAAAGACCATCTCCTTTTGTATGTTCATACCATAAAGTCCAGGATGCATACCAAGGAGAGTACAGTCGGGCCCTGAGGCTTAGGAGGGTCTTAGTGGCGCCTTCCTCAGAGGGCAATGCTCGCCACAGGACTTCACCTGGTAAGAGGCACTAATGGGAACAGAATGGAGGTGCCTTTACAAGGTAAACACTGAGTTACGATATGATCCAGCAGGCCCACTCCTGGGCCTATAACCTAAGAAAGAAGACAGAAGTGGAAAGACACAGGCAGGCAAATCTGCATTGCAGGAGTATTACAATAGCCAGGACATGGAAGCAAGCAGAAAGCCCATCAACAGATGAGTGGACAAAGAAGAACAGGGACCTGAGCAGGTGGAATATTAGCCAAGGAACAAAAGGAAACAATGCCATCAACAGCACCATCGGTGAGGCTAGAGTTCATCACGCACCTTGCAGTAAGTCACAGAGCGAAAGATACATAGCCTACGATATCACGTATAGGTGTTCCCTGAAAATTGATATCACTGAAGATATTTCCACAGAGAAAGGCAATCACAGATGCAATAAACAGATTTATGGTTCACCCATGGACAGGTGTGAGAATTGTGTACATTAGGAAATTGGGTTTAAGAGAGAGATACAAACACACGTGAAATACAAAATCACCAAAGG
This sequence comes from Kogia breviceps, assembly GCF_026419965.1. Taxonomy (NCBI): domain Eukaryota; kingdom Metazoa; phylum Chordata; class Mammalia; order Artiodactyla; family Physeteridae; genus Kogia; species Kogia breviceps. The sequence continues at coordinate 96,987,893 of NC_081310.1, forward strand.
CCTACGGAATACCAAGAGAAGAGTACTCAACATTGTGTCATAAGCTACATGGGAAAAGGATCCAAAGAAGACTAGATACGTGTTTATGTGTAAAAGAGCCACCTCTTTCACACCTACAACAAGCAAAACATTGTAATCAAACTTGCTGTGAGAAACAATAAACATTGAATTAAAAAACGAACAAGTCAGTCGTGAGGCACAAACATAAGGGGCTTTTTCCTGGCACAGTCCATTCTAATTGACAACCGAGAATACGACTTCCACGGAGGCTCTGTTGCCCGAGTAACCAGGTTTGGTAAAGGAGACCTGCTGCCGCCTTGTGGCCGTTTCTCAAAACAGCAGCTTTAAACCCAGTGCTAATGGTCACTTGATATTCAAAATCATTGCAGGCCTATAAATGACACCTGCCCTCAAAAACGATTCTTGGGTCGTCAATCGAGGAAAAAAACTCAAAAGACGTGCACACTTCAAAACGACAATTTCAAGAGGCATATTTTGCGCACATTTTGTCTTCTCTTTCTTTCTTTCTCTTGTGATAAATAAAAGGGCATGGAAAAATGCTCAACATCAGGAATTAATAAAGCCATGCAAATCCAGTCGACAGAAACGTTCACCCACCGTCGTCAGAATGATCATCAGCCACAGAGTCTACAAAGAATAAATGCTCAAGGTGTTTTAGAGAACTCTGTGCCCTCTAGCGGCCGCTGGGACGTAACCTGGGAACAGCTAGTAGTGAGAACACCGTGGAGGTGCACTGAAAGGTAAAAATTGAGCTAACCTGTAATCGGGTAGGCCCACTGATGGGCCTATCTCCCGAGTAGACCAAAATCAAAAAGACACAGGCTGGCCATCCTGCACTGCAGCAACATGTACCATCGCCAAGACTTGGAAGAAACCCAAATGTCCATCAACAGAACAATGCACCAAGAAGAAGGGGGCCCATGTGCACAATGGAACATGAGCCACGGAAGAGCATGCAACAGTGCCGCTGGCACCACCGTAGAAGGATCTAGAGATACCCACCCAAAAGGAAGTACGAAAGAAACCGAAATAGAAATATCCTATGACATCACTTATAGCTGTTACTTCAACATTGATACCCATGAAGTCATTTCCAAGAGAAGGCCGTGCATAGATGCAGAAAACCAACTATGCTTAACCAAGTGGAAAGGTGTAAGGAATGTATGAATTTGGATATGGGGGTTTACAGACATGTACTGATACATATGAAATATATAATCACAAAATACCTAAGGAATACCAGGAGAGGTCGACTCAACACTCTGTAATAACCTACACGGGAAAGGATCCAAAGATGAATAGATTGATACATACATATGATGAACCAGATGCAGTACACCTAGAACACACACCACATTTTTATCCAATTGGCTGTGATACTAGATAACAATTAAATTTTAAAAAACACACAAGAAGTAAGGAGATATAAGCTCTTGGGGGTTTGCCCTGACACACTGCACTCTCATTTGCAGCCTACTAACACAATTTCCAGGAAGCCTCTGTTGCAGGAAAACCCAGAGTTGGAAATGGAGAAATGCTGCCGCCTTGTGGCCGTTTCCCGCAAGAGCGGCTTCAAACGCATAGCTATGGGTCACTTAACATTCATAAGGACTCAGGCCTCTAAAAGACACCTGCCCTCAAAAAAAAAAAATGTCCTGAGCTCGGCCGTGGCCAAAAAAATTCAAAGCAGGCAAATGTGTCAAAGAGATAGTATGATAGAGGTAAGTTTTACTCACTCTTTATCAAAAAAAGGAAAATGGAGAAAAGCTCAACATCAGGAATCATCAGACTCCTCTAACCTACAAAAAGCTTTCAGCTCACCCAAGTTAACTACCGTCAGCCAAAAGACTACAAACAATAAATGCTGAAGGGGTTTTAGAGAACTCTGTTCCCTCTGTCTGTGGAGGACATGTCTAGTTGTAACAGCCAATAATGAGAACAGAAAGGAGCTGCGTTTTCAATTAAAAATTGAGCCACCCTTCCATCCAGAACACCCACAGCCGAGCCTCTCACCTGAGAAGACAGGCTGCAAGAGCTGCACTCCACGAGTTTTCACAGTAGCCAAGACACCGAAGCAACCCAAATGTCCATCAACAGATGAATGGATAAGAAGAGCTGGTCCGTGGACACAGTGGACTATTAGCCATGGAAAACAAGGAAACACTGCTCTTTGAGGCACCCGAGATGAGCCTAGAGATCATCACAGAACATGAGTTAAGTCGGAAAGCAAAAGGCATACCGTATGACATCACCTATAGGCGTTATCTAACAGCTGACACAAATGAACATATTTCCACAAAGAAAGACACTCACAGACTTAGAAAGCAAACTAAGCTTATGTAAAATGAAAGGTGGGGGGAATGGATAAATTAAGATTAGTGTCACCATATGTGTACAAATACGTATTAAATATATATATCAAACAGACCGACCATATAGCAAGGGAGGTCACCAGAACACTCTGCAATAATTTACATGGGAAGAGGATCTGTACAAGAATATATATATATATATATATATAAAACGTACAAATGAACCAGATTCTGTACATATAGGACCAACAGTATTCTAATCATTACCCCGATTTAAACAAATTAAAAGAGCGAACAAGAAGTAATGTGACATACACTTCTGGGGTTTTTTCCTGGCACATTCCATTCTAATTGACAACCTGGGAACAGGACTTCCAGAACGCTCTGCTGCCCTAGTAACCAGATGTGGGAATGTAGCAATGCTGACGCCTTGTGGCCGTTTCCCACAGCAGCAGCTTTAAAGTCAGTGCTAATGGTCACTCAATATTCACACCCATTGCAGGCTTGTAAATGACACCTGCCCTCCAAAACAAAATCCTGGGGTCGAAAATCGACCAAAAAAGTCCAAAGAGGGCAACCTTCCAAGAAGACAATTTCGAGAGGTTTATTGTACTCACGGGTTTTTTTTTTCTGTTTTTGTTTAACAGAATAAAAAAAGGCGTGGGAAAATGCTGAACCTTAGGAATTATTAGACACGAAACTACACGTTAAAAAAACCTATCATGTCACACGACTCAGCATGGCCAGCAGCAAAACTTCTGCAAACAAGAAATGCTGACGGGGTGGTGAAGAAATGCGTACCCTCGGTTCTAAGTGGGACGTGGTAAGAGCCCCTAAGGAAAACACAGTGGAGTTGCCTGGAAAGGGTCAACATTGAGCGACCGTTCAATCAAGCATAGCCACTGCTGGGTCTATCACCTGAGAGGATGAGAATCAAAAAGACACGGGCTGGCAATCCTGCAATCCAGCAATGTTTACCATAGCCAACACTTGGAAGCAATGAAAATGCCCAGCCACAGAGGAATGCAGAAAGGAGCAGTGGTCCATGGACACAATGGAAGAGTACTCCAGTGAAAAGTAGAAATTCCATTTTAAAAACAGATATAAGTAAGGAGACATCAGCTTTGGGGGGTTTCTCCAGACACATCCCACCGTCATTGATAACCAAGGAACACCACTGGCAGGAAGGCCTGTTTCACTAGTTACCAGAGTGGGAAACGCAGAAATGCTGCAGCCCTGTGGCCGTTACCTGCAACGGCAGCTTGAAAACCCGTGCTAATGGTCACTTCGTGTGCACAAGTCCTGGAGGGCTGTCAATGAAACCTGCCCTCAAAATGTCTTGAGGGAGGTAGTGGCCAAAATATTTCAAAAGGCGGCACATAGTTCAAGAAAAGAATGTGATGAGGTAAGCTACACACACAGTTTGAAGAAAAAAAGGGCATCCCTGAAAGCTCAATTTCAAGGCTTTATGAGACGCATGCAAATCCAACCACAGAGGTATCGGCTCACACCAGTCAGAAGAACCATCAGCAACAAGACTACCAACAATTCATGCTGAAGGGGTTGTGGAGAAGTGCATACCCTCTAGGTTAAGTGGGACTTTGCCGCCAGCCGCGGCGGGTCCTCAAAGTGTAGCAACAACCGACGAGAGGGGGTAGGGAACTGAACGCACCAACGTATGGGATCAGAAGGGCACAAGCAACTGACGCTTGCAAGGCAAGTTTAATAACAAAGCCTAGCCGTATATATACCCCTAAAGCAGGGAATTTGCTTCGTCACGCCTTATCGGCATCAGCTGGTTGGTTGGCTTCTCGGCTTAGTCACACCTTATCAGCATCAGCTGGTTGGTTGGCTGCGCGGCTTCTCCCTCAAAGGCACCAATTTCCCCTCCAGGGTTGCTTTTCCTAGCTTTAGGGAACAACCAGGGACTCCCAGTAACTGAGCAGGTCCCTGGAGCGATTTGGCCAAAGACCATCTCCTTTTGTATGTTCATACCATAAAGTCCAGGATGCATACCAAGGAGAGTACAGTCGGGCCCTGAGGCTTAGGAGGGTCTTAGTGGCGCCTTCCTCAGAGGGCAATGCTCGCCACAGGACTTCACCTGGTAAGAGGCACTAATGGGAACAGAATGGAGGTGCCTTTACAAGGTAAACACTGAGTTACGATATGATCCAGCAGGCCCACTCCTGGGCCTATAACCTAAGAAAGAAGACAGAAGTGGAAAGACACAGGCAGGCAAATCTGCATTGCAGGAGTATTACAATAGCCAGGACATGGAAGCAAGCAGAAAGCCCATCAACAGATGAGTGGACAAAGAAGAACAGGGACCTGAGCAGGTGGAATATTAGCCAAGGAACAAAAGGAAACAATGCCATCAACAGCACCATCGGTGAGGCTAGAGTTCATCACGCACCTTGCAGTAAGTCACAGAGCGAAAGATACATAGCCTACGATATCACGTATAGGTGTTCCCTGAAAATTGATATCACTGAAGATATTTCCACAGAGAAAGGCAATCACAGATGCAATAAACAGATTTATGGTTCACCCATGGACAGGTGTGAGAATTGTGTACATTAGGAAATTGGGTTTAAGAGAGAGATACAAACACACGTGAAATACAAAATCACCAAAGGCCTACGGAATACCAAGAGAAGAGTACTCAACATTGTGTCATAAGCTACATGGGAAAAGGATCCAAAGAAGACTAGATACGTGTTTATGTGTAAAAGAGCCACCTCTTTCACACCTACAACAAGCAAAACATTGTAATCAAACTTGCTGTGAGAAACAATAAACATTGAATTAAAAAACGAACAAGTCAGTCGTGAGGCACAAACATAAGGGGCTTTTTCCTGGCACAGTCCATTCTAATTGACAACCGAGAATACGACTTCCACGGAGGCTCTGTTGCCCGAGTAACCAGGTTTGGTAAAGGAGACCTGCTGCCGCCTTGTGGCCGTTTCTCAAAACAGCAGCTTTAAACCCAGTGCTAATGGTCACTTGATATTCAAAATCATTGCAGGCCTATAAATGACACCTGCCCTCAAAAACGATTCTTGGGTCGTCAATCGAGGAAAAAAACTCAAAAGACGTGCACACTTCAAAACGACAATTTCAAGAGGCATATTTTGCGCACATTTTGTCTTCTCTTTCTTTCTTTCTCTTGTGATAAGTAAAAGGGCATGGAAAAATGCTCAACATCAGGAATTAATAAAGCCATGCAAATCCAGTCGACAGAAACGTTCACCCACCGTCGTCAGAATGATCATCAGCCACAGAGTCTACAAAGAATAAATGCTCAAGGTGTTTTAGAGAACTCTGTGCCCTCTAGCGGCCGCTGGGACGTAACCTGGGAACAGCTAGTAGTGAGAACACCGTGGAGGTGCACTGAAAGGTAAAAATTGAGCTAACCTGTAATCGGGTAGGCCCACTGATGGGCCTATCTCCCGAGTAGACCAAAATCAAAAAGACACAGGCTGGCCATCCTGCACTGCAGCAACATGTACCATCGCCAAGACTTGGAAGAAACCCAAATGTCCATCAACAGAACAATGCACCAAGAAGAAGGGGGCCCATGTGCACAATGGAACATGAGCCACGGAAGAGCATGCAACAGTGCCGCTGGCACCACCGTAGAAGGATCTAGAGATACCCACCCAAAAGGAAGTACGAAAGAAACCGAAATAGAAATATCCTATGACATCACTTATAGCTGTTACTTCAACATTGATACCCATGAAGTCATTTCCAAGAGAAGGCCGTGCATAGATGCAGAAAACCAACTATGCTTAACCAAGTGGAAAGGTGTAAGGAATGTATGAATTTGGATATGGGGGTTTACAGACATGTACTGATACATATGAAATATATAATCACAAAATACCTAAGGAATACCAGGAGAGGTCGACTCAACACTCTGTAATAACCTACACGGGAAAGGATCCAAAGATGAATAGATTGATACATACATATGATGAACCAGATGCAGTACACCTAGAACACACACCACATTTTTATCCAATTGGCTGTGATACTAGATAACAATTAAATTTTAAAAAACACACAAGAAGTAAGGAGATATAAGCTCTTGGGGGTTTGCCCTGACACACTGCACTCTCATTTGCAGCCTACTAACACAATTTCCAGGAAGCCTCTGTTGCAGGAAAACCCAGAGTTGGAAATGGAGAAATGCTGCCGCCTTGTGGCCGTTTCCCGCAAGAGCGGCTTCAAACGCATAGCTATGGTTCACTTAACATTCATAAGGACTCAGGCCTCTAAAAGACACCTGCCCTCAAAAAAAAAAAATGTCCTGAGCTCGGCCGTGGCCAAAAAAATTCAAAGCAGGCAAATGTGTCAAAGAGATAGTATGATAGAGGTAAGTTTTACTCACTCTTTATCAAAAAAAGGAAAATGGAGAAAAGCTCAACATCAGGAATCATCAGACTCCTCTAACCTACAAAAAGCTTTCAGCTCACCCAAGTTAACTACCGTCAGCCAAAAGACTACAAACAATAAATGCTGAAGGGGTTTTAGAGAACTCTGTTCCCTCTGTCTGTGGAGGACATGTCTAGTTGTAACAGCCAATAATGAGAACAGAAAGGAGCTGCGTTTTCAATTAAAAATTGAGCCACCCTTCCATCCAGAACACCCACAGCCGAGCCTCTCACCTGAGAAGACAGGCTGCAAGAGCTGCACTCCACGAGTTTTCACAGTAGCCAAGACACCGAAGCAACCCAAATGTCCATCAACAGATGAATGGATAAGAAGAGCTGGTCCGTGGACACAGTGGACTATTAGCCATGGAAAACAAGGAAACACTGCTCTTTGAGGCACCCGAGATGAGCCTAGAGATCATCACAGAACATGAGTTAAGTCGGAAAGCAAAAGGCATACCGTATGACATCACCTATAGGCGTTATCTAACAGCTGACACAAATGAACATATTTCCACAAAGAAAGACACTCACAGACTTAGAAAGCAAACTAAGCTTATGTAAAATGAAAGGTGGGGGGAATGGATAAATTAAGATTAGTGTCACCATATGTGTACAAATACGTATTAAATATATATATCAAACAGACCGACCATATAGCAAGGGAGGTCACCAGAACACTCTGCAATAATTTACATGGGAAGAGGATCTGTACAAGAATATATATATATATATATATATATATATAAAACGTACAAATGAACCAGATTCTGTACATATAGGACCAACAGTATTCTAATCATTACCCCGATTTAAACAAATTAAAAGAGCGAACAAGAAGTAATGTGACATACACTTCTGGGGTTTTTTCCTGGCACATTCCATTCTAATTGACAACCTGGGAACAGGACTTCCAGAACGCTCTGCTGCCCTAGTAACCAGATGTGGGAATGTAGCAATGCTGACGCCTTGTGGCCGTTTCCCACAGCAGCAGCTTTAAAGTCAGTGCTAATGGTCACTCAATATTCACACCCATTGCAGGCTTGTAAATGACACCTGCCCTCCAAAACAAAATCCTGGGGTCGAAAATCGACCAAAAAAGTCCAAAGAGGGCAACCTTCCAAGAAGACAATTTCGAGAGGTTTATTGTACTCACGGGTTTTTTTTTTTCTGTTTTTGTTTAACAGAATAAAAAAAGGCGTGGGAAAATGCTGAACCTTAGGAATTATTAGACACGAAACTACACGTTAAAAAAACCTATCATGTCACACGACTCAGCATGGCCAGCAGCAAAACTTCTGCAAACAAGAAATGCTGACGGGGTGGTGAAGAAATGCGTACCCTCGGTTCTAAGTGGGACGTGGTAAGAGCCCCTAAGGAAAACACAGTGGAGTTGCCTGGAAAGGGTCAACATTGAGCGACCGTTCAATCAAGCATAGCCACTGCTGGGTCTATCACCTGAGAGGATGAGAATCAAAAAGACACGGGCTGGCAATCCTGCAATCCAGCAATGTTTACCATAGCCAACACTTGGAAGCAATGAAAATGCCCAGCCACAGAGGAATGCAGAAAGGAGCAGTGGTCCATGGACACAATGGAAGAGTACTCCAGTGAAAAGTAGAAATTCCATTTTAAAAACAGATATAAGTAAGGAGACATCAGCTTTGGGGGGTTTCTCCAGACACATCCCACCGTCATTGATAACCAAGGAACACCACTGGCAGGAAGGCCTGTTTCACTAGTTACCAGAGTGGGAAACGCAGAAATGCTGCAGCCCTGTGGCCGTTACCTGCAACGGCAGCTTGAAAACCCGTGCTAATGGTCACTTCGTGTGCACAAGTCCTGGAGGGCTGTCAATGAAACCTGCCCTCAAAATGTCTTGAGGGAGGTAGTGGCCAAAATATTTCAAAAGGCGGCACATAGTTCAAGAAAAGAATGTGATGAGGTAAGCTACACACACAGTTTGAAGAAAAAAAGGGCATCCCTGAAAGCTCAATTTCAAGGCTTTATGAGACGCATGCAAATCCAACCACAGAGGTATCGGCTCACACCAGTCAGAAGAACCATCAGCAACAAGACTACCAACAATTCATGCTGAAGGGGTTGTGGAGAAGTGCATACCCTCTAGGTTAAGTGGGACTTTGCCGCCAGCCGCGGCGGGTCCTCAAAGTGTAGCAACAACCGACGAGAGGGGGTAGGGAACTGAACGCACCAACGTATGGGATCAGAAGGGCACAAGCAACTGACGCTTGCAAGGCAAGTTTAATAACAAAGCCTAGCCGTATATATACCCCTAAAGCAGGGAATTTGCTTCGTCACGCCTTATCGGCATCAGCTGGTTGGTTGGCTTCTCGGCTTAGTCACACCTTATCAGCATCAGCTGGTTGGTTGGCTGCGCGGCTTCTCCCTCAAAGGCACCAATTTCCCCTCCAGGGTTGCTTTTCCTAGCTTTAGGGAACAACCAGGGACTCCCAGTAACTGAGCAGGTCCCTGGAGCGATTTGGCCAAAGACCATCTCCTTTTGTATGTTCATACCATAAAGTCCAGGATGCATACCAAGGAGAGTACAGTCGGGCCCTGAGGCTTAGGAGGGTCTTAGTGGCGCCTTCCTCAGAGGGCAATGCTCGCCACAGGACTTCACCTGGTAAGAGGCACTAATGGGAACAGAATGGAGGTGCCTTTACAAGGTAAACACTGAGTTACGATATGATCCAGCAGGCCCACTCCTGGGCCTATAACCTAAGAAAGAAGACAGAAGTGGAAAGACACAGGCAGGCAAATCTGCATTGCAGGAGTATTACAATAGCCAGGACATGGAAGCAAGCAGAAAGCCCATCAACAGATGAGTGGACAAAGAAGAACAGGGACCTGAGCAGATGGAATATTAGCCAAGGAACAAAAGGAAACAATGCCATCAACAGCACCATCGGTGAGGCTAGAGTTCATCACGCACCTTGCAGTAAGTCACAGAGCGAAAGATACATAGCCTACGATATCACTTATAGGTGTTCCCTGAAAATTGATATCACTGAAGATATTTCCACAGAGAAAGGCAATCACAGATGCAATAAACAGATTTATGGTTCACCCATGGACAGGTGTGAGAATTGTGTACATTAGGAAATTGGGTTTAAGAGAGAGATACAAACACACGTGAAATACAAAATCACCAAAGGCCTACGGAATACCAAGAGAAGAGTACTCAACATTGTGTCATAAGCTACATGGGAAAAGGATCCAAAGAAGACTAGATACGTGTTTATGTGTAAAAGAGCCACCTCTTTCACACCTACAACAAGCAAAACATTGTAATCAAACTTGCTGTGAGAAACAATAAACATTGAATTAAAAAACGAACAAGTCAGTCGTGAGGCACAAACATAAGGGGCTTTTTCCTGGCACAGTCCATTCTAATTGACAACCGAGAATACGACTTCCACGGAGGCTCTGTTGCCCGAGTAACCAGGTTTGGTAAAGGAGACCTGCTGCCGCCTTGTGGCCGTTTCTCAAAACAGCAGCTTTAAACCCAGTGCTAATGGTCACTTGATATTCAAAATCATTGCAGGCCTATAAATGACACCTGCCCTCAAAAACGATTCTTGGGTCGTCAATCGAGGAAAAAAACTCAAAAGACGTGCACACTTCAAAACGACAATTTCAAGAGGCATATTTTGCGCACATTTTGTCTTCTCTTTCTTTCTTTCTCTTGTGATAAATAAAAGGGCATGGAAAAATGCTCAACATCAGGAATTAATAAAGCCATGCAAATCCAGTCGACAGAAACGTTCACCCACCGTCGTCAGAATGATCATCAGCCACAGAGTCTACAAAGAATAAATGCTCAAGGTGTTTTAGAGAACTCTGTGCCCTCTAGCGGCCGCTGGGACGTAACCTGGGAACAGCTAGTAGTGAGAACACCGTGGAGGTGCACTGAAAGGTAAAAATTGAGCTAACCTGTAATCGGGTAGGCCCACTGATGGGCCTATCTCCCGAGTAGACCAAAATCAAAAAGACACAGGCTGGCCATCCTGCACTGCAGCAACATGTACCATCGCCAAGACTTGGAAGAAACCCAAATGTCCATCAACAGAACAATGCACCAAGAAGAAGGGGGCCCATGTGCACAATGGAACATGAGCCACGGAAGAGCATGCAACAGTGCCGCTGGCACCACCATAGAAGGATCTAGAGATACCCACCCAAAAGGAAGTACGAAAGAAACCGAAATAGAAATATCCTATGACATCACTTATAGCTGTTACTTCAACATTGATACCCATGAAGTCATTTCCAAGAGAAGGCCGTGCATAGATGCAGAAAACCAACTATGCTTAACCAAGTGGAAAGGTGTAAGGAATGTATGAATTTGGATATGGGGGTTTACAGACATGTACTGATACATATGAAATATATAATCACAAAATACCTAAGGAATACCAGGAGAGGTCGACTCAACACTCTGTAATAACCTACACGGGAAAGGATCCAAAGATGAATAGATTGATACATACATATGATGAACCAGATGCAGTACACCTAGAACACACACCACATTTTTATCCAATTGGCTGTGATACTAGATAACAATTAAATTTTAAAAAACACACAAGAAGTAAGGAGATATAAGCTCTTGGGGGTTTGCCCTGACACACTGCACTCTCATTTGCAGCCTACTAACACAATTTCCAGGAAGCCTCTGTTGCAGGAAAACCCAGAGTTGGAAATGGAGAAATGCTGCCGCCTTGTGGCCGTTTCCCGCAAGAGCGGCTTCAAACGCATAGCTATGGTTCACTTAACATTCATAAGGACTCAGGCCTCTAAAAGACACCTGCCCTCAAAAAAAAAAAAATGTCCTGAGCTCGGCCGTGGCCAAAAAAATTCAAAGCAGGCAAATGTGTCAAAGAGATAGTATGATAGAGGTAAGTTTTACTCACTCTTTATCAAAAAAAGGAAAATGGAGAAAAGCTCAACATCAGGAATCATCAGACTCCTCTAACCTACAAAAAGCTTTCAGCTCACCCAAGTTAACTACCGTCAGCCAAAAGACTACAAACAATAAATGCTGAAGGGGTTTTAGAGAACTCTGTTCCCTCTGTCTGTGGAGGACATGTCTAGTTGTAACAGCCAATAATGAGAACAGAAAGGAGCTGCGTTTTCAATTAAAAATTGAGCCACCCTTCCATCCAGAACACCCACAGCCGAGCCTCTCACCTGAGAAGACAGGCTGCAAGAGCTGCACTCCACGAGTTTTCACAGTAGCCAAGACACCGAAGCAACCCAAATGTCCATCAACAGATGAATGGATAAGAAGAGCTGGTCCGTGGACACAGTGGACTATTAGCCATGGAAAACAAGGAAACACTGCTCTTTGAGGCACCCGAGATGAGCCTAGAGATCATCACAGAACATGAGTTAAGTCGGAAAGCAAAAGGCATACCGTATGACATCACCTATAGGCGTTATCTAACAGCTGACACAAATGAACATATTTCCACAAAGAAAGACACTCACAGACTTAGAAAGCAAACTAAGCTTATGTAAAATGAAAGGTGGGGGGAATGGATAAATTAAGATTAGTGTCACCATATGTGTACAAATACGTATTAAATATATATATCAAACAGACCGACCATATAGCAAGGGAGGTCACCAGAACACTCTGCAATAATTTACATGGGAAGAGGATCTGTACAAGAATATATATATATATATATATAAAACGTACAAATGAACCAGATTCTGTACATATAGGACCAACAGTATTCTAATCATTACCCCGATTTAAACAAATTAAAAGAGCGAACAAGAAGTAATGTGACATACACTTCTGGGGTTTTTTCCTGGCACATTCCATTCTAATTGACAACCTGGGAACAGGACTTCCAGAACGCTCTGCTGCCCTAGTAACCAGATGTGGGAATGTAGCAATGCTGACGCCTTGTGGCCGTTTCCCACAGCAGCAGCTTTAAAGTCAGTGCTAATGGTCACTCAATATTCACACCCATTGCAGGCTTGTAAATGACACCTGCCCTCCAAAACAAAATCCTGGGGTCGAAAATCGACCAAAAAAGTCCAAAGAGGGCAACCTTCCAAGAAGACAATTTCGAGAGGTTTATTGTACTCACGGGTTTTTTTTTTTTCTGTTTTTGTTTAACAGAATAAAAAAAGGCGTGGGAAAATGCTGAACCTTAGGAATTATTAGACACGAAACTACACGTTAAAAAAACCTATCATGTCACACGACTCAGCATGGCCAGCAGCAAAACTTCTGCAAACAAGAAATGCTGACGGGGTGGTGAAGAAATGCGTACCCTCGGTTCTAAGTGGGACGTGGTAAGAGCCCCTAAGGAAAACACAGTGGAGTTGCCTGGAAAGGGTCAACATTGAGCGACCGTTCAATCAAGCATAGCCACTGCTGGGTCTATCACCTGAGAGGATGAGAATCAAAAAGACACGGGCTGGCAATCCTGCAATCCAGCAATGTTTACCATAGCCAACACTTGGAAGCAATGAAAATGCCCAGCCACAGAGGAATGCAGAAAGGAGCAGTGGTCCATGGACACAATGGAAGAGTACTCCAGTGAAAAGTAGAAATTCCATTTTAAAAACAGATATAAGTAAGGAGACATCAGCTTTGGGGGGTTTCTCCAGACACATCCCACCGTCATTGATAACCAAGGAACACCACTGGCAGGAAGGCCTGTTTCACTAGTTACCAGAGTGGGAAACGCAGAAATGCTGCAGCCCTGTGGCCGTTACCTGCAACGGCAGCTTGAAAACCCGTGCTAATGGTCACTTCGTGTGCACAAGTCCTGGAGGGCTGTCAATGAAACCTGCCCTCAAAATGTCTTGAGGGAGGTAGTGGCCAAAATATTTCAAAAGGCGGCACATAGTTCAAGAAAAGAATGTGATGAGGTAAGCTACACACACAGTTTGAAGAAAAAAAGGGCATCCCTGAAAGCTCAATTTCAAGGCTTTATGAGACGCATGCAAATCCAACCACAGAGGTATCGGCTCACACCAGTCAGAAGAACCATCAGCAACAAGACTACCAACAATTCATGCTGAAGGGGTTGTGGAGAAGTGCATACCCTCTAGGTTAAGTGGGACTTTGCCGCCAGCCGCGGCGGGTCCTCAAAGTGTAGCAACAACCGACGAGAGGGGGTAGGGAACTGAACGCACCAACGTATGGGATCAGAAGGGCACAAGCAACTGACGCTTGCAAGGCAAGTTTAATAACAAAGCCTAGCCGTATATATACCCCTAAAGCAGGGAATTTGCTTCGTCACGCCTTATCGGCATCAGCTGGTTGGTTGGCTTCTCGGCTTAGTCACACCTTATCAGCATCAGCTGGTTGGTTGGCTGCGCGGCTTCTCCCTCAAAGGCACCAATTTCCCCTCCAGGGTTGCTTTTCCTAGCTTTAGGGAACAACCAGGGACTCCCAGTAACTGAGCAGGTCCCTGGAGCGATTTGGCCAAAGACCATCTCCTTTTGTATGTTCATACCATAAAGTCCAGGATGCATACCAAGGAGAGTACAGTCGGGCCCTGAGGCTTAGGAGGGTCTTAGTGGCGCCTTCCTCAGAGGGCAATGCTCGCCACAGGACTTCACCTGGTAAGAGGCACTAATGGGAACAGAATGGAGGTGCCTTTACAAGGTAAACACTGAGTTACGATATGATCCAGCAGGCCCACTCCTGGGCCTATAACCTAAGAAAGAAGACAGAAGTGGAAAGACACAGGCAGGCAAATCTGCATTGCAGGAGTATTACAATAGCCAGGACATGGAAGCAAGCAGAAAGCCCATCAACAGATGAGTGGACAAAGAAGAACAGGGACCTGAGCAGGTGGAATATTAGCCAAGGAACAAAAGGAAACAATGCCATCAACAGCACCATCGGTGAGGCTAGAGTTCATCACGCACCTTGCAGTAAGTCACAGAGCGAAAGATACATAGCCTACGATATCACGTATAGGTGTTCCCTGAAAATTGATATCACTGAAGATATTTCCACAGAGAAAGGCAATCACAGATGCAATAAACAGATTTATGGTTCACCCATGGACAGGTGTGAGAATTGTGTACATTAGGAAATTGGGTTTAAGAGAGAGATACAAACACACGTGAAATACAAAATCACCAAAGGCCTACGGAATACCAAGAGAAGAGTACTCAACATTGTGTCATAAGCTACATGGGAAAAGGATCCAAAGAAGACTAGATACGTGTTTATGTGTAAAAGAGCCACCTCTTTCACACCTACAACAAGCAAAACATTGTAATCAAACTTGCTGTGAGAAACAATAAACATTGAATTAAAAAACGAACAAGTCAGTCGTGAGGCACAAACATAAGGGGCTTTTTCCTGGCACAGTCCATTCTAATTGACAACCGAGAATACGACTTCCACGGAGGCTCTGTTGCCCGAGTAACCAGGTTTGGTAAAGGAGACCTGCTGCCGCCTTGTGGCCGTTTCTCAAAACAGCAGCTTTAAACCCAGTGCTAATGGTCACTTGATATTCAAAATCATTGCAGGCCTATAAATGACACCTGCCCTCAAAAACGATTCTTGGGTCGTCAATCGAGGAAAAAAACTCAAAAGACGTGCACACTTCAAAACGACAATTTCAAGAGGCATATTTTGCGCACATTTTGTCTTCTCTTTCTTTCTTTCTCTTGTGATAAATAAAAGGGCATGGAAAAATGCTCAACATCAGGAATTAATAAAGCCATGCAAATCCAGTCGACAGAAACGTTCACCCACCGTCGTCAGAATGATCATCAGCCACAGAGTCTACAAAGAATAAATGCTCAAGGTGTTTTAGAGAACTCTGTGCCCTCTAGCGGCCGCTGGGACGTAACCTGGGAACAGCTAGTAGTGAGAACACCGTGGAGGTGCACTGAAAG
Organism: Kogia breviceps; assembly: GCF_026419965.1. Taxonomy (NCBI): domain Eukaryota; kingdom Metazoa; phylum Chordata; class Mammalia; order Artiodactyla; family Physeteridae; genus Kogia; species Kogia breviceps. Next base: position 97,003,569 of record NC_081310.1, read on the forward strand.
GTAAAAATTGAGCTAACCTGTAATCGGGTAGGCCCACTGATGGGCCTATCTCCCGAGTAGACCAAAATCAAAAAGACACAGGCTGGCCATCCTGCACTGCAGCAACATGTACCATCGCCAAGACTTGGAAGAAACCCAAATGTCCATCAACAGAACAATGCACCAAGAAGAAGGGGGCCCATGTGCACAATGGAACATGAGCCACGGAAGAGCATGCAACAGTGCCGCTGGCACCACCGTAGAAGGATCTAGAGGTACCCACCCAAAAGGAAGTACGAAAGAAACCGAAATAGAAATATCCTATGACATCACTTATAGCTGTTACTTCAACATTGATACCCATGAAGTCATTTCCAAGAGAAGGCCGTGCATAGATGCAGAAAACCAACTATGCTTAACCAAGTGGAAAGGTGTAAGGAATGTATGAATTTGGATATGGGGGTTTACAGACATGTACTGATACATATGAAATATATAATCACAAAATACCTAAGGAATACCAGGAGAGGTCGACTCAACACTCTGTAATAACCTACACGGGAAAGGATCCAAAGATGAATAGATTGATACATACATATGATGAACCAGATGCAGTACACCTAGAACACACACCACATTTTTATCCAATTGGCTGTGATACTAGATAACAATTAAATTTTAAAAAACACACAAGAAGTAAGGAGATATAAGCTCTTGGGGGTTTGCCCTGACACACTGCACTCTCATTTGCAGCCTACTAACACAATTTCCAGGAAGCCTCTGTTGCAGGAAAACCCAGAGTTGGAAATGGAGAAATGCTGCCGCCTTGTGGCCGTTTCCCGCAAGAGCGGCTTCAAACGCATAGCTATGGTTCACTTAACATTCATAAGGACTCAGGCCTCTAAAAGACACCTGCCCTCAAAAAAAAAAAAATGTCCTGAGCTCGGCCGTGGCCAAAAAAATTCAAAGCAGGCAAATGTGTCAAAGAGATAGTATGATAGAGGTAAGTTTTACTCACTCTTTATCAAAAAAAGGAAAATGGAGAAAAGCTCAACATCAGGAATCATCAGACTCCTCTAACCTACAAAAAGCTTTCAGCTCACCCAAGTTAACTACCGTCAGCCAAAAGACTACAAACAATAAATGCTGAAGGGGTTTTAGAGAACTCTGTTCCCTCTGTCTGTGGAGGACATGTCTAGTTGTAACAGCCAATAATGAGAACAGAAAGGAGCTGCGTTTTCAATTAAAAATTGAGCCACCCTTCCATCCAGAACACCCACAGCCGAGCCTCTCACCTGAGAAGACAGGCTGCAAGAGCTGCACTCCACGAGTTTTCACAGTAGCCAAGACACCGAAGCAACCCAAATGTCCATCAACAGATGAATGGATAAGAAGAGCTGGTCCGTGGACACAGTGGACTATTAGCCATGGAAAACAAGGAAACACTGCTCTTTGAGGCACCCGAGATGAGCCTAGAGATCATCACAGAACATGAGTTAAGTCGGAAAGCAAAAGGCATACCGTATGACATCACCTATAGGCGTTATCTAACAGCTGACACAAATGAACATATTTCCACAAAGAAAGACACTCACAGACTTAGAAAGCAAACTAAGCTTATGTAAAATGAAAGGTGGGGGGAATGGATAAATTAAGATTAGTGTCACCATATGTGTACAAATACGTATTAAATATATATATCAAACAGACCGACCATATAGCAAGGGAGGTCACCAGAACACTCTGCAATAATTTACATGGGAAGAGGATCTGTACAAGAATATATATATATATATATATAAAACGTACAAATGAACCAGATTCTGTACATATAGGACCAACAGTATTCTAATCATTACCCCGATTTAAACAAATTAAAAGAGCGAACAAGAAGTAATGTGACATACACTTCTGGGGTTTTTTCCTGGCACATTCCATTCTAATTGACAACCTGGGAACAGGACTTCCAGAACGCTCTGCTGCCCTAGTAACCAGATGTGGGAATGTAGCAATGCTGACGCCTTGTGGCCGTTTCCCACAGCAGCAGCTTTAAAGTCAGTGCTAATGGTCACTCAATATTCACACCCATTGCAGGCTTGTAAATGACACCTGCCCTCCAAAACAAAATCCTGGGGTCGAAAATCGACCAAAAAAGTCCAAAGAGGGCAACCTTCCAAGAAGACAATTTCGAGAGGTTTATTGTACTCACGGTTTTTTTTTTTTTCTGTTTTTGTTTAACAGAATAAAAAAAGGCGTGGGAAAATGCTGAACCTTAGGAATTATTAGACACGAAACTACACGTTAAAAAAACCTATCATGTCACACGACTCAGCATGGCCAGCAGCAAAACTTCTGCAAACAAGAAATGCTGACGGGGTGGTGAAGAAATGCGTACCCTCGGTTCTAAGTGGGACGTGGTAAGAGCCCCTAAGGAAAACACAGTGGAGTTGCCTGGAAAGGGTCAACATTGAGCGACCGTTCAATCAAGCATAGCCACTGCTGGGTCTATCACCTGAGAGGATGAGAATCAAAAAGACACGGGCTGGCAATCCTGCAATCCAGCAATGTTTACCATAGCCAACACTTGGAAGCAATGAAAATGCCCAGCCACAGAGGAATGCAGAAAGGAGCAGTGGTCCATGGACACAATGGAAGAGTACTCCAGTGAAAAGTAGAAATTCCATTTTAAAAACAGATATAAGTAAGGAGACATCAGCTTTGGGGGGTTTCTCCAGACACATCCCACCGTCATTGATAACCAAGGAACACCACTGGCAGGAAGGCCTGTTTCACTAGTTACCAGAGTGGGAAACGCAGAAATGCTGCAGCCCTGTGGCCGTTACCTGCAACGGCAGCTTGAAAACCCGTGCTAATGGTCACTTCGTGTGCACAAGTCCTGGAGGGCTGTCAATGAAACCTGCCCTCAAAATGTCTTGAGGGAGGTAGTGGCCAAAATATTTCAAAAGGCGGCACATAGTTCAAGAAAAGAATGTGATGAGGTAAGCTACACACACAGTTTGAAGAAAAAAAGGGCATCCCTGAAAGCTCAATTTCAAGGCTTTATGAGACGCATGCAAATCCAACCACAGAGGTATCGGCTCACACCAGTCAGAAGAACCATCAGCAACAAGACTACCAACAATTCATGCTGAAGGGGTTGTGGAGAAGTGCATACCCTCTAGGTTAAGTGGGACTTTGCCGCCAGCCGCGGCGGGTCCTCAAAGTGTAGCAACAACCGACGAGAGGGGGTAGGGAACTGAACGCACCAACGTATGGGATCAGAAGGGCACAAGCAACTGACGCTTGCAAGGCAAGTTTAATAACAAAGCCTAGCCGTATATATACCCCTAAAGCAGGGAATTTGCTTCGTCACGCCTTATCGGCATCAGCTGGTTGGTTGGCTTCTCGGCTTAGTCACACCTTATCAGCATCAGCTGGTTGGTTGGCTGCGCGGCTTCTCCCTCAAAGGCACCAATTTCCCCTCCAGGGTTGCTTTTCCTAGCTTTAGGGAACAACCAGGGACTCCCAGTAACTGAGCAGGTCCCTGGAGCGATTTGGCCAAAGACCATCTCCTTTTGTATGTTCATACCATAAAGTCCAGGATGCATACCAAGGAGAGTACAGTCGGGCCCTGAGGCTTAGGAGGGTCTTAGTGGCGCCTTCCTCAGAGGGCAATGCTCGCCACAGGACTTCACCTGGTAAGAGGCACTAATGGGAACAGAATGGAGGTGCCTTTACAAGGTAAACACTGAGTTACGATATGATCCAGCAGGCCCACTCCTGGGCCTATAACCTAAGAAAGAAGACAGAAGTGGAAAGACACAGGCAGGCAAATCTGCATTGCAGGAGTATTACAATAGCCAGGACATGGAAGCAAGCAGAAAGCCCATCAACAGATGAGTGGACAAAGAAGAACAGGGACCTGAGCAGGTGGAATATTAGCCAAGGAACAAAAGGAAACAATGCCATCAACAGCACCATCGGTGAGGCTAGAGTTCATCACGCACCTTGCAGTAAGTCACAGAGCGAAAGATACATAGCCTACGATATCACGTATAGGTGTTCCCTGAAAATTGATATCACTGAAGATATTTCCACAGAGAAAGGCAATCACAGATGCAATAAACAGATTTATGGTTCACCCATGGACAGGTGTGAGAATTGTGTACATTAGGAAATTGGGTTTAAGAGAGAGATACAAACACACGTGAAATACAAAATCACCAAAGGCCTACGGAATACCAAGAGAAGAGTACTCAACATTGTGTCATAAGCTACATGGGAAAAGGATCCAAAGAAGACTAGATACGTGTTTATGTGTAAAAGAGCCACCTCTTTCACACCTACAACAAGCAAAACATTGTAATCAAACTTGCTGTGAGAAACAATAAACATTGAATTAAAAAACGAACAAGTCAGTCGTGAGGCACAAACATAAGGGGCTTTTTCCTGGCACAGTCCATTCTAATTGACAACCGAGAATACGACTTCCACGGAGGCTCTGTTGCCCGAGTAACCAGGTTTGGTAAAGGAGACCTGCTGCCGCCTTGTGGCCGTTTCTCAAAACAGCAGCTTTAAACCCAGTGCTAATGGTCACTTGATATTCAAAATCATTGCAGGCCTATAAATGACACCTGCCCTCAAAAACGATTCTTGGGTCGTCAATCGAGGAAAAAAACTCAAAAGACGTGCACACTTCAAAACGACAATTTCAAGAGGCATATTTTGCGCACATTTTGTCTTCTCTTTCTTTCTTTCTCTTGTGATAAATAAAAGGGCATGGAAAAATGCTCAACATCAGGAATTAATAAAGCCATGCAAATCCAGTCGACAGAAACGTTCACCCACCGTCGTCAGAATGATCATCAGCCACAGAGTCTACAAAGAATAAATGCTCAAGGTGTTTTAGAGAACTCTGTGCCCTCTAGCGGCCGCTGGGACGTAACCTGGGAACAGCTAGTAGTGAGAACACCGTGGAGGTGCACTGAAAGGTAAAAATTGAGCTAACCTGTAATCGGGTAGGCCCACTGATGGGCCTATCTCCCGAGTAGACCAAAATCAAAAAGACACAGGCTGGCCATCCTGCACTGCAGCAACATGTACCATCGCCAAGACTTGGAAGAAACCCAAATGTCCATCAACAGAACAATGCACCAAGAAGAAGGGGGCCCATGTGCACAATGGAACATGAGCCACGGAAGAGCATGCAACAGTGCCGCTGGCACCACCGTAGAAGGATCTAGAGGTACCCACCCAAAAGGAAGTACGAAAGAAACCGAAATAGAAATATCCTATGACATCACTTATAGCTGTTACTTCAACATTGATACCCATGAAGTCATTTCCAAGAGAAGGCCGTGCATAGATGCAGAAAACCAACTATGCTTAACCAAGTGGAAAGGTGTAAGGAATGTATGAATTTGGATATGGGGGTTTACAGACATGTACTGATACATATGAAATATATAATCACAAAATACCTAAGGAATACCAGGAGAGGTCGACTCAACACTCTGTAATAACCTACACGGGAAAGGATCCAAAGATGAATAGATTGATACATACATATGATGAACCAGATGCAGTACACCTAGAACACACACCACATTTTTATCCAATTGGCTGTGATACTAGATAACAATTAAATTTTAAAAAACACACAAGAAGTAAGGAGATATAAGCTCTTGGGGGTTTGCCCTGACACACTGCACTCTCATTTGCAGCCTACTAACACAATTTCCAGGAAGCCTCTGTTGCAGGAAAACCCAGAGTTGGAAATGGAGAAATGCTGCCGCCTTGTGGCCGTTTCCCGCAAGAGCGGCTTCAAACGCATAGCTATGGTTCACTTAACATTCATAAGGACTCAGGCCTCTAAAAGACACCTGCCCTCAAAAAAAAAAAAATGTCCTGAGCTCGGCCGTGGCCAAAAAAATTCAAAGCAGGCAAATGTGTCAAAGAGATAGTATGATAGAGGTAAGTTTTACTCACTCTTTATCAAAAAAAGGAAAATGGAGAAAAGCTCAACATCAGGAATCATCAGACTCCTCTAACCTACAAAAAGCTTTCAGCTCACCCAAGTTAACTACCGTCAGCCAAAAGACTACAAACAATAAATGCTGAAGGGGTTTTAGAGAACTCTGTTCCCTCTGTCTGTGGAGGACATGTCTAGTTGTAACAGCCAATAATGAGAACAGAAAGGAGCTGCGTTTTCAATTAAAAATTGAGCCACCCTTCCATCCAGAACACCCACAGCCGAGCCTCTCACCTGAGAAGACAGGCTGCAAGAGCTGCACTCCACGAGTTTTCACAGTAGCCAAGACACCGAAGCAACCCAAATGTCCATCAACAGATGAATGGATAAGAAGAGCTGGTCCGTGGACACAGTGGACTATTAGCCATGGAAAACAAGGAAACACTGCTCTTTGAGGCACCCGAGATGAGCCTAGAGATCATCACAGAACATGAGTTAAGTCGGAAAGCAAAAGGCATACCGTATGACATCACCTATAGGCGTTATCTAACAGCTGACACAAATGAACATATTTCCACAAAGAAAGACACTCACAGACTTAGAAAGCAAACTAAGCTTATGTAAAATGAAAGGTGGGGGGAATGGATAAATTAAGATTAGTGTCACCATATGTGTACAAATACGTATTAAATATATATATCAAACAGACCGACCATATAGCAAGGGAGGTCACCAGAACACTCTGCAATAATTTACATGGGAAGAGGATCTGTACAAGAATATATATATATATATATATAAAACGTACAAATGAACCAGATTCTGTACATATAGGACCAACAGTATTCTAATCATTACCCCGATTTAAACAAATTAAAAGAGCGAACAAGAAGTAATGTGACATACACTTCTGGGGTTTTTTCCTGGCACATTCCATTCTAATTGACAACCTGGGAACAGGACTTCCAGAACGCTCTGCTGCCCTAGTAACCAGATGTGGGAATGTAGCAATGCTGACGCCTTGTGGCCGTTTCCCACAGCAGCAGCTTTAAAGTCAGTGCTAATGGTCACTCAATATTCACACCCATTGCAGGCTTGTAAATGACACCTGCCCTCCAAAACAAAATCCTGGGGTCGAAAATCGACCAAAAAAGTCCAAAGAGGGCAACCTTCCAAGAAGACAATTTCGAGAGGTTTATTGTACTCACGGTTTTTTTTTTTTTCTGTTTTTGTTTAACAGAATAAAAAAAGGCGTGGGAAAATGCTGAACCTTAGGAATTATTAGACACGAAACTACACGTTAAAAAAACCTATCATGTCACACGACTCAGCATGGCCAGCAGCAAAACTTCTGCAAACAAGAAATGCTGACGGGGTGGTGAAGAAATGCGTACCCTCGGTTCTAAGTGGGACGTGGTAAGAGCCCCTAAGGAAAACACAGTGGAGTTGCCTGGAAAGGGTCAACATTGAGCGACCGTTCAATCAAGCATAGCCACTGCTGGGTCTATCACCTGAGAGGATGAGAATCAAAAAGACACGGGCTGGCAATCCTGCAATCCAGCAATGTTTACCATAGCCAACACTTGGAAGCAATGAAAATGCCCAGCCACAGAGGAATGCAGAAAGGAGCAGTGGTCCATGGACACAATGGAAGAGTACTCCAGTGAAAAGTAGAAATTCCATTTTAAAAACAGATATAAGTAAGGAGACATCAGCTTTGGGGGGTTTCTCCAGACACATCCCACCGTCATTGATAACCAAGGAACACCACTGGCAGGAAGGCCTGTTTCACTAGTTACCAGAGTGGGAAACGCAGAAATGCTGCAGCCCTGTGGCCGTTACCTGCAACGGCAGCTTGAAAACCCGTGCTAATGGTCACTTCGTGTGCACAAGTCCTGGAGGGCTGTCAATGAAACCTGCCCTCAAAATGTCTTGAGGGAGGTAGTGGCCAAAATATTTCAAAAGGCGGCACATAGTTCAAGAAAAGAATGTGATGAGGTAAGCTACACACACAGTTTGAAGAAAAAAAGGGCATCCCTGAAAGCTCAATTTCAAGGCTTTATGAGACGCATGCAAATCCAACCACAGAGGTATCGGCTCACACCAGTCAGAAGAACCATCAGCAACAAGACTACCAACAATTCATGCTGAAGGGGTTGTGGAGAAGTGCATACCCTCTAGGTTAAGTGGGACTTTGCCGCCAGCCGCGGCGGGTCCTCAAAGTGTAGCAACAACCGACGAGAGGGGGTAGGGAACTGAACGCACCAACGTATGGGATCAGAAGGGCACAAGCAACTGACGCTTGCAAGGCAAGTTTAATAACAAAGCCTAGCCGTATATATACCCCTAAAGCAGGGAATTTGCTTCGTCACGCCTTATCGGCATCAGCTGGTTGGTTGGCTTCTCGGCTTAGTCACACCTTATCAGCATCAGCTGGTTGGTTGGCTGCTCGGCTTCTCCCTCAAAGGCACCAATTTCCCCTCCAGGGTTGCTTTTCCTAGCTTTAGGGAACAACCAGGGACTCCCAGTAACTGAGCAGGTCCCTGGAGCGATTTGGCCAAAGACCATCTCCTTTTGTATGTTCATACCATAAAGTCCAGGATGCATACCAAGGAGAGTACAGTCGGGCCCTGAGGCTTAGGAGGGTCTTAGTGGCGCCTTCCTCAGAGGGCAATGCTCGCCACAGGACTTCACCTGGTAAGAGGCACTAATGGGAACAGAATGGAGGTGCCTTTACAAGGTAAACACTGAGTTACGATATGATCCAGCAGGCCCACTCCTGGGCCTATAACCTAAGAAAGAAGACAGAAGTGGAAAGACACAGGCAGGCAAATCTGCATTGCAGGAGTATTACAATAGCCAGGACATGGAAGCAAGCAGAAAGCCCATCAACAGATGAGTGGACAAAGAAGAACAGGGACCTGAGCAGATGGAATATTAGCCAAGGAACAAAAGGAAACAATGCCATCAACAGCACCATCGGTGAGGCTAGAGTTCATCACGCACCTTGCAGTAAGTCACAGAGCGAAAGATACATAGCCTACGATATCACTTATAGGTGTTCCCTGAAAATTGATATCACTGAAGATATTTCCACAGAGAAAGGCAATCACAGATGCAATAAACAGATTTATGGTTCACCCATGGACAGGTGTGAGAATTGTGTACATTAGGAAATTGGGTTTAAGAGAGAGATACAAACACACGTGAAATACAAAATCACCAAAGGCCTACGGAATACCAAGAGAAGAGTACTCAACATTGTGTCATAAGCTACATGGGAAAAGGATCCAAAGAAGACTAGATACGTGTTTATGTGTAAAAGAGCCACCTCTTTCACACCTACAACAAGCAAAACATTGTAATCAAACTTGCTGTGAGAAACAATAAACATTGAATTAAAAAACGAACAAGTCAGTCGTGAGGCACAAACATAAGGGGCTTTTTCCTGGCACAGTCCATTCTAATTGACAACCGAGAATACGACTTCCACGGAGGCTCTGTTGCCCGAGTAACCAGGTTTGGTAAAGGAGACCTGCTGCCGCCTTGTGGCCGTTTCTCAAAACAGCAGCTTTAAACCCAGTGCTAATGGTCACTTGATATTCAAAATCATTGCAGGCCTATAAATGACACCTGCCCTCAAAAACGATTCTTGGGTCGTCAATCGAGGAAAAAAACTCAAAAGACGTGCACACTTCAAAACGACAATTTCAAGAGGCATATTTTGCGCACATTTTGTCTTCTCTTTCTTTCTTTCTCTTGTGATAAATAAAAGGGCATGGAAAAATGCTCAACATCAGGAATTAATAAAGCCATGCAAATCCAGTCGACAGAAACGTTCACCCACCGTCGTCAGAATGATCATCAGCCACAGAGTCTACAAAGAATAAATGCTCAAGGTGTTTTAGAGAACTCTGTGCCCTCTAGCGGCCGCTGGGACGTAACCTGGGAACAGCTAGTAGTGAGAACACCGTGGAGGTGCACTGAAAGGTAAAAATTGAGCTAACCTGTAATCGGGTAGGCCCACTGATGGGCCTATCTCCCGAGTAGACCAAAATCAAAAAGACACAGGCTGGCCATCCTGCACTGCAGCAACATGTACCATCGCCAAGACTTGGAAGAAACCCAAATGTCCATCAACAGAACAATGCACCAAGAAGAAGGGGGCCCATGTGCACAATGGAACATGAGCCACGGAAGAGCATGCAACAGTGCCGCTGGCACCACCGTAGAAGGATCTAGAGATACCCACCCAAAAGGAAGTACGAAAGAAACCGAAATAGAAATATCCTATGACATCACTTATAGCTGTTACTTCAACATTGATACCCATGAAGTCATTTCCAAGAGAAGGCCGTGCATAGATGCAGAAAACCAACTATGCTTAACCAAGTGGAAAGGTGTAAGGAATGTATGAATTTGGATATGGGGGTTTACAGACATGTACTGATACATATGAAATATATAATCACAAAATACCTAAGGAATACCAGGAGAGGTCGACTCAACACTCTGTAATAACCTACACGGGAAAGGATCCAAAGATGAATAGATTGATACATACATATGATGAACCAGATGCAGTACACCTAGAACACACACCACATTTTTATCCAATTGGCTGTGATACTAGATAACAATTAAATTTTAAAAAACACACAAGAAGTAAGGAGATATAAGCTCTTGGGGGTTTGCCCTGACACACTGCACTCTCATTTGCAGCCTACTAACACAATTTCCAGGAAGCCTCTGTTGCAGGAAAACCCAGAGTTGGAAATGGAGAAATGCTGCCGCCTTGTGGCCGTTTCCCGCAAGAGCGGCTTCAAACGCATAGCTATGGTTCACTTAACATTCATAAGGACTCAGGCCTCTAAAAGACACCTGCCCTCAAAAAAAAAAAAATGTCCTGAGCTCGGCCGTGGCCAAAAAAATTCAAAGCAGGCAAATGTGTCAAAGAGATAGTATGATAGAGGTAAGTTTTACTCACTCTTTATCAAAAAAAGGAAAATGGAGAAAAGCTCAACATCAGGAATCATCAGACTCCTCTAACCTACAAAAAGCTTTCAGCTCACCCAAGTTAACTACCGTCAGCCAAAAGACTACAAACAATAAATGCTGAAGGGGTTTTAGAGAACTCTGTTCCCTCTGTCTGTGGAGGACATGTCTAGTTGTAACAGCCAATAATGAGAACAGAAAGGAGCTGCGTTTTCAATTAAAAATTGAGCCACCCTTCCATCCAGAACACCCACAGCTGAGCCTCTCACCTGAGAAGACAGGCTGCAAGAGCTGCACTCCACGAGTTTTCACAGTAGCCAAGACACCGAAGCAACCCAAATGTCCATCAACAGATGAATGGATAAGAAGAGCTGGTCCGTGGACACAGTGGACTATTAGCCATGGAAAACAAGGAAACACTGCTCTTTGAGGCACCCGAGATGAGCCTAGAGATCATCACAGAACATGAGTTAAGTCGGAAAGCAAAAGGTATACCGTATGACATCACCTATAGGCGTTATCTAACAGCTGACACAAATGAACATATTTCCACAAAGAAAGACACTCACAGACTTAGAAAGCAAACTAAGCTTATGTAAAATGAAAGGTGGGGGGAATGGATAAATTAAGATTAGTGTCACCATATGTGTACAAATACGTATTAAATATATATATCAAACAGACCGACCATATAGCAAGGGAGGTCACCAGAACACTCTGCAATAATTTACATGGGAAGAGGATCTGTACAAGAATATATATATATATATATATATATATATAAAACGTACAAATGAACCAGATTCTGTACATATAGGACCAACAGTATTCTAATCATTACCCCGATTTAAACAAATTAAAAGAGCGAACAAGAAGTAATGTGACATACACTTCTGGGGTTTTTTCCTGGCACATTCCATTCTAATTGACAACCTGGGAACAGGACTTCCAGAACGCTCTGCTGCCCTAGTAACCAGATGTGGGAATGTAGCAATGCTGACGCCTTGTGGCCGTTTCCCACAGCAGCAGCTTTAAAGTCAGTGCTAATGGTCACTCAATATTCACACCCATTGCAGGCTTGTAAATGACACCTGCCCTCCAAAACAAAATCCTGGGGTCGAAAATCGACCAAAAAAGTCCAAAGAGGGCAACCTTCCAAGAAGACAATTTCGAGAGGTTTATTGTACTCACGGGTTTTTTTTTTTCTGTTTTTGTTTAACAGAATAAAAAAAGGCGTGGGAAAATGCTGAACCTTAGGAATTATTAGACACGAAACTACACGTTAAAAAAACCTATCATGTCACACGACTCAGCATGGCCAGCAGCAAAACTTCTGCAAACAAGAAATGCTGACGGGGTGGTGAAGAAATGCGTACCCTCGGTTCTAAGTGGGACGTGGTAAGAGCCCCTAAGGAAAACACAGTGGAGTTGCCTGGAAAGGGTCAACATTGAGCGACCGTTCAATCAAGCATAGCCACTGCTGGGTCTATCACCTGAGAGGATGAGAATCAAAAAGACACGGGCTGGCAATCCTGCAATCCAGCAATGTTTACCATAGCCAACACTTGGAAGCAATGAAAATGCCCAGCCACAGAGGAATGCAGAAAGGAGCAGTGGTCCATGGACACAATGGAAGAGTACTCCAGTGAAAAGTAGAAATTCCATTTTAAAAACAGATATAAGTAAGGAGACATCAGCTTTGGGGGGTTTCTCCAGACACATCCCACCGTCATTGATAACCAAGGAACACCACTGGCAGGAAGGCCTGTTTCACTAGTTACCAGAGTGGGAAACGCAGAAATGCTGCAGCCCTGTGGCCGTTACCTGCAACGGCAGCTTGAAAACCCGTGCTAATGGTCACTTCGTGTGCACAAGTCCTGGAGGGCTGTCAATGAAACCTGCCCTCAAAATGTCTTGAGGGAGGTAGTGGCCAAAATATTTCAAAAGGCGGCACATAGTTCAAGAAAAGAATGTGATGAGGTAAGCTACACACACAGTTTGAAGAAAAAAAGGGCATCCCTGAAAGCTCAATTTCAAGGCTTTATGAGACGCATGCAAATCCAACCACAGAGGTATCGGCTCACACCAGTCAGAAGAACCATCAGCAACAAGACTACCAACAATTCATGCTGAAGGGGTTGTGGAGAAGTGCATACCCTCTAGGTTAAGTGGGACTTTGCCGCCAGCCGCGGCGGGTCCTCAAAGTGTAGCAACAACCGACGAGAGGGGGTAGGGAACTGAACGCACCAACGTATGGGATCAGAAGGGCACAAGCAACTGACGCTTGCAAGGCAAGTTTAATAACAAAGCCTAGCCGTATATATACCCCTAAAGCAGGGAATTTGCTTCGTCACGCCTTATCGGCATCAGCTGGTTGGTTGGCTTCTCGGCTTAGTCACACCTTATCAGCATCAGCTGGTTGGTTGGCTGCTCGGCTTCTCCCTCAAAGGCACCAATTTCCCCTCCAGGGTTGCTTTTCCTAGCTTTAGGGAACAACCAGGGACTCCCAGTAACTGAGCAGGTCCCTGGAGCGATTTGGCCAAAGACCATCTCCTTTTGTATGTTCATACCATAAAGTCCAGGATGCATACCAAGGAGAGTACAGTCGGGCCCTGAGGCTTAGGAGGGTCTTAGTGGCGCCTTCCTCAGAGGGCAATGCTCGCCACAGGACTTCACCTGGTAAGAGGCACTAATGGGAACAGAATGGAGGTGCCTTTACAAGGTAAACACTGAGTTACGATATGATCCAGCAGGCCCACTCCTGGGCCTATAACCTAAGAAAGAAGACAGAAGTGGAAAGACACAGGCAGGCAAATCTGCATTGCAGGAGTATTACAATAGCCAGGACATGGAAGCAAGCAGAAAGCCCATCAACAGATGAGTGGACAAAGAAGAACAGGGACCTGAGCAGATGGAATATTAGCCAAGGAACAAAAGGAAACAATGCCATCAACAGCACCATCGGTGAGGCTAGAGTTCATCACGCACCTTGCAGTAAGTCACAGAGCGAAAGATACATAGCCTACGATATCACTTATAGGTGTTCCCTGAAAATTGATATCACTGAAGATATTTCCACAGAGAAAGGCAATCACAGATGCAATAAACAGATTTATGGTTCACCCATGGACAGGTGTGAGAATTGTGTACATTAGGAAATTGGGTTTAAGAGAGAGATACAAACACACGTGAAATACAAAATCACCAAAGGCCTACGGAATACCAAGAGAAGAGTACTCAACATTGTGTCATAAGCTACATGGGAAAAGGATCCAAAGAAGACTAGATACGTGTTTATGTGTAAAAGAGCCACCTCTTTCACACCTACAACAAGCAAAACATTGTAATCAAACTTGCTGTGAGAAACAATAAACATTGAATTAAAAAACGAACAAGTCAGTCGTGAGGCACAAACATAAGGGGCTTTTTCCTGGCACAGTCCATTCTAATTGACAACCGAGAATACGACTTCCACGGAGGCTCTGTTGCCCGAGTAACCAGGTTTGGTAAAGGAGACCTGCTGCCGCCTTGTGGCCGTTTCTCAAAACAGCAGCTTTAAACCCAGTGCTAATGGTCACTTGATATTCAAAATCATTGCAGGCCTATAAATGACACCTGCCCTCAAAAACGATTCTTGGGTCGTCAATCGAGGAAAAAAACTCAAAAGACGTGCACACTTCAAAACGACAATTTCAAGAGGCATATTTTGCGCACATTTTGTCTTCTCTTTCTTTCTTTCTCTTGTGATAAATAAAAGGGCATGGAAAAATGCTCAACATCAGGAATTAATAAAGCCATGCAAATCCAGTCGACAGAAACGTTCACCCACCGTCGTCAGAATGATCATCAGCCACAGAGTCTACAAAGAATAAATGCTCAAGGTGTTTTAGAGAACTCTGTGCCCTCTAGCGGCCGCTGGGACGTAACCTGGGAACAGCTAGTAGTGAGAACACCGTGGAGGTGCACTGAAAGGTAAAAATTGAGCTAACCTGTAATCGGGTAGGCCCACTGATGGGCCTATCTCCCGAGTAGACCAAAATCAAAAAGACACAGGCTGGCCATCCTGCACTGCAGCAACATGTACCATCGCCAAGACTTGGAAGAAACCCAAATGTCCATCAACAGAACAATGCACCAAGAAGAAGGGGGCCCATGTGCACAATGGAACATGAGCCACGGAAGAGCATGCAACAGTGCCGCTGGCACCACCGTAGAAGGATCTAGAGATACCCACCCAAAAGGAAGTACGAAAGAAACCGAAATAGAAATATCCTATGACATCACTTATAGCTGTTACTTCAACATTGATACCCATGAAGTCATTTCCAAGAGAAGGCCGTGCATAGATGCAGAAAACCAACTATGCTTAACCAAGTGGAAAGGTGTAAGGAATGTATGAATTTGGATATGGGGGTTTACAGACATGTACTGATACATATGAAATATATAATCACAAAATACCTAAGGAATACCAGGAGAGGTCGACTCAACACTCTGTAATAACCTACACGGGAAAGGATCCAAAGATGAATAGATTGATACATACATATGATGAACCAGATGCAGTACACCTAGAACACACACCACATTTTTATCCAATTGGCTGTGATACTAGATAACAATTAAATTTTAAAAAACACACAAGAAGTAAGGAGATATAAGCTCTTGGGGGTTTGCCCTGACACACTGCACTCTCATTTGCAGCCTACTAACACAATTTCCAGGAAGCCTCTGTTGCAGGAAAACCCAGAGTTGGAAATGGAGAAATGCTGCCGCCTTGTGGCCGTTTCCCGCAAGAGCGGCTTCAAACGCATAGCTATGGTTCACTTAACATTCATAAGGACTCAGGCCTCTAAAAGACACCTGCCCTCAAAAAAAAAAAATGTCCTGAGCTCGGCCGTGGCCAAAAAAATTCAAAGCAGGCAAATGTGTCAAAGAGATAGTATGATAGAGGTAAGTTTTACTCACTCTTTATCAAAAAAAGGAAAATGGAGAAAAGCTCAACATCAGGAATCATCAGACTCCTCTAACCTACAAAAAGCTTTCAGCTCACCCAAGTTAACTACCGTCAGCCAAAAGACTACAAACAATAAATGCTGAAGGGGTTTTAGAGAACTCTGTTCCCTCTGTCTGTGGAGGACATGTCTAGTTGTAACAGCCAATAATGAGAACAGAAAGGAGCTGCGTTTTCAATTAAAAATTGAGCCACCCTTCCATCCAGAACACCCACAGCCGAGCCTCTCACCTGAGAAGACAGGCTGCAAGAGCTGCACTCCACGAGTTTTCACAGTAGCCAAGACACCGAAGCAACCCAAATGTCCATCAACAGATGAATGGATAAGAAGAGCTGGTCCGTGGACACAGTGGACTATTAGCCATGGAAAACAAGGAAACACTGCTCTTTGAGGCACCCGAGATGAGCCTAGAGATCATCACAGAACATGAGTTAAGTCGGAAAGCAAAAGGCATACCGTATGACATCACCTATAGGCGTTATCTAACAGCTGACACAAATGAACATATTTCCACAAAGAAAGACACTCACAGACTTAGAAAGAACTAAGCTTATGTAAAATGAAAGGTGGGGGGAATGGATAAATTAAGATTAGTGTCACCATATGTGTACAAATACGTATTAAATATATATATCAAACAGACCGACCATATAGCAAGGGAGGTCACCAGAACACTCTGCAATAATTTACATGGGAAGAGGATCTGTACAAGAATATATATATATATATATATATATATATAACGTACAAATGAACCAGATTCTGTACATATAGGACCAACAGTATTCTAATCATTACCCCGATTTAAACAAATTAAAAGAGCGAACAAGAAGTAATGTGACATACACTTCTGGGGTTTTTTCCTGGCACATTCCATTCTAATTGACAACCTGGGAACAGGACTTCCAGAACGCTCTGCTGCCCTAGTAACCAGATGTGGGAATGTAGCAATGCTGACGCCTTGTGGCCGTTTCCCACAGCAGCAGCTTTAAAGTCAGTGCTAATGGTCACTCAATATTCACACCCATTGCAGGCTTGTAAATGACACCTGCCCTCCAAAACAAAATCCTGGGGTCGAAAATCGACCAAAAAAGTCCAAAGAGGGCAACCTTCCAAGAAGACAATTTCGAGAGGTTTATTGTACTCACGGGTTTTTTTTTTTCTGTTTTTGTTTAACAGAATAAAAAAAGGCGTGGGAAAATGCTGAACCTTAGGAATTATTAGACACGAAACTACACGTTAAAAAAACCTATCATGTCACACGACTCAGCATGGCCAGCAGCAAAACTTCTGCAAACAAGAAATGCTGACGGGGTGGTGAAGAAATGCGTACCCTCGGTTCTAAGTGGGACGTGGTAAGAGCCCCTAAGGAAAACACAGTGGAGTTGCCTGGAAAGGGTCAACATTGAGCGACCGTTCAATCAAGCATAGCCACTGCTGGGTCTATCACCTGAGAGGATGAGAATCAAAAAGACACGGGCTGGCAATCCTGCAATCCAGCAATGTTTACCATAGCCAACACTTGGAAGCAATGAAAATGCCCAGCCACAGAGGAATGCAGAAAGGAGCAGTGGTCCATGGACACAATGGAAGAGTACTCCAGTGAAAAGTAGAAATTCCATTTTAAAAACAGATATAAGTAAGGAGACATCAGCTTTGGGGGGTTTCTCCAGACACATCCCACCGTCATTGATAACCAAGGAACACCACTGGCAGGAAGGCCTGTTTCACTAGTTACCAGAGTGGGAAACGCAGAAATGCTGCAGCCCTGTGGCCGTTACCTGCAACGGCAGCTTGAAAACCCGTGCTAATGGTCACTTCGTGTGCACAAGTCCTGGAGGGCTGTCAATGAAACCTGCCCTCAAAATGTCTTGAGGGAGGTAGTGGCCAAAATATTTCAAAAGGCGGCACATAGTTCAAGAAAAGAATGTGATGAGGTAAGCTACACACACAGTTTGAAGAAAAAAAGGGCATCCCTGAAAGCTCAATTTCAAGGCTTTATGAGACGCATGCAAATCCAACCACAGAGGTATCGGCTCACACCAGTCAGAAGAACCATCAGCAACAAGACTACCAACAATTCATGCTGAAGGGGTTGTGGAGAAGTGCATACCCTCTAGGTTAAGTGGGACTTTGCCGCCAGCCGCGGCGGGTCCTCAAAGTGTAGCAACAACCGACGAGAGGGGGTAGGGAACTGAACGCACCAACGTATGGGATCAGAAGGGCACAAGCAACTGACGCTTGCAAGGCAAGTTTAATAACAAAGCCTAGCCGTATATATACCCCTAAAGCAGGGAATTTGCTTCGTCACGCCTTATCGGCATCAGCTGGTTGGTTGGCTTCTCGGCTTAGTCACACCTTATCAGCATCAGCTGGTTGGTTGGCTGCGCGGCTTCTCCCTCAAAGGCACCAATTTCCCCTCCAGGGTTGCTTTTCCTAGCTTTAGGGAACAACCAGGGACTCCCAGTAACTGAGCAGGTCCCTGGAGCGATTTGGCCAAAGACCATCTCCTTTTGTATGTTCATACCATAAAGTCCAGGATGCATACCAAGGAGAGTACAGTCGGGCCCTGAGGCTTAGGAGGGTCTTAGTGGCGCCTTCCTCAGAGGGCAATGCTCGCCACAGGACTTCACCTGGTAAGAGGCACTAATGGGAACAGAATGGAGGTGCCTTTACAAGGTAAACACTGAGTTACGATATGATCCAGCAGGCCCACTCCTGGGCCTATAACCTAAGAAAGAAGACAGAAGTGGAAAGACACAGGCAGGCAAATCTGCATTGCAGGAGTATTACAATAGCCAGGACATGGAAGCAAGCAGAAAGCCCATCAACAGATGAGTGGACAAAGAAGAACAGGGACCTGAGCAGATGGAATATTAGCCAAGGAACAAAAGGAAACAATGCCATCAACAGCACCATCGGTGAGGCTAGAGTTCATCACGCACCTTGCAGTAAGTCACAGAGCGAAAGATACATAGCCTACGATATCACTTATAGGTGTTCCCTGAAAATTGATATCACTGAAGATATTTCCACAGAGAAAGGCAATCACAGATGCAATAAACAGATTTATGGTTCACCCATGGACAGGTGTGAGAATTGTGTACATTAGGAAATTGGGTTTAAGAGAGAGATACAAACACACGTGAAATACAAAATCACCAAAGGCCTACGGAATACCAAGAGAAGAGTACTCAACATTGTGTCATAAGCTACATGGGAAAAGGATCCAAAGAAGACTAGATACGTGTTTATGTGTAAAAGAGCCACCTCTTTCACACCTACAACAAGCAAAACATTGTAATCAAACTTGCTGTGAGAAACAATAAACATTGAATTAAAAAACGAACAAGTCAGTCGTGAGGCACAAACATAAGGGGCTTTTTCCTGGCACAGTCCATTCTAATTGACAACCGAGAATACGACTTCCACGGAGGCTCTGTTGCCCGAGTAACCAGGTTTGGTAAAGGAGACCTGCTGCCGCCTTGTGGCCGTTTCTCAAAACAGCAGCTTTAAACCCAGTGCTAATGGTCACTTGATATTCAAAATCATTGCAGGCCTATAAATGACACCTGCCCTCAAAAACGATTCTTGGGTCGTCAATCGAGGAAAAAAACTCAAAAGACGTGCACACTTCAAAACGACAATTTCAAGAGGCATATTTTGCGCACATTTTGTCTTCTCTTTCTTTCTTTCTCTTGTGATAAATAAAAGGGCATGGAAAAATGCTCAACATCAGGAATTAATAAAGCCATGCAAATCCAGTCGACAGAAACGTTCACCCACCGTCGTCAGAATGATCATCAGCCACAGAGTCTACAAAGAATAAATGCTCAAGGTGTTTTAGAGAACTCTGTGCCCTCTAGCGGCCGCTGGGACGTAACCTGGGAACAGCTAGTAGTGAGAACACCGTGGAGGTGCACTGAAAGGTAAAAATTGAGCTAACCTGTAATCGGGTAGGCCCACTGATGGGCCTATCTCCCGAGTAGACCAAAATCAAAAAGACACAGGCTGGCCATCCTGCACTGCAGCAACATGTACCATCGCCAAGACTTGGAAGAAACCCAAATGTCCATCAACAGAACAATGCACCAAGAAGAAGGGGGCCCATGTGCACAATGGAACATGAGCCACGGAAGAGCATGCAACAGTGCCGCTGGCACCACCGTAGAAGGATCTAGAGATACCCACCCAAAAGGAAGTACGAAAGAAACCGAAATAGAAATATCCTATGACATCACTTATAGCTGTTACTTCAACATTGATACCCATGAAGTCATTTCCAAGAGAAGGCCGTGCATAGATGCAGAAAACCAACTATGCTTAACCAAGTGGAAAGGTGTAAGGAATGTATGAATTTGGATATGGGGGTTTACAGACATGTACTGATACATATGAAATATATAATCACAAAATACCTAAGGAATACCAGGAGAGGTCGACTCAACACTCTGTAATAACCTACACGGGAAAGGATCCAAAGATGAATAGATTGATACATACATATGATGAACCAGATGCAGTACACCTAGAACACACACCACATTTTTATCCAATTGGCTGTGATACTAGATAACAATTAAATTTTAAAAAACACACAAGAAGTAAGGAGATATAAGCTCTTGGGGGTTTGCCCTGACACACTGCACTCTCATTTGCAGCCTACTAACACAATTTCCAGGAAGCCTCTGTTGCAGGAAAACCCAGAGTTGGAAATGGAGAAATGCTGCCGCCTTGTGGCCGTTTCCCGCAAGAGCGGCTTCAAACGCATAGCTATGGTTCACTTAACATTCATAAGGACTCAGGCCTCTAAAAGACACCTGCCCTCAAAAAAAAAAAATGTCCTGAGCTCGGCCGTGGCCAAAAAAATTCAAAGCAGGCAAATGTGTCAAAGAGATAGTATGATAGAGGTAAGTTTTACTCACTCTTTATCAAAAAAAGGAAAATGGAGAAAAGCTCAACATCAGGAATCATCAGACTCCTCTAACCTACAAAAAGCTTTCAGCTCACCCAAGTTAACTACCGTCAGCCAAAAGACTACAAACAATAAATGCTGAAGGGGTTTTAGAGAACTCTGTTCCCTCTGTCTGTGGAGGACATGTCTAGTTGTAACAGCCAATAATGAGAACAGAAAGGAGCTGCGTTTTCAATTAAAAATTGAGCCACCCTTCCATCCAGAACACCCACAGCCGAGCCTCTCACCTGAGAAGACAGGCTGCAAGAGCTGCACTCCACGAGTTTTCACAGTAGCCAAGACACCGAAGCAACCCAAATGTCCATCAACAGATGAATGGATAAGAAGAGCTGGTCCGTGGACACAGTGGACTATTAGCCATGGAAAACAAGGAAACACTGCTCTTTGAGGCACCCGAGATGAGCCTAGAGATCATCACAGAACATGAGTTAAGTCGGAAAGCAAAAGGCATACCGTATGACATCACCTATAGGCGTTATCTAACAGCTGACACAAATGAACATATTTCCACAAAGAAAGACACTCACAGACTTAGAAAGCAAACTAAGCTTATGTAAAATGAAAGGTGGGGGGAATGGATAAATTAAGATTAGTGTCACCATATGTGTACAAATACGTATTAAATATATATATCAAACAGACCGACCATATAGCAAGGGAGGTCACCAGAACACTCTGCAATAATTTACATGGGAAGAGGATCTGTACAAGAATATATATATATATATATATATATAAAACGTACAAATGAACCAGATTCTGTACATATAGGACCAACAGTATTCTAATCATTACCCCGATTTAAACAAATTAAAAGAGCGAACAAGAAGTAATGTGACATACACTTCTGGGGTTTTTTCCTGGCACATTCCATTCTAATTGACAACCTGGGAACAGGACTTCCAGAACGCTCTGCTGCCCTAGTAACCAGATGTGGGAATGTAGCAATGCTGACGCCTTGTGGCCGTTTCCCACAGCAGCAGCTTTAAAGTCAGTGCTAATGGTCACTCAATATTCACACCCATTGCAGGCTTGTAAATGACACCTGCCCTCCAAAACAAAATCCTGGGGTCGAAAATCGACCAAAAAAGTCCAAAGAGGGCAACCTTCCAAGAAGACAATTTCGAGAGGTTTATTGTACTCACGGGTTTTTTTTTTTCTGTTTTTGTTTAACAGAATAAAAAAAGGCGTGGGAAAATGCTGAACCTTAGGAATTATTAGACACGAAACTACACGTTAAAAAAACCTATCATGTCACACGACTCAGCATGGCCAGCAGCAAAACTTCTGCAAACAAGAAATGCTGACGGGGTGGTGAAGAAATGCGTACCCTCGGTTCTAAGTGGGACGTGGTAAGAGCCCCTAAGGAAAACACAGTGGAGTTGCCTGGAAAGGGTCAACATTGAGCGACCGTTCAATCAAGCATAGCCACTGCTGGGTCTATCACCTGAGAGGATGAGAATCAAAAAGACACGGGCTGGCAATCCTGCAATCCAGCAATGTTTACCATAGCCAACACTTGGAAGCAATGAAAATGCCCAGCCACAGAGGAATGCAGAAAGGAGCAGTGGTCCATGGACACAATGGAAGAGTACTCCAGTGAAAAGTAGAAATTCCATTTTAAAAACAGATATAAGTAAGGAGACATCAGCTTTGGGGGGTTTCTCCAGACACATCCCACCGTCATTGATAACCAAGGAACACCACTGGCAGGAAGGCCTGTTTCACTAGTTACCAGAGTGGGAAACGCAGAAATGCTGCAGCCCTGTGGCCGTTACCTGCAACGGCAGCTTGAAAACCCGTGCTAATGGTCACTTCGTGTGCACAAGTCCTGGAGGGCTGTCAATGAAACCTGCCCTCAAAATGTCTTGAGGGAGGTAGTGGCCAAAATATTTCAAAAGGCGGCACATAGTTCAAGAAAAGAATGTGATGAGGTAAGCTACACACACAGTTTGAAGAAAAAAAGGGCATCCCTGAAAGCTCAATTTCAAGGCTTTATGAGACGCATGCAAATCCAACCACAGAGGTATCGGCTCACACCAGTCAGAAGAACCATCAGCAACAAGACTACCAACAATTCATGCTGAAGGGGTTGTGGAGAAGTGCATACCCTCTAGGTTAAGTGGGACTTTGCCGCCAGCCGCGGCGGGTCCTCAAAGTGTAGCAACAACCGACGAGAGGGGGTAGGGAACTGAACGCACCAACGTATGGGATCAGAAGGGCACAAGCAACTGACGCTTGCAAGGCAAGTTTAATAACAAAGCCTAGCCGTATATATACCCCTAAAGCAGGGAATTTGCTTCGTCACGCCTTATCGGCATCAGCTGGTTGGTTGGCTTCTCGGCTTAGTCACACCTTATCAGCATCAGCTGGTTGGTTGGCTGCTCGGCTTCTCCCTCAAAGGCACCAATTTCCCCTCCAGGGTTGCTTTTCCTAGCTTTAGGGAACAACCAGGGACTCCCAGTAACTGAGCAGGTCCCTGGAGCGATTTGGCCAAAGACCATCTCCTTTTGTATGTTCATACCATAAAGTCCAGGATGCATACCAAGGAGAGTACAGTCGGGCCCTGAGGCTTAGGAGGGTCTTAGTGGCGCCTTCCTCAGAGGGCAATGCTCGCCACAGGACTTCACCTGGTAAGAGGCACTAATGGGAACAGAATGGAGGTGCCTTTACAAGGTAAACACTGAGTTACGATATGATCCAGCAGGCCCACTCCTGGGCCTATAACCTAAGAAAGAAGACAGAAGTGGAAAGACACAGGCAGGCAAATCTGCATTGCAGGAGTATTACAATAGCCAGGACATGGAAGCAAGCAGAAAGCCCATCAACAGATGAGTGGACAAAGAAGAACAGGGACCTGAGCAGATGGAATATTAGCCAAGGAACAAAAGGAAACAATGCCATCAACAGCACCATCGGTGAGGCTAGAGTTCATCACGCACCTTGCAGTAAGTCACAGAGCGAAAGATACATAGCCTACGATATCACTTATAGGTGTTCCCTGAAAATTGATATCACTGAAGATATTTCCACAGAGAAAGGCAATCACAGATGCAATAAACAGATTTATGGTTCACCCATGGACAGGTGTGAGAATTGTGTACATTAGGAAATTGGGTTTAAGAGAGAGATACAAACACACGTGAAATACAAAATCACCAAAGGCCTACGGAATACCAAGAGAAGAGTACTCAACATTGTGTCATAAGCTACATGGGAAAAGGATCCAAAGAAGACTAGATACGTGTTTATGTGTAAAAGAGCCACCTCTTTCACACCTACAACAAGCAAAACATTGTAATCAAACTTGCTGTGAGAAACAATAAACATTGAATTAAAAAACGAACAAGTCAGTCGTGAGGCACAAACATAAGGGGCTTTTTCCTGGCACAGTCCATTCTAATTGACAACCGAGAATACGACTTCCACGGAGGCTCTGTTGCCCGAGTAACCAGGTTTGGTAAAGGAGACCTGCTGCCGCCTTGTGGCCGTTTCTCAAAACAGCAGCTTTAAACCCAGTGCTAATGGTCACTTGATATTCAAAATCATTGCAGGCCTATAAATGACACCTGCCCTCAAAAACGATTCTTGGGTCGTCAATCGAGGAAAAAAACTCAAAAGACGTGCACACTTCAAAACGACAATTTCAAGAGGCATATTTTGCGCACATTTTGTCTTCTCTTTCTTTCTTTCTCTTGTGATAAATAAAAGGGCATGGAAAAATGCTCAACATCAGGAATTAATAAAGCCATGCAAATCCAGTCGACAGAAACGTTCACCCACCGTCGTCAGAATGATCATCAGCCACAGAGTCTACAAAGAATAAATGCTCAAGGTGTTTTAGAGAACTCTGTGCCCTCTAGCGGCCGCTGGGACGTAACCTGGGAACAGCTAGTAGTGAGAACACCGTGGAGGTGCACTGAAAGGTAAAAATTGAGCTAACCTGTAATCGGGTAGGCCCACTGATGGGCCTATCTCCCGAGTAGACCAAAATCAAAAAGACACAGGCTGGCCATCCTGCACTGCAGCAACATGTACCATCGCCAAGACTTGGAAGAAACCCAAATGTCCATCAACAGAACAATGCACCAAGAAGAAGGGGGCCCATGTGCACAATGGAACATGAGCCACGGAAGAGCATGCAACAGTGCCGCTGGCACCACCGTAGAAGGATCTAGAGATACCCACCCAAAAGGAAGTACGAAAGAAACCGAAATAGAAATATCCTATGACATCACTTATAGCTGTTACTTCAACATTGATACCCATGAAGTCATTTCCAAGAGAAGGCCGTGCATAGATGCAGAAAACCAACTATGCTTAACCAAGTGGAAAGGTGTAAGGAATGTATGAATTTGGATATGGGGGTTTACAGACATGTACTGATACATATGAAATATATAATCACAAAATACCTAAGGAATACCAGGAGAGGTCGACTCAACACTCTGTAATAACCTACACGGGAAAGGATCCAAAGATGAATAGATTGATACATACATATGATGAACCAGATGCAGTACACCTAGAACACACACCACATTTTTATCCAATTGGCTGTGATACTAGATAACAATTAAATTTTAAAAAACACACAAGAAGTAAGGAGATATAAGCTCTTGGGGGTTTGCCCTGACACACTGCACTCTCATTTGCAGCCTACTAACACAATTTCCAGGAAGCCTCTGTTGCAGGAAAACCCAGAGTTGGAAATGGAGAAATGCTGCCGCCTTGTGGCCGTTTCCCGCAAGAGCGGCTTCAAACGCATAGCTATGGTTCACTTAACATTCATAAGGACTCAGGCCTCTAAAAGACACCTGCCCTCAAAAAAAAAAAATGTCCTGAGCTCGGCCGTGGCCAAAAAAATTCAAAGCAGGCAAATGTGTCAAAGAGATAGTATGATAGAGGTAAGTTTTACTCACTCTTTATCAAAAAAAGGAAAATGGAGAAAAGCTCAACATCAGGAATCATCAGACTCCTCTAACCTACAAAAAGCTTTCAGCTCACCCAAGTTAACTACCGTCAGCCAAAAGACTACAAACAATAAATGCTGAAGGGGTTTTAGAGAACTCTGTTCCCTCTGTCTGTGGAGGACATGTCTAGTTGTAACAGCCAATAATGAGAACAGAAAGGAGCTGCGTTTTCAATTAAAAATTGAGCCACCCTTCCATCCAGAACACCCACAGCCGAGCCTCTCACCTGAGAAGACAGGCTGCAAGAGCTGCACTCCACGAGTTTTCACAGTAGCCAAGACACCGAAGCAACCCAAATGTCCATCAACAGATGAATGGATAAGAAGAGCTGGTCCGTGGACACAGTGGACTATTAGCCATGGAAAACAAGGAAACACTGCTCTTTGAGGCACCCGAGATGAGCCTAGAGATCATCACAGAACATGAGTTAAGTCGGAAAGCAAAAGGCATACCGTATGACATCACCTATAGGCGTTATCTAACAGCTGACACAAATGAACATATTTCCACAAAGAAAGACACTCACAGACTTAGAAAGCAAACTAAGCTTATGTAAAATGAAAGGTGGGGGGAATGGATAAATTAAGATTAGTGTCACCATATGTGTACAAATACGTATTAAATATATATATCAAACAGACCGACCATATAGCAAGGGAGGTCACCAGAACACTCTGCAATAATTTACATGGGAAGAGGATCTGTACAAGAATATATATATATATATATAAAACGTACAAATGAACCAGATTCTGTACATATAGGACCAACAGTATTCTAATCATTACCCCGATTTAAACAAATTAAAAGAGCGAACAAGAAGTAATGTGACATACACTTCTGGGGTTTTTTCCTGGCACATTCCATTCTAATTGACAACCTGGGAACAGGACTTCCAGAACGCTCTGCTGCCCTAGTAACCAGATGTGGGAATGTAGCAATGCTGACGCCTTGTGGCCGTTTCCCACAGCAGCAGCTTTAAAGTCAGTGCTAATGGTCACTCAATATTCACACCCATTGCAGGCTTGTAAATGACACCTGCCCTCCAAAACAAAATCCTGGGGTCGAAAATCGACCAAAAAAGTCCAAAGAGGGCAACCTTCCAAGAAGACAATTTCGAGAGGTTTATTGTACTCACGGGTTTTTTTTTTTCTGTTTTTGTTTAACAGAATAAAAAAAGGCGTGGGAAAATGCTGAACCTTAGGAATTATTAGACACGAAACTACACGTTAAAAAAACCTATCATGTCACACGACTCAGCATGGCCAGCAGCAAAACTTCTGCAAACAAGAAATGCTGACGGGGTGGTGAAGAAATGCGTACCCTCGGTTCTAAGTGGGACGTGGTAAGAGCCCCTAAGGAAAACACAGTGGAGTTGCCTGGAAAGGGTCAACATTGAGCGACCGTTCAATCAAGCATAGCCACTGCTGGGTCTATCACCTGAGAGGATGAGAATCAAAAAGACACGGGCTGGCAATCCTGCAATCCAGCAATGTTTACCATAGCCAACACTTGGAAGCAATGAAAATGCCCAGCCACAGAGGAATGCAGAAAGGAGCAGTGGTCCATGGACACAATGGAAGAGTACTCCAGTGAAAAGTAGAAATTCCATTTTAAAAACAGATATAAGTAAGGAGACATCAGCTTTGGGGGGTTTCTCCAGACACATCCCACCGTCATTGATAACCAAGGAACACCACTGGCAGGAAGGCCTGTTTCACTAGTTACCAGAGTGGGAAACGCAGAAATGCTGCAGCCCTGTGGCCGTTACCTGCAACGGCAGCTTGAAAACCCGTGCTAATGGTCACTTCGTGTGCACAAGTCCTGGAGGGCTGTCAATGAAACCTGCCCTCAAAATGTCTTGAGGGAGGTAGTGGCCAAAATATTTCAAAAGGCGGCACATAGTTCAAGAAAAGAATGTGATGAGGTAAGCTACACACACAGTTTGAAGAAAAAAAGGGCATCCCTGAAAGCTCAATTTCAAGGCTTTATGAGACGCATGCAAATCCAACCACAGAGGTATCGGCTCACACCAGTCAGAAGAACCATCAGCAACAAGACTACCAACAATTCATGCTGAAGGGGTTGTGGAGAAGTGCATACCCTCTAGGTTAAGTGGGACTTTGCCGCCAGCCGCGGCGGGTCCTCAAAGTGTAGCAACAACCGACGAGAGGGGGTAGGGAACTGAACGCACCAACGTATGGGATCAGAAGGGCACAAGCAACTGACGCTTGCAAGGCAAGTTTAATAACAAAGCCTAGCCGTATATATACCCCTAAAGCAGGGAATTTGCTTCGTCACGCCTTATCGGCATCAGCTGGTTGGTTGGCTTCTCGGCTTAGTCACACCTTATCAGCATCAGCTGGTTGGTTGGCTGCTCGGCTTCTCCCTCAAAGGCACCAATTTCCCCTCCAGGGTTGCTTTTCCTAGCTTTAGGGAACAACCAGGGACTCCCAGTAACTGAGCAGGTCCCTGGAGCGATTTGGCCAAAGACCATCTCCTTTTGTATGTTCATACCATAAAGTCCAGGATGCATACCAAGGAGAGTACAGTCGGGCCCTGAGGCTTAGGAGGGTCTTAGTGGCGCCTTCCTCAGAGGGCAATGCTCGCCACAGGACTTCACCTGGTAAGAGGCACTAATGGGAACAGAATGGAGGTGCCTTTACAAGGTAAACACTGAGTTACGATATGATCCAGCAGGCCCACTCCTGGGCCTATAACCTAAGAAAGAAGACAGAAGTGGAAAGACACAGGCAGGCAAATCTGCATTGCAGGAGTATTACAATAGCCAGGACATGGAAGCAAGCAGAAAGCCCATCAACAGATGAGTGGACAAAGAAGAACAGGGACCTGAGCAGATGGAATATTAGCCAAGGAACAAAAGGAAACAATGCCATCAACAGCACCATCGGTGAGGCTAGAGTTCATCACGCACCTTGCAGTAAGTCACAGAGCGAAAGATACATAGCCTACGATATCACTTATAGGTGTTCCCTGAAAATTGATATCACTGAAGATATTTCCACAGAGAAAGGCAATCACAGATGCAATAAACAGATTTATGGTTCACCCATGGACAGGTGTGAGAATTGTGTACATTAGGAAATTGGGTTTAAGAGAGAGATACAAACACACGTGAAATACAAAATCACCAAAGGCCTACGGAATACCAAGAGAAGAGTACTCAACATTGTGTCATAAGCTACATGGGAAAAGGATCCAAAGAAGACTAGATACGTGTTTATGTGTAAAAGAGCCACCTCTTTCACACCTACAACAAGCAAAACATTGTAATCAAACTTGCTGTGAGAAACAATAAACATTGAATTAAAAAACGAACAAGTCAGTCGTGAGGCACAAACATAAGGGGCTTTTTCCTGGCACAGTCCATTCTAATTGACAACCGAGAATACGACTTCCACGGAGGCTCTGTTGCCCGAGTAACCAGGTTTGGTAAAGGAGACCTGCTGCCGCCTTGTGGCCGTTTCTCAAAACAGCAGCTTTAAACCCAGTGCTAATGGTCACTTGATATTCAAAATCATTGCAGGCCTATAAATGACACCTGCCCTCAAAAACGATTCTTGGGTCGTCAATCGAGGAAAAAAACTCAAAAGACGTGCACACTTCAAAACGACAATTTCAAGAGGCATATTTTGCGCACATTTTGTCTTCTCTTTCTTTCTTTCTCTTGTGATAAATAAAAGGGCATGGAAAAATGCTCAACATCAGGAATTAATAAAGCCATGCAAATCCAGTCGACAGAAACGTTCACCCACCGTCGTCAGAATGATCATCAGCCACAGAGTCTACAAAGAATAAATGCTCAAGGTGTTTTAGAGAACTCTGTGCCCTCTAGCGGCCGCTGGGACGTAACCTGGGAACAGCTAGTAGTGAGAACACCGTGGAGGTGCACTGAAAGGTAAAAATTGAGCTAACCTGTAATCGGGTAGGCCCACTGATGGGCCTATCTCCCGAGTAGACCAAAATCAAAAAGACACAGGCTGGCCATCCTGCACTGCAGCAACATGTACCATCGCCAAGACTTGGAAGAAACCCAAATGTCCATCAACAGAACAATGCACCAAGAAGAAGGGGGCCCATGTGCACAATGGAACATGAGCCACGGAAGAGCATGCAACAGTGCCGCTGGCACCACCGTAGAAGGATCTAGAGATACCCACCCAAAAGGAAGTACGAAAGAAACCGAAATAGAAATATCCTATGACATCACTTATAGCTGTTACTTCAACATTGATACCCATGAAGTCATTTCCAAGAGAAGGCCGTGCATAGGTGCAGAAAACCAACTATGCTTAACCAAGTGGAAAGGTGTAAGGAATGTATGAATTTGGATATGGGGGTTTACAGACATGTACTGATACATATGAAATATATAATCACAAAATACCTAAGGAATACCAGGAGAGGTCGACTCAACACTCTGTAATAACCTACACGGGAAAGGATCCAAAGATGAATAGATTGATACATACATATGATGAACCAGATGCAGTACACCTAGAACACACACCACATTTTTATCCAATTGGCTGTGATACTAGATAACAATTAAATTTTAAAAAACACACAAGAAGTAAGGAGATATAAGCTCTTGGGGGTTTGCCCTGACACACTGCACTCTCATTTGCAGCCTACTAACACAATTTCCAGGAAGCCTCTGTTGCAGGAAAACCCAGAGTTGGAAATGGAGAAATGCTGCCGCCTTGTGGCCGTTTCCCGCAAGAGCGGCTTCAAACGCATAGCTATGGTTCACTTAACATTCATAAGGACTCAGGCCTCTAAAAGACACCTGCCCTCAAAAAAAAAAAATGTCCTGAGCTCGGCCGTGGCCAAAAAAATTCAAAGCAGGCAAATGTGTCAAAGAGATAGTATGATAGAGGTAAGTTTTACTCACTCTTTATCAAAAAAAGGAAAATGGAGAAAAGCTCAACATCAGGAATCATCAGACTCCTCTAACCTACAAAAAGCTTTCAGCTCACCCAAGTTAACTACCGTCAGCCAAAAGACTACAAACAATAAATGCTGAAGGGGTTTTAGAGAACTCTGTTCCCTCTGTCTGTGGA
Source organism: Kogia breviceps (assembly GCF_026419965.1). Taxonomy (NCBI): domain Eukaryota; kingdom Metazoa; phylum Chordata; class Mammalia; order Artiodactyla; family Physeteridae; genus Kogia; species Kogia breviceps. The sequence continues at coordinate 97,034,561 of NC_081310.1, forward strand.
GGACATGTCTAGTTGTAACAGCCAATAATGAGAACAGAAAGGAGCTGCGTTTTCAATTAAAAATTGAGCCACCCTTCCATCCAGAACACCCACAGCCGAGCCTCTCACCTGAGAAGACAGGCTGCAAGAGCTGCACTCCACGAGTTTTCACAGTAGCCAAGACACCGAAGCAACCCAAATGTCCATCAACAGATGAATGGATAAGAAGAGCTGGTCCGTGGACACAGTGGACTATTAGCCATGGAAAACAAGGAAACACTGCTCTTTGAGGCACCCGAGATGAGCCTAGAGATCATCACAGAACATGAGTTAAGTCGGAAAGCAAAAGGCATACCGTATGACATCACCTATAGGCGTTATCTAACAGCTGACACAAATGAACATATTTCCACAAAGAAAGACACTCACAGACTTAGAAAGCAAACTAAGCTTATGTAAAATGAAAGGTGGGGGGAATGGATAAATTAAGATTAGTGTCACCATATGTGTACAAATACGTATTAAATATATATATCAAACAGACCGACCATATAGCAAGGGAGGTCACCAGAACACTCTGCAATAATTTACATGGGAAGAGGATCTGTACAAGAATATATATATATATATATATAAAACGTACAAATGAACCAGATTCTGTACATATAGGACCAACAGTATTCTAATCATTACCCCGATTTAAACAAATTAAAAGAGCGAACAAGAAGTAATGTGACATACACTTCTGGGGTTTTTTCCTGGCACATTCCATTCTAATTGACAACCTGGGAACAGGACTTCCAGAACGCTCTGCTGCCCTAGTAACCAGATGTGGGAATGTAGCAATGCTGACGCCTTGTGGCCGTTTCCCACAGCAGCAGCTTTAAAGTCAGTGCTAATGGTCACTCAATATTCACACCCATTGCAGGCTTGTAAATGACACCTGCCCTCCAAAACAAAATCCTGGGGTCGAAAATCGACCAAAAAAGTCCAAAGAGGGCAACCTTCCAAGAAGACAATTTCGAGAGGTTTATTGTACTCACGGGTTTTTTTTTTTTCTGTTTTTGTTTAACAGAATAAAAAAAGGCGTGGGAAAATGCTGAACCTTAGGAATTATTAGACACGAAACTACACGTTAAAAAAACCTATCATGTCACACGACTCAGCATGGCCAGCAGCAAAACTTCTGCAAACAAGAAATGCTGACGGGGTGGTGAAGAAATGCGTACCCTCGGTTCTAAGTGGGACGTGGTAAGAGCCCCTAAGGAAAACACAGTGGAGTTGCCTGGAAAGGGTCAACATTGAGCGACCGTTCAATCAAGCATAGCCACTGCTGGGTCTATCACCTGAGAGGATGAGAATCAAAAAGACACGGGCTGGCAATCCTGCAATCCAGCAATGTTTACCATAGCCAACACTTGGAAGCAATGAAAATGCCCAGCCACAGAGGAATGCAGAAAGGAGCAGTGGTCCATGGACACAATGGAAGAGTACTCCAGTGAAAAGTAGAAATTCCATTTTAAAAACAGATATAAGTAAGGAGACATCAGCTTTGGGGGGTTTCTCCAGACACATCCCACCGTCATTGATAACCAAGGAACACCACTGGCAGGAAGGCCTGTTTCACTAGTTACCAGAGTGGGAAACGCAGAAATGCTGCAGCCCTGTGGCCGTTACCTGCAACGGCAGCTTGAAAACCCGTGCTAATGGTCACTTCGTGTGCACAAGTCCTGGAGGGCTGTCAATGAAACCTGCCCTCAAAATGTCTTGAGGGAGGTAGTGGCCAAAATATTTCAAAAGGCGGCACATAGTTCAAGAAAAGAATGTGATGAGGTAAGCTACACACACAGTTTGAAGAAAAAAAGGGCATCCCTGAAAGCTCAATTTCAAGGCTTTATGAGACGCATGCAAATCCAACCACAGAGGTATCGGCTCACACCAGTCAGAAGAACCATCAGCAACAAGACTACCAACAATTCATGCTGAAGGGGTTGTGGAGAAGTGCATACCCTCTAGGTTAAGTGGGACTTTGCCGCCAGCCGCGGCGGGTCCTCAAAGTGTAGCAACAACCGACGAGAGGGGGTAGGGAACTGAACGCACCAACGTATGGGATCAGAAGGGCACAAGCAACTGACGCTTGCAAGGCAAGTTTAATAACAAAGCCTAGCCGTATATATACCCCTAAAGCAGGGAATTTGCTTCGTCACGCCTTATCGGCATCAGCTGGTTGGTTGGCTTCTCGGCTTAGTCACACCTTATCAGCATCAGCTGGTTGGTTGGCTGCTCGGCTTCTCCCTCAAAGGCACCAATTTCCCCTCCAGGGTTGCTTTTCCTAGCTTTAGGGAACAACCAGGGACTCCCAGTAACTGAGCAGGTCCCTGGAGCGATTTGGCCAAAGACCATCTCCTTTTGTATGTTCATACCATAAAGTCCAGGATGCATACCAAGGAGAGTACAGTCGGGCCCTGAGGCTTAGGAGGGTCTTAGTGGCGCCTTCCTCAGAGGGCAATGCTCGCCACAGGACTTCACCTGGTAAGAGGCACTAATGGGAACAGAATGGAGGTGCCTTTACAAGGTAAACACTGAGTTACGATATGATCCAGCAGGCCCACTCCTGGGCCTATAACCTAAGAAAGAAGACAGAAGTGGAAAGACACAGGCAGGCAAATCTGCATTGCAGGAGTATTACAATAGCCAGGACATGGAAGCAAGCAGAAAGCCCATCAACAGATGAGTGGACAAAGAAGAACAGGGACCTGAGCAGATGGAATATTAGCCAAGGAACAAAAGGAAACAATGCCATCAACAGCACCATCGGTGAGGCTAGAGTTCATCACGCACCTTGCAGTAAGTCACAGAGCGAAAGATACATAGCCTACGATATCACTTATAGGTGTTCCCTGAAAATTGATATCACTGAAGATATTTCCACAGAGAAAGGCAATCACAGATGCAATAAACAGATTTATGGTTCACCCATGGACAGGTGTGAGAATTGTGTACATTAGGAAATTGGGTTTAAGAGAGAGATACAAACACACGTGAAATACAAAATCACCAAAGGCCTACGGAATACCAAGAGAAGAGTACTCAACATTGTGTCATAAGCTACATGGGAAAAGGATCCAAAGAAGACTAGATACGTGTTTATGTGTAAAAGAGCCACCTCTTTCACACCTACAACAAGCAAAACATTGTAATCAAACTTGCTGTGAGAAACAATAAACATTGAATTAAAAAACGAACAAGTCAGTCGTGAGGCACAAACATAAGGGGCTTTTTCCTGGCACAGTCCATTCTAATTGACAACCGAGAATACGACTTCCACGGAGGCTCTGTTGCCCGAGTAACCAGGTTTGGTAAAGGAGACCTGCTGCCGCCTTGTGGCCGTTTCTCAAAACAGCAGCTTTAAACCCAGTGCTAATGGTCACTTGATATTCAAAATCATTGCAGGCCTATAAATGACACCTGCCCTCAAAAACGATTCTTGGGTCGTCAATCGAGGAAAAAAACTCAAAAGACGTGCACACTTCAAAACGACAATTTCAAGAGGCATATTTTGCGCACATTTTGTCTTCTCTTTCTTTCTTTCTCTTGTGATAAATAAAAGGGCATGGAAAAATGCTCAACATCAGGAATTAATAAAGCCATGCAAATCCAGTCGACAGAAACGTTCACCCACCGTCGTCAGAATGATCATCAGCCACAGAGTCTACAAAGAATAAATGCTCAAGGTGTTTTAGAGAACTCTGTGCCCTCTAGCGGCCGCTGGGACGTAACCTGGGAACAGCTAGTAGTGAGAACACCGTGGAGGTGCACTGAAAGGTAAAAATTGAGCTAACCTGTAATCGGGTAGGCCCACTGATGGGCCTATCTCCCGAGTAGACCAAAATCAAAAAGACACAGGCTGGCCATCCTGCACTGCAGCAACATGTACCATCGCCAAGACTTGGAAGAAACCCAAATGTCCATCAACAGAACAATGCACCAAGAAGAAGGGGGCCCATGTGCACAATGGAACATGAGCCACGGAAGAGCATGCAACAGTGCCGCTGGCACCACCGTAGAAGGATCTAGAGATACCCACCCAAAAGGAAGTACGAAAGAAACCGAAATAGAAATATCCTATGACATCACTTATAGCTGTTACTTCAACATTGATACCCATGAAGTCATTTCCAAGAGAAGGCCGTGCATAGATGCAGAAAACCAACTATGCTTAACCAAGTGGAAAGGTGTAAGGAATGTATGAATTTGGATATGGGGGTTTACAGACATGTACTGATACATATGAAATATATAATCACAAAATACCTAAGGAATACCAGGAGAGGTCGACTCAACACTCTGTAATAACCTACACGGGAAAGGATCCAAAGATGAATAGATTGATACATACATATGATGAACCAGATGCAGTACACCTAGAACACACACCACATTTTTATCCAATTGGCTGTGATACTAGATAACAATTAAATTTTAAAAAACACACAAGAAGTAAGGAGATATAAGCTCTTGGGGGTTTGCCCTGACACACTGCACTCTCATTTGCAGCCTACTAACACAATTTCCAGGAAGCCTCTGTTGCAGGAAAACCCAGAGTTGGAAATGGAGAAATGCTGCCGCCTTGTGGCCGTTTCCCGCAAGAGCGGCTTCAAACGCATAGCTATGGTTCACTTAACATTCATAAGGACTCAGGCCTCTAAAAGACACCTGCCCTCAAAAAAAAAAAATGTCCTGAGCTCGGCCGTGGCCAAAAAAATTCAAAGCAGGCAAATGTGTCAAAGAGATAGTATGATAGAGGTAAGTTTTACTCACTCTTTATCAAAAAAAGGAAAATGGAGAAAAGCTCAACATCAGGAATCATCAGACTCCTCTAACCTACAAAAAGCTTTCAGCTCACCCAAGTTAACTACCGTCAGCCAAAAGACTACAAACAATAAATGCTGAAGGGGTTTTAGAGAACTCTGTTCCCTCTGTCTGTGGAGGACATGTCTAGTTGTAACAGCCAATAATGAGAACAGAAAGGAGCTGCGTTTTCAATTAAAAATTGAGCCACCCTTCCATCCAGAACACCCACAGCCGAGCCTCTCACCTGAGAAGACAGGCTGCAAGAGCTGCACTCCACGAGTTTTCACAGTAGCCAAGACACCGAAGCAACCCAAATGTCCATCAACAGATGAATGGATAAGAAGAGCTGGTCCGTGGACACAGTGGACTATTAGCCATGGAAAACAAGGAAACACTGCTCTTTGAGGCACCCGAGATGAGCCTAGAGATCATCACAGAACATGAGTTAAGTCGGAAAGCAAAAGGCATACCGTATGACATCACCTATAGGCGTTATCTAACAGCTGACACAAATGAACATATTTCCACAAAGAAAGACACTCACAGACTTAGAAAGCAAACTAAGCTTATGTAAAATGAAAGGTGGGGGGAATGGATAAATTAAGATTAGTGTCACCATATGTGTACAAATACGTATTAAATATATATATCAAACAGACCGACCATATAGCAAGGGAGGTCACCAGAACACTCTGCAATAATTTACATGGGAAGAGGATCTGTACAAGAATATATATATATATATATAAAACGTACAAATGAACCAGATTCTGTACATATAGGACCAACAGTATTCTAATCATTACCCCGATTTAAACAAATTAAAAGAGCGAACAAGAAGTAATGTGACATACACTTCTGGGGTTTTTTCCTGGCACATTCCATTCTAATTGACAACCTGGGAACAGGACTTCCAGAACGCTCTGCTGCCCTAGTAACCAGATGTGGGAATGTAGCAATGCTGACGCCTTGTGGCCGTTTCCCACAGCAGCAGCTTTAAAGTCAGTGCTAATGGTCACTCAATATTCACACCCATTGCAGGCTTGTAAATGACACCTGCCCTCCAAAACAAAATCCTGGGGTCGAAAATCGACCAAAAAAGTCCAAAGAGGGCAACCTTCCAAGAAGACAATTTCGAGAGGTTTATTGTACTCACGGGTTTTTTTTTTTCTGTTTTTGTTTAACAGAATAAAAAAAGGCGTGGGAAAATGCTGAACCTTAGGAATTATTAGACACGAAACTACACGTGAGAATCAAAAAGACACGGGCTGGCAATCCTGCAATCCAGCAATGTTTACCATAGCCAACACTTGGAAGCAATGAAAATGCCCAGCCACAGAGGAATGCAGAAAGGAGCAGTGGTCCATGGACACAATGGAAGAGTACTCCAGTGAAAAGTAGAAATTCCATTTTAAAAACAGATATAAGTAAGGAGACATCAGCTTTGGGGGGTTTCTCCAGACACATCCCACCGTCATTGATAACCAAGGAACACCACTGGCAGGAAGGCCTGTTTCACTAGTTACCAGAGTGGGAAACGCAGAAATGCTGCAGCCCTGTGGCCGTTACCTGCAACGGCAGCTTGAAAACCCGTGCTAATGGTCACTTCGTGTGCACAAGTCCTGGAGGGCTGTCAATGAAACCTGCCCTCAAAATGTCTTGAGGGAGGTAGTGGCCAAAATATTTCAAAAGGCGGCACATAGTTCAAGAAAAGAATGTGATGAGGTAAGCTACACACACAGTTTGAAGAAAAAAAGGGCATCCCTGAAAGCTCAATTTCAAGGCTTTATGAGACGCATGCAAATCCAACCACAGAGGTATCGGCTCACACCAGTCAGAAGAACCATCAGCAACAAGACTACCAACAATTCATGCTGAAGGGGTTGTGGAGAAGTGCATACCCTCTAGGTTAAGTGGGACTTTGCCGCCAGCCGCGGCGGGTCCTCAAAGTGTAGCAACAACCGACGAGAGGGGGTAGGGAACTGAACGCACCAACGTATGGGATCAGAAGGGCACAAGCAACTGACGCTTGCAAGGCAAGTTTAATAACAAAGCCTAGCCGTATATATACCCCTAAAGCAGGGAATTTGCTTCGTCACGCCTTATCGGCATCAGCTGGTTGGTTGGCTTCTCGGCTTAGTCACACCTTATCAGCATCAGCTGGTTGGTTGGCTGCTCGGCTTCTCCCTCAAAGGCACCAATTTCCCCTCCAGGGTTGCTTTTCCTAGCTTTAGGGAACAACCAGGGACTCCCAGTAACTGAGCAGGTCCCTGGAGCGATTTGGCCAAAGACCATCTCCTTTTGTATGTTCATACCATAAAGTCCAGGATGCATACCAAGGAGAGTACAGTCGGGCCCTGAGGCTTAGGAGGGTCTTAGTGGCGCCTTCCTCAGAGGGCAATGCTCGCCACAGGACTTCACCTGGTAAGAGGCACTAATGGGAACAGAATGGAGGTGCCTTTACAAGGTAAACACTGAGTTACGATATGATCCAGCAGGCCCACTCCTGGGCCTATAACCTAAGAAAGAAGACAGAAGTGGAAAGACACAGGCAGGCAAATCTGCATTGCAGGAGTATTACAATAGCCAGGACATGGAAGCAAGCAGAAAGCCCATCAACAGATGAGTGGACAAAGAAGAACAGGGACCTGAGCAGATGGAATATTAGCCAAGGAACAAAAGGAAACAATGCCATCAACAGCACCATCGGTGAGGCTAGAGTTCATCACGCACCTTGCAGTAAGTCACAGAGCGAAAGATACATAGCCTACGATATCACTTATAGGTGTTCCCTGAAAATTGATATCACTGAAGATATTTCCACAGAGAAAGGCAATCACAGATGCAATAAACAGATTTATGGTTCACCCATGGACAGGTGTGAGAATTGTGTACATTAGGAAATTGGGTTTAAGAGAGAGATACAAACACACGTGAAATACAAAATCACCAAAGGCCTACGGAATACCAAGAGAAGAGTACTCAACATTGTGTCATAAGCTACATGGGAAAAGGATCCAAAGAAGACTAGATACGTGTTTATGTGTAAAAGAGCCACCTCTTTCACACCTACAACAAGCAAAACATTGTAATCAAACTTGCTGTGAGAAACAATAAACATTGAATTAAAAAACGAACAAGTCAGTCGTGAGGCACAAACATAAGGGGCTTTTTCCTGGCACAGTCCATTCTAATTGACAACCGAGAATACGACTTCCACGGAGGCTCTGTTGCCCGAGTAACCAGGTTTGGTAAAGGAGACCTGCTGCCGCCTTGTGGCCGTTTCTCAAAACAGCAGCTTTAAACCCAGTGCTAATGGTCACTTGATATTCAAAATCATTGCAGGCCTATAAATGACACCTGCCCTCAAAAACGATTCTTGGGTCGTCAATCGAGGAAAAAAACTCAAAAGACGTGCACACTTCAAAACGACAATTTCAAGAGGCATATTTTGCGCACATTTTGTCTTCTCTTTCTTTCTTTCTCTTGTGATAAATAAAAGGGCATGGAAAAATGCTCAACATCAGGAATTAATAAAGCCATGCAAATCCAGTCGACAGAAACGTTCACCCACCGTCGTCAGAATGATCATCAGCCACAGAGTCTACAAAGAATAAATGCTCAAGGTGTTTTAGAGAACTCTGTGCCCTCTAGCGGCCGCTGGGACGTAACCTGGGAACAGCTAGTAGTGAGAACACCGTGGAGGTGCACTGAAAGGTAAAAATTGAGCTAACCTGTAATCGGGTAGGCCCACTGATGGGCCTATCTCCCGAGTAGACCAAAATCAAAAAGACACAGGCTGGCCATCCTGCACTGCAGCAACATGTACCATCGCCAAGACTTGGAAGAAACCCAAATGTCCATCAACAGAACAATGCACCAAGAAGAAGGGGGCCCATGTGCACAATGGAACATGAGCCACGGAAGAGCATGCAACAGTGCCGCTGGCACCACCGTAGAAGGATCTAGAGATACCCACCCAAAAGGAAGTACGAAAGAAACCGAAATAGAAATATCCTATGACATCACTTATAGCTGTTACTTCAACATTGATACCCATGAAGTCATTTCCAAGAGAAGGCCGTGCATAGATGCAGAAAACCAACTATGCTTAACCAAGTGGAAAGGTGTAAGGAATGTATGAATTTGGATATGGGGGTTTACAGACATGTACTGATACATATGAAATATATAATCACAAAATACCTAAGGAATACCAGGAGAGGTCGACTCAACACTCTGTAATAACCTACACGGGAAAGGATCCAAAGATGAATAGATTGATACATACATATGATGAACCAGATGCAGTACACCTAGAACACACACCACATTTTTATCCAATTGGCTGTGATACTAGATAATAATTAAATTTTAAAAAACACACAAGAAGTAAGGAGATATAAGCTCTTGGGGGTTTGCCCTGACACACTGCACTCTCATTTGCAGCCTACTAACACAATTTCCAGGAAGCCTCTGTTGCAGGAAAACCCAGAGTTGGAAATGGAGAAATGCTGCCGCCTTGTGGCCGTTTCCCGCAAGAGCGGCTTCAAACGCATAGCTATGGTTCACTTAACATTCATAAGGACTCAGGCCTCTAAAAGACACCTGCCCTCAAAAAAAAAAAATGTCCTGAGCTCGGCCGTGGCCAAAAAAATTCAAAGCAGGCAAATGTGTCAAAGAGATAGTATGATAGAGGTAAGTTTTACTCACTCTTTATCAAAAAAAGGAAAATGGAGAAAAGCTCAACATCAGGAATCATCAGACTCCTCTAACCTACAAAAAGCTTTCAGCTCACCCAAGTTAACTACCGTCAGCCAAAAGACTACAAACAATAAATGCTGAAGGGGTTTTAGAGAACTCTGTTCCCTCTGTCTGTGGAGGACATGTCTAGTTGTAACAGCCAATAATGAGAACAGAAAGGAGCTGCGTTTTCAATTAAAAATTGAGCCACCCTTCCATCCAGAACACCCACAGCCGAGCCTCTCACCTGAGAAGACAGGCTGCAAGAGCTGCACTCCACGAGTTTTCACAGTAGCCAAGACACCGAAGCAACCCAAATGTCCATCAACAGATGAATGGATAAGAAGAGCTGGTCCGTGGACACAGTGGACTATTAGCCATGGAAAACAAGGAAACACTGCTCTTTGAGGCACCCGAGATGAGCCTAGAGATCATCACAGAACATGAGTTAAGTCGGAAAGCAAAAGGCATACCGTATGACATCACCTATAGGCGTTATCTAACAGCTGACACAAATGAACATATTTCCACAAAGAAAGACACTCACAGACTTAGAAAGCAAACTAAGCTTATGTAAAATGAAAGGTGGGGGGAATGGATAAATTAAGATTAGTGTCACCATATGTGTACAAATACGTATTAAATATATATATCAAACAGACCGACCATATAGCAAGGGAGGTCACCAGAACACTCTGCAATAATTTACATGGGAAGAGGATCTGTACAAGAATATATATATATATATATAAAACGTACAAATGAACCAGATTCTGTACATATAGGACCAACAGTATTCTAATCATTACCCCGATTTAAACAAATTAAAAGAGCGAACAAGAAGTAATGTGACATACACTTCTGGGGTTTTTTCCTGGCACATTCCATTCTAATTGACAACCTGGGAACAGGACTTCCAGAACGCTCTGCTGCCCTAGTAACCAGATGTGGGAATGTAGCAATGCTGACGCCTTGTGGCCGTTTCCCACAGCAGCAGCTTTAAAGTCAGTGCTAATGGTCACTCAATATTCACACCCATTGCAGGCTTGTAAATGACACCTGCCCTCCAAAACAAAATCCTGGGGTCGAAAATCGACCAAAAAAGTCCAAAGAGGGCAACCTTCCAAGAAGACAATTTCGAGAGGTTTATTGTACTCACGGGTTTTTTTTTTTTCTGTTTTTGTTTAACAGAATAAAAAAAGGCGTGGGAAAATGCTGAACCTTAGGAATTATTAGACACGAAACTACACGTTAAAAAAACCTATCATGTCACACGACTCAGCATGGCCAGCAGCAAAACTTCTGCAAACAAGAAATGCTGACGGGGTGGTGAAGAAATGCGTACCCTCGGTTCTAAGTGGGACGTGGTAAGAGCCCCTAAGGAAAACACAGTGGAGTTGCCTGGAAAGGGTCAACATTGAGCGACCGTTCAATCAAGCATAGCCACTGCTGGGTCTATCACCTGAGAGGATGAGAATCAAAAAGACACGGGCTGGCAATCCTGCAATCCAGCAATGTTTACCATAGCCAACACTTGGAAGCAATGAAAATGCCCAGCCACAGAGGAATGCAGAAAGGAGCAGTGGTCCATGGACACAATGGAAGAGTACTCCAGTGAAAAGTAGAAATTCCATTTTAAAAACAGATATAAGTAAGGAGACATCAGCTTTGGGGGGTTTCTCCAGACACATCCCACCGTCATTGATAACCAAGGAACACCACTGGCAGGAAGGCCTGTTTCACTAGTTACCAGAGTGGGAAACGCAGAAATGCTGCAGCCCTGTGGCCGTTACCTGCAACGGCAGCTTGAAAACCCGTGCTAATGGTCACTTCGTGTGCACAAGTCCTGGAGGGCTGTCAATGAAACCTGCCCTCAAAATGTCTTGAGGGAGGTAGTGGCCAAAATATTTCAAAAGGCGGCACATAGTTCAAGAAAAGAATGTGATGAGGTAAGCTACACACACAGTTTGAAGAAAAAAAGGGCATCCCTGAAAGCTCAATTTCAAGGCTTTATGAGACGCATGCAAATCCAACCACAGAGGTATCGGCTCACACCAGTCAGAAGAACCATCAGCAACAAGACTACCAACAATTCATGCTGAAGGGGTTGTGGAGAAGTGCATACCCTCTAGGTTAAGTGGGACTTTGCCGCCAGCCGCGGCGGGTCCTCAAAGTGTAGCAACAACCGACGAGAGGGGGTAGGGAACTGAACGCACCAACGTATGGGATCAGAAGGGCACAAGCAACTGACGCTTGCAAGGCAAGTTTAATAACAAAGCCTAGCCGTATATATACCCCTAAAGCAGGGAATTTGCTTCGTCACGCCTTATCGGCATCAGCTGGTTGGTTGGCTTCTCGGCTTAGTCACACCTTATCAGCATCAGCTGGTTGGTTGGCTGCTCGGCTTCTCCCTCAAAGGCACCAATTTCCCCTCCAGGGTTGCTTTTCCTAGCTTTAGGGAACAACCAGGGACTCCCAGTAACTGAGCAGGTCCCTGGAGCGATTTGGCCAAAGACCATCTCCTTTTGTATGTTCATACCATAAAGTCCAGGATGCATACCAAGGAGAGTACAGTCGGGCCCTGAGGCTTAGGAGGGTCTTAGTGGCGCCTTCCTCAGAGGGCAATGCTCGCCACAGGACTTCACCTGGTAAGAGGCACTAATGGGAACAGAATGGAGGTGCCTTTACAAGGTAAACACTGAGTTACGATATGATCCAGCAGGCCCACTCGTGGGCCTATAACCTAAGAAAGAAGACAGAAGTGGAAAGACACAGGCAGGCAAATCTGCATTGCAGGAGTATTACAATAGCCAGGACATGGAAGCAAGCAGAAAGCCCATCAACAGATGAGTGGACAAAGAAGAACAGGGACCTGAGCAGATGGAATATTAGCCAAGGAACAAAAGGAAACAATGCCATCAACAGCACCATCGGTGAGGCTAGAGTTCATCACGCACCTTGCAGTAAGTCACAGAGCGAAAGATACATAGCCTACGATATCACTTATAGGTGTTCCCTGAAAATTGATATCACTGAAGATATTTCCACAGAGAAAGGCAATCACAGATGCAATAAACAGATTTATGGTTCACCCATGGACAGGTGTGAGAATTGTGTACATTAGGAAATTGGGTTTAAGAGAGAGATACAAACACACGTGAAATACAAAATCACCAAAGGCCTACGGAATACCAAGAGAAGAGTACTCAACATTGTGTCATAAGCTACATGGGAAAAGGATCCAAAGAAGACTAGATACGTGTTTATGTGTAAAAGAGCCACCTCTTTCACACCTACAACAAGCAAAACATTGTAATCAAACTTGCTGTGAGAAACAATAAACATTGAATTAAAAAACGAACAAGTCAGTCGTGAGGCACAAACATAAGGGGCTTTTTCCTGGCACAGTCCATTCTAATTGACAACCGAGAATACGACTTCCACGGAGGCTCTGTTGCCCGAGTAACCAGGTTTGGTAAAGGAGACCTGCTGCCGCCTTGTGGCCGTTTCTCAAAACAGCAGCTTTAAACCCAGTGCTAATGGTCACTTGATATTCAAAATCATTGCAGGCCTATAAATGACACCTGCCCTCAAAAACGATTCTTGGGTCGTCAATCGAGGAAAAAAACTCAAAAGACGTGCACACTTCAAAACGACAATTTCAAGAGGCATATTTTGCGCACATTTTGTCTTCTCTTTCTTTCTTTCTCTTGTGATAAATAAAAGGGCATGGAAAAATGCTCAACATCAGGAATTAATAAAGCCATGCAAATCCAGTCGACAGAAACGTTCACCCACCGTCGTCAGAATGATCATCAGCCACAGAGTCTACAAAGAATAAATGCTCAAGGTGTTTTAGAGAACTCTGTGCCCTCTAGCGGCCGCTGGGACGTAACCTGGGAACAGCTAGTAGTGAGAACACCGTGGAGGTGCACTGAAAGGTAAAAATTGAGCTAACCTGTAATCGGGTAGGCCCACTGATGGGCCTATCTCCCGAGTAGACCAAAATCAAAAAGACACAGGCTGGCCATCCTGCACTGCAGCAACATGTACCATCGCCAAGACTTGGAAGAAACCCAAATGTCCATCAACAGAACAATGCACCAAGAAGAAGGGGGCCCATGTGCACAATGGAACATGAGCCACGGAAGAGCATGCAACAGTGCCGCTGGCACCACCGTAGAAGGATCTAGAGATACCCACCCAAAAGGAAGTACGAAAGAAACCGAAATAGAAATATCCTATGACATCACTTATAGCTGTTACTTCAACATTGATACCCATGAAGTCATTTCCAAGAGAAGGCCGTGCATAGATGCAGAAAACCAACTATGCTTAACCAAGTGGAAAGGTGTAAGGAATGTATGAATTTGGATATGGGGGTTTACAGACATGTACTGATACATATGAAATATATAATCACAAAATACCTAAGGAATACCAGGAGAGGTCGACTCAACACTCTGTAATAACCTACACGGGAAAGGATCCAAAGATGAATAGATTGATACATACATATGATGAACCAGATGCAGTACACCTAGAACACACACCACATTTTTATCCAATTGGCTGTGATACTAGATAACAATTAAATTTTAAAAAACACACAAGAAGTAAGGAGATATAAGCTCTTGGGGGTTTGCCCTGACACACTGCACTCTCATTTGCAGCCTACTAACACAATTTCCAGGAAGCCTCTGTTGCAGGAAAACCCAGAGTTGGAAATGGAGAAATGCTGCCGCCTTGTGGCCGTTTCCCGCAAGAGCGGCTTCAAACGCATAGCTATGGTTCACTTAACATTCATAAGGACTCAGGCCTCTAAAAGACACCTGCCCTCAAAAAAAAAAAATGTCCTGAGCTCGGCCGTGGCCAAAAAAATTCAAAGCAGGCAAATGTGTCAAAGAGATAGTATGATAGAGGTAAGTTTTACTCACTCTTTATCAAAAAAAGGAAAATGGAGAAAAGCTCAACATCAGGAATCATCAGACTCCTCTAACCTACAAAAAGCTTTCAGCTCACCCAAGTTAACTACCGTCAGCCAAAAGACTACAAACAATAAATGCTGAAGGGGTTTTAGAGAACTCTGTTCCCTCTGTCTGTGGAGGACATGTCTAGTTGTAACAGCCAATAATGAGAACAGAAAGGAGCTGCGTTTTCAATTAAAAATTGAGCCACCCTTCCATCCAGAACACCCACAGCCGAGCCTCTCACCTGAGAAGACAGGCTGCAAGAGCTGCACTCCACGAGTTTTCACAGTAGCCAAGACACCGAAGCAACCCAAATGTCCATCAACAGATGAATGGATAAGAAGAGCTGGTCCGTGGACACAGTGGACTATTAGCCATGGAAAACAAGGAAACACTGCTCTTTGAGGCACCCGAGATGAGCCTAGAGATCATCACAGAACATGAGTTAAGTCGGAAAGCAAAAGGCATACCGTATGACATCACCTATAGGCGTTATCTAACAGCTGACACAAATGAACATATTTCCACAAAGAAAGACACTCACAGACTTAGAAAGCAAACTAAGCTTATGTAAAATGAAAGGTGGGGGGAATGGATAAATTAAGATTAGTGTCACCATATGTGTACAAATACGTATTAAATATATATATCAAACAGACCGACCATATAGCAAGGGAGGTCACCAGAACACTCTGCAATAATTTACATGGGAAGAGGATCTGTACAAGAATATATATATATATATATATAAAACGTACAAATGAACCAGATTCTGTACATATAGGACCAACAGTATTCTAATCATTACCCCGATTTAAACAAATTAAAAGAGCGAACAAGAAGTAATGTGACATACACTTCTGGGGTTTTTTCCTGGCACATTCCATTCTAATTGACAACCTGGGAACAGGACTTCCAGAACGCTCTGCTGCCCTAGTAACCAGATGTGGGAATGTAGCAATGCTGACGCCTTGTGGCCGTTTCCCACAGCAGCAGCTTTAAAGTCAGTGCTAATGGTCACTCAATATTCACACCCATTGCAGGCTTGTAAATGACACCTGCCCTCCAAAACAAAATCCTGGGGTCGAAAATCGACCAAAAAAGTCCAAAGAGGGCAACCTTCCAAGAAGACAATTTCGAGAGGTTTATTGTACTCACGGGTTTTTTTTTTTTCTGTTTTTGTTTAACAGAATAAAAAAAGGCGTGGGAAAATGCTGAACCTTAGGAATTATTAGACACGAAACTACACGTGAGAATCAAAAAGACACGGGCTGGCAATCCTGCAATCCAGCAATGTTTACCATAGCCAACACTTGGAAGCAATGAAAATGCCCAGCCACAGAGGAATGCAGAAAGGAGCAGTGGTCCATGGACACAATGGAAGAGTACTCCAGTGAAAAGTAGAAATTCCATTTTAAAAACAGATATAAGTAAGGAGACATCAGCTTTGGGGGGTTTCTCCAGACACATCCCACCGTCATTGATAACCAAGGAACACCACTGGCAGGAAGGCCTGTTTCACTAGTTACCAGAGTGGGAAACGCAGAAATGCTGCAGCCCTGTGGCCGTTACCTGCAACGGCAGCTTGAAAACCCGTGCTAATGGTCACTTCGTGTGCACAAGTCCTGGAGGGCTGTCAATGAAACCTGCCCTCAAAATGTCTTGAGGGAGGTAGTGGCCAAAATATTTCAAAAGGCGGCACATAGTTCAAGAAAAGAATGTGATGAGGTAAGCTACACACACAGTTTGAAGAAAAAAAGGGCATCCCTGAAAGCTCAATTTCAAGGCTTTATGAGACGCATGCAAATCCAACCACAGAGGTATCGGCTCACACCAGTCAGAAGAACCATCAGCAACAAGACTACCAACAATTCATGCTGAAGGGGTTGTGGAGAAGTGCATACCCTCTAGGTTAAGTGGGACTTTGCCGCCAGCCGCGGCGGGTCCTCAAAGTGTAGCAACAACCGACGAGAGGGGGTAGGGAACTGAACGCACCAACGTATGGGATCAGAAGGGCACAAGCAACTGACGCTTGCAAGGCAAGTTTAATAACAAAGCCTAGCCGTATATATACCCCTAAAGCAGGGAATTTGCTTCGTCACGCCTTATCGGCATCAGCTGGTTGGTTGGCTTCTCGGCTTAGTCACACCTTATCAGCATCAGCTGGTTGGTTGGCTGCTCGGCTTCTCCCTCAAAGGCACCAATTTCCCCTCCAGGGTTGCTTTTCCTAGCTTTAGGGAACAACCAGGGACTCCCAGTAACTGAGCAGGTCCCTGGAGCGATTTGGCCAAAGACCATCTCCTTTTGTATGTTCATACCATAAAGTCCAGGATGCATACCAAGGAGAGTACAGTCGGGCCCTGAGGCTTAGGAGGGTCTTAGTGGCGCCTTCCTCAGAGGGCAATGCTCGCCACAGGACTTCACCTGGTAAGAGGCACTAATGGGAACAGAATGGAGGTGCCTTTACAAGGTAAACACTGAGTTACGATATGATCCAGCAGGCCCACTCCTGGGCCTATAACCTAAGAAAGAAGACAGAAGTGGAAAGACACAGGCAGGCAAATCTGCATTGCAGGAGTATTACAATAGCCAGGACATGGAAGCAAGCAGAAAGCCCATCAACAGATGAGTGGACAAAGAAGAACAGGGACCTGAGCAGATGGAATATTAGCCAAGGAACAAAAGGAAACAATGCCATCAACAGCACCATCGGTGAGGCTAGAGTTCATCACGCACCTTGCAGTAAGTCACAGAGCGAAAGATACATAGCCTACGATATCACTTATAGGTGTTCCCTGAAAATTGATATCACTGAAGATATTTCCACAGAGAAAGGCAATCACAGATGCAATAAACAGATTTATGGTTCACCCATGGACAGGTGTGAGAATTGTGTACATTAGGAAATTGGGTTTAAGAGAGAGATACAAACACACGTGAAATACAAAATCACCAAAGGCCTACGGAATACCAAGAGAAGAGTACTCAACATTGTGTCATAAGCTACATGGGAAAAGGATCCAAAGAAGACTAGATACGTGTTTATGTGTAAAAGAGCCACCTCTTTCACACCTACAACAAGCAAAACATTGTAATCAAACTTGCTGTGAGAAACAATAAACATTGAATTAAAAAACGAACAAGTCAGTCGTGAGGCACAAACATAAGGGGCTTTTTCCTGGCACAGTCCATTCTAATTGACAACCAAGAATACGACTTCCACGGAGGCTCTGTTGCCCGAGTAACCAGGTTTGGTAAAGGAGACCTGCTGCCGCCTTGTGGCCGTTTCTCAAAACAGCAGCTTTAAACCCAGTGCTAATGGTCACTTGATATTCAAAATCATTGCAGGCCTATAAATGACACCTGCCCTCAAAAACGATTCTTGGGTCGTCAATCGAGGAAAAAAACTCAAAAGACGTGCACACTTCAAAACGACAATTTCAAGAGGCATATTTTGCGCACATTTTGTCTTCTCTTTCTTTCTTTCTCTTGTGATAAATAAAAGGGCATGGAAAAATGCTCAACATCAGGAATTAATAAAGCCATGCAAATCCAGTCGACAGAAACGTTCACCCACCGTCGTCAGAATGATCATCAGCCACAGAGTCTACAAAGAATAAATGCTCAAGGTGTTTTAGAGAACTCTGTGCCCTCTAGCGGCCGCTGGGACGTAACCTGGGAACAGCTAGTAGTGAGAACACCGTGGAGGTGCACTGAAAGGTAAAAATTGAGCTAACCTGTAATCGGGTAGGCCCACTGATGGGCCTATCTCCCGAGTAGACCAAAATCAAAAAGACACAGGCTGGCCATCCTGCACTGCAGCAACATGTACCATCGCCAAGACTTGGAAGAAACCCAAATGTCCATCAACAGAACAATGCACCAAGAAGAAGGGGGCCCATGTGCACAATGGAACATGAGCCACGGAAGAGCATGCAACAGTGCCGCTGGCACCACCGTAGAAGGATCTAGAGATACCCACCCAAAAGGAAGTACGAAAGAAACCGAAATAGAAATATCCTATGACATCACTTATAGCTGTTACTTCAACATTGATACCCATGAAGTCATTTCCAAGAGAAGGCCGTGCATAGATGCAGAAAACCAACTATGCTTAACCAAGTGGAAAGGTGTAAGGAATGTATGAATTTGGATATGGGGGTTTACAGACATGTACTGATACATATGAAATATATAATCACAAAATACCTAAGGAATACCAGGAGAGGTCGACTCAACACTCTGTAATAACCTACACGGGAAAGGATCCAAAGATGAATAGATTGATACATACATATGATGAACCAGATGCAGTACACCTAGAACACACACCACATTTTTATCCAATTGGCTGTGATACTAGATAACAATTAAATTTTAAAAAACACACAAGAAGTAAGGAGATATAAGCTCTTGGGGGTTTGCCCTGACACACTGCACTCTCATTTGCAGCCTACTAACACAATTTCCAGGAAGCCTCTGTTGCAGGAAAACCCAGAGTTGGAAATGGAGAAATGCTGCCGCCTTGTGGCCGTTTCCCGCAAGAGCGGCTTCAAACGCATAGCTATGGTTCACTTAACATTCATAAGGACTCAGGCCTCTAAAAGACACCTGCCCTCAAAAAAAAAAAATGTCCTGAGCTCGGCCGTGGCCAAAAAAATTCAAAGCAGGCAAATGTGTCAAAGAGATAGTATGATAGAGGTAAGTTTTACTCACTCTTTATCAAAAAAAGGAAAATGGAGAAAAGCTCAACATCAGGAATCATCAGACTCCTCTAACCTACAAAAAGCTTTCAGCTCACCCAAGTTAACTACCGTCAGCCAAAAGACTACAAACAATAAATGCTGAAGGGGTTTTAGAGAACTCTGTTCCCTCTGTCTGTGGAGGACATGTCTAGTTGTAACAGCCAATAATGAGAACAGAAAGGAGCTGCGTTTTCAATTAAAAATTGAGCCACCCTTCCATCCAGAACACCCACAGCCGAGCCTCTCACCTGAGAAGACAGGCTGCAAGAGCTGCACTCCACGAGTTTTCACAGTAGCCAAGACACCGAAGCAACCCAAATGTCCATCAACAGATGAATGGATAAGAAGAGCTGGTCCGTGGACACAGTGGACTATTAGCCATGGAAAACAAGGAAACACTGCTCTTTGAGGCACCCGAGATGAGCCTAGAGATCATCACAGAACATGAGTTAAGTCGGAAAGCAAAAGGCATACCGTATGACATCACCTATAGGCGTTATCTAACAGCTGACACAAATGAACATATTTCCACAAAGAAAGACACTCACAGACTTAGAAAGCAAACTAAGCTTATGTAAAATGAAAGGTGGGGGGAATGGATAAATTAAGATTAGTGTCACCATATGTGTACAAATACGTATTAAATATATATATCAAACAGACCGACCATATAGCAAGGGAGGTCACCAGAACACTCTGCAATAATTTACATGGGAAGAGGATCTGTACAAGAATATATATATATATATATATATATAAAACGTACAAATGAACCAGATTCTGTACATATAGGACCAACAGTATTCTAATCATTACCCCGATTTAAACAAATTAAAAGAGCGAACAAGAAGTAATGTGACATACACTTCTGGGGTTTTTTCCTGGCACATTCCATTCTAATTGACAACCTGGGAACAGGACTTCCAGAACGCTCTGCTGCCCTAGTAACCAGATGTGGGAATGTAGCAATGCTGACGCCTTGTGGCCGTTTCCCACAGCAGCAGCTTTAAAGTCAGTGCTAATGGTCACTCAATATTCACACCCATTGCAGGCTTGTAAATGACACCTGCCCTCCAAAACAAAATCCTGGGGTCGAAAATCGACCAAAAAAGTCCAAAGAGGGCAACCTTCCAAGAAGACAATTTCGAGAGGTTTATTGTACTCACGGGTTTTTTTTTTTTCTGTTTTTGTTTAACAGAATAAAAAAAGGCGTGGGAAAATGCTGAACCTTAGGAATTATTAGACACGAAACTACACGTTAAAAAAACCTATCATGTCACACGACTCAGCATGGCCAGCAGCAAAACTTCTGCAAACAAGAAATGCTGACGGGGTGGTGAAGAAATGCGTACCCTCGGTTCTAAGTGGGACGTGGTAAGAGCCCCTAAGGAAAACACAGTGGAGTTGCCTGGAAAGGGTCAACATTGAGCGACCGTTCAATCAAGCATAGCCACTGCTGGGTCTATCACCTGAGAGGATGAGAATCAAAAAGACACGGGCTGGCAATCCTGCAATCCAGCAATGTTTACCATAGCCAACACTTGGAAGCAATGAAAATGCCCAGCCACAGAGGAATGCAGAAAGGAGCAGTGGTCCATGGACACAATGGAAGAGTACTCCAGTGAAAAGTAGAAATTCCATTTTAAAAACAGATATAAGTAAGGAGACATCAGCTTTGGGGGGTTTCTCCAGACACATCCCACCGTCATTGATAACCAAGGAACACCACTGGCAGGAAGGCCTGTTTCACTAGTTACCAGAGTGCAGCAGAAATGCTGCAGCCCTGTGGCCGTTACCTGCAACGGCAGCTTGAAAACCCGTGCTAATGGTCACTTCGTGTGCACAAGTCCTGGAGGGCTGTCAATGAAACCTGCCCTCAAAATGTCTTGAGGGAGGTAGTGGCCAAAATATTTCAAAAGGCGGCACATAGTTCAAGAAAAGAATGTGATGAGGTAAGCTACACACACAGTTTGAAGAAAAAAAGGGCATCCCTGAAAGCTCAATTTCAAGGCTTTATGAGACGCATGCAAATCCAACCACAGAGGTATCGGCTCACACCAGTCAGAAGAACCATCAGCAACAAGACTACCAACAATTCATGCTGAAGGGGTTGTGGAGAAGTGCATACCCTCTAGGTTAAGTGGGACTTTGCCGCCAGCCGCGGCGGGTCCTCAAAGTGTAGCAACAACCGACGAGAGGGGGTAGGGAACTGAACGCACCAACGTATGGGATCAGAAGGGCACAAGCAACTGACGCTTGCAAGGCAAGTTTAATAACAAAGCCTAGCCGTATATATACCCCTAAAGCAGGGAATTTGCTTCGTCACGCCTTATCGGCATCAGCTGGTTGGTTGGCTTCTCGGCTTAGTCACACCTTATCAGCATCAGCTGGTTGGTTGGCTGCTCGGCTTCTCCCTCAAAGGCACCAATTTCCCCTCCAGGGTTGCTTTTCCTAGCTTTAGGGAACAACCAGGGACTCCCAGTAACTGAGCAGGTCCCTGGAGCGATTTGGCCAAAGACCATCTCCTTTTGTATGTTCATACCATAAAGTCCAGGATGCATACCAAGGAGAGTACAGTCGGGCCCTGAGGCTTAGGAGGGTCTTAGTGGCGCCTTCCTCAGAGGGCAATGCTCGCCACAGGACTTCACCTGGTAAGAGGCACTAATGGGAACAGAATGGAGGTGCCTTTACAAGGTAAACACTGAGTTACGATATGATCCAGCAGGCCCACTCCTGGGCCTATAACCTAAGAAAGAAGACAGAAGTGGAAAGACACAGGCAGGCAAATCTGCATTGCAGGAGTATTACAATAGCCAGGACATGGAAGCAAGCAGAAAGCCCATCAACAGATGAGTGGACAAAGAAGAACAGGGACCTGAGCAGATGGAATATTAGCCAAGGAACAAAAGGAAACAATGCCATCAACAGCACCATCGGTGAGGCTAGAGTTCATCACGCACCTTGCAGTAAGTCACAGAGCGAAAGATACATAGCCTACGATATCACTTATAGGTGTTCCCTGAAAATTGATATCACTGAAGATATTTCCACAGAGAAAGGCAATCACAGATGCAATAAACAGATTTATGGTTCACCCATGGACAGGTGTGAGAATTGTGTACATTAGGAAATTGGGTTTAAGAGAGAGATACAAACACACGTGAAATACAAAATCACCAAAGGCCTACGGAATACCAAGAGAAGAGTACTCAACATTGTGTCATAAGCTACATGGGAAAAGGATCCAAAGAAGACTAGATACGTGTTTATGTGTAAAAGAGCCACCTCTTTCACACCTACAACAAGCAAAACATTGTAATCAAACTTGCTGTGAGAAACAATAAACATTGAATTAAAAAACGAACAAGTCAGTCGTGAGGCACAAACATAAGGGGCTTTTTCCTGGCACAGTCCATTCTAATTGACAACCGAGAATACGACTTCCACGGAGGCTCTGTTGCCCGAGTAACCAGGTTTGGTAAAGGAGACCTGCTGCCGCCTTGTGGCCGTTTCTCAAAACAGCAGCTTTAAACCCAGTGCTAATGGTCACTTGATATTCAAAATCATTGCAGGCCTATAAATGACACCTGCCCTCAAAAACGATTCTTGGGTCGTCAATCGAGGAAAAAAACTCAAAAGACGTGCACACTTCAAAACGACAATTTCAAGAGGCATATTTTGCGCACATTTTGTCTTCTCTTTCTTTCTTTCTCTTGTGATAAATAAAAGGGCATGGAAAAATGCTCAACATCAGGAATTAATAAAGCCATGCAAATCCAGTCGACAGAAACGTTCACCCACCGTCGTCAGAATGATCATCAGCCACAGAGTCTACAAAGAATAAATGCTCAAGGTGTTTTAGAGAACTCTGTGCCCTCTAGCGGCCGCTGGGACGTAACCTGGGAACAGCTAGTAGTGAGAACACCGTGGAGGTGCACTGAAAGGTAAAAATTGAGCTAACCTGTAATCGGGTAGGCCCACTGATGGGCCTATCTCCCGAGTAGACCAAAATCAAAAAGACACAGGCTGGCCATCCTGCACTGCAGCAACATGTACCATCGCCAAGACTTGGAAGAAACCCAAATGTCCATCAACAGAACAATGCACCAAGAAGAAGGGGGCCCATGTGCACAATGGAACATGAGCCACGGAAGAGCATGCAACAGTGCCGCTGGCACCACCGTAGAAGGATCTAGAGATACCCACCCAAAAGGAAGTACGAAAGAAACCGAAATAGAAATATCCTATGACATCACTTATAGCTGTTACTTCAACATTGATACCCATGAAGTCATTTCCAAGAGAAGGCCGTGCATAGATGCAGAAAACCAACTATGCTTAACCAAGTGGAAAGGTGTAAGGAATGTATGAATTTGGATATGGGGGTTTACAGACATGTACTGATACATATGAAATATATAATCACAAAATACCTAAGGAATACCAGGAGAGGTCGACTCAACACTCTGTAATAACCTACACGGGAAAGGATCCAAAGATGAATAGATTGATACATACATATGATGAACCAGATGCAGTACACCTAGAACACACACCACATTTTTATCCAATTGGCTGTGATACTAGATAACAATTAAATTTTAAAAAACACACAAGAAGTAAGGAGATATAAGCTCTTGGGGGTTTGCCCTGACACACTGCACTCTCATTTGCAGCCTACTAACACAATTTCCAGGAAGCCTCTGTTGCAGGAAAACCCAGAGTTGGAAATGGAGAAATGCTGCCGCCTTGTGGCCGTTTCCCGCAAGAGCGGCTTCAAACGCATAGCTATGGTTCACTTAACATTCATAAGGACTCAGGCCTCTAAAAGACACCTGCCCTCAAAAAAAAAAAATGTCCTGAGCTCGGCCGTGGCCAAAAAAATTCAAAGCAGGCAAATGTGTCAAAGAGATAGTATGATAGAGGTAAGTTTTACTCACTCTTTATCAAAAAAAGGAAAATGGAGAAAAGCTCAACATCAGGAATCATCAGACTCCTCTAACCTACAAAAAGCTTTCAGCTCACCCAAGTTAACTACCGTCAGCCAAAAGACTACAAACAATAAATGCTGAAGGGGTTTTAGAGAACTCTGTTCCCTCTGTCTGTGGAGGACATGTCTAGTTGTAACAGCCAATAATGAGAACAGAAAGGAGCTGCGTTTTCAATTAAAAATTGAGCCACCCTTCCATCCAGAACACCCACAGCCGAGCCTCTCACCTGAGAAGACAGGCTGCAAGAGCTGCACTCCACGAGTTTTCACAGTAGCCAAGACACCGAAGCAACCCAAATGTCCATCAACAGATGAATGGATAAGAAGAGCTGGTCCGTGGACACAGTGGACTATTAGCCATGGAAAACAAGGAAACACTGCTCTTTGAGGCACCCGAGATGAGCCTAGAGATCATCACAGAACATGAGTTAAGTCGGAAAGCAAAAGGCATACCGTATGACATCACCTATAGGCGTTATCTAACAGCTGACACAAATGAACATATTTCCACAAAGAAAGACACTCACAGACTTAGAAAGCAAACTAAGCTTATGTAAAATGAAAGGTGGGGGGAATGGATAAATTAAGATTAGTGTCACCATATGTGTACAAATACGTATTAAATATATATATCAAACAGACCGACCATATAGCAAGGGAGGTCACCAGAACACTCTGCAATAATTTACATGGGAAGAGGATCTGTACAAGAATATATATATATATATATAAAACGTACAAATGAACCAGATTCTGTACATATAGGACCAACAGTATTCTAATCATTACCCCGATTTAAACAAATTAAAAGAGCGAACAAGAAGTAATGTGACATACACTTCTGGGGTTTTTTCCTGGCACATTCCATTCTAATTGACAACCTGGGAACAGGACTTCCAGAACGCTCTGCTGCCCTAGTAACCAGATGTGGGAATGTAGCAATGCTGACGCCTTGTGGCCGTTTCCCACAGCAGCAGCTTTAAAGTCAGTGCTAATGGTCACTCAATATTCACACCCATTGCAGGCTTGTAAATGACACCTGCCCTCCAAAACAAAATCCTGGGGTCGAAAATCGACCAAAAAAGTCCAAAGAGGGCAACCTTCCAAGAAGACAATTTCGAGAGGTTTATTGTACTCACGGGTTTTTTTTTTTTCTGTTTTTGTTTAACAGAATAAAAAAAGGCGTGGGAAAATGCTGAACCTTAGGAATTATTAGACACGAAACTACACGTGAGAATCAAAAAGACACGGGCTGGCAATCCTGCAATCCAGCAATGTTTACCATAGCCAACACTTGGAAGCAATGAAAATGCCCAGCCACAGAGGAATGCAGAAAGGAGCAGTGGTCCATGGACACAATGGAAGAGTACTCCAGTGAAAAGTAGAAATTCCATTTTAAAAACAGATATAAGTAAGGAGACATCAGCTTTGGGGGGTTTCTCCAGACACATCCCACCGTCATTGATAACCAAGGAACACCACTGGCAGGAAGGCCTGTTTCACTAGTTACCAGAGTGGGAAACGCAGAAATGCTGCAGCCCTGTGGCCGTTACCTGCAACGGCAGCTTGAAAACCCGTGCTAATGGTCACTTCGTGTGCACAAGTCCTGGAGGGCTGTCAATGAAACCTGCCCTCAAAATGTCTTGAGGGAGGTAGTGGCCAAAATATTTCAAAAGGCGGCACATAGTTCAAGAAAAGAATGTGATGAGGTAAGCTACACACACAGTTTGAAGAAAAAAAGGGCATCCCTGAAAGCTCAATTTCAAGGCTTTATGAGACGCATGCAAATCCAACCACAGAGGTATCGGCTCACACCAGTCAGAAGAACCATCAGCAACAAGACTACCAACAATTCATGCTGAAGGGGTTGTGGAGAAGTGCATACCCTCTAGGTTAAGTGGGACTTTGCCGCCAGCCGCGGCGGGTCCTCAAAGTGTAGCAACAACCGACGAGAGGGGGTAGGGAACTGAACGCACCAACGTATGGGATCAGAAGGGCACAAGCAACTGACGCTTGCAAGGCAAGTTTAATAACAAAGCCTAGCCGTATATATACCCCTAAAGCAGGGAATTTGCTTCGTCACGCCTTATCGGCATCAGCTGGTTGGTTGGCTTCTCGGCTTAGTCACACCTTATCAGCATCAGCTGGTTGGTTGGCTGCTCGGCTTCTCCCTCAAAGGCACCAATTTCCCCTCCAGGGTTGCTTTTCCTAGCTTTAGGGAACAACCAGGGACTCCCAGTAACTGAGCAGGTCCCTGGAGCGATTTGGCCAAAGACCATCTCCTTTTGTATGTTCATACCATAAAGTCCAGGATGCATACCAAGGAGAGTACAGTCGGGCCCTGAGGCTTAGGAGGGTCTTAGTGGCGCCTTCCTCAGAGGGCAATGCTCGCCACAGGACTTCACCTGGTAAGAGGCACTAATGGGAACAGAATGGAGGTGCCTTTACAAGGTAAACACTGAGTTACGATATGATCCAGCAGGCCCACTCCTGGGCCTATAACCTAAGAAAGAAGACAGAAGTGGAAAGACACAGGCAGGCAAATCTGCATTGCAGGAGTATTACAATAGCCAGGACATGGAAGCAAGCAGAAAGCCCATCAACAGATGAGTGGACAAAGAAGAACAGGGACCTGAGCAGATGGAATATTAGCCAAGGAACAAAAGGAAACAATGCCATCAACAGCACCATCGGTGAGGCTAGAGTTCATCACGCACCTTGCAGTAAGTCACAGAGCGAAAGATACATAGCCTACGATATCACTTATAGGTGTTCCCTGAAAATTGATATCACTGAAGATATTTCCACAGAGAAAGGCAATCACAGATGCAATAAACAGATTTATGGTTCACCCATGGACAGGTGTGAGAATTGTGTACATTAGGAAATTGGGTTTAAGAGAGAGATACAAACACACGTGAAATACAAAATCACCAAAGGCCTACGGAATACCAAGAGAAGAGTACTCAACATTGTGTCATAAGCTACATGGGAAAAGGATCCAAAGAAGACTAGATACGTGTTTATGTGTAAAAGAGCCACCTCTTTCACACCTACAACAAGCAAAACATTGTAATCAAACTTGCTGTGAGAAACAATAAACATTGAATTAAAAAACGAACAAGTCAGTCGTGAGGCACAAACATAAGGGGCTTTTTCCTGGCACAGTCCATTCTAATTGACAACCGAGAATACGACTTCCACGGAGGCTCTGTTGCCCGAGTAACCAGGTTTGGTAAAGGAGACCTGCTGCCGCCTTGTGGCCGTTTCTCAAAACAGCAGCTTTAAACCCAGTGCTAATGGTCACTTGATATTCAAAATCATTGCAGGCCTATAAATGACACCTGCCCTCAAAAACGATTCTTGGGTCGTCAATCGAGGAAAAAAACTCAAAAGACGTGCACACTTCAAAACGACAATTTCAAGAGGCATATTTTGCGCACATTTTGTCTTCTCTTTCTTTCTTTCTCTTGTGATAAATAAAAGGGCATGGAAAAATGCTCAACATCAGGAATTAATAAAGCCATGCAAATCCAGTCGACAGAAACGTTCACCCACCGTCGTCAGAATGATCATCAGCCACAGAGTCTACAAAGAATAAATGCTCAAGGTGTTTTAGAGAACTCTGTGCCCTCTAGCGGCCGCTGGGACGTA
The DNA here is from genome assembly GCF_026419965.1 of Kogia breviceps. Lineage (NCBI taxonomy): Eukaryota > Metazoa > Chordata > Mammalia > Artiodactyla > Physeteridae > Kogia > Kogia breviceps. Next base: position 97,062,496 of record NC_081310.1, read on the forward strand.
ACCTGGGAACAGCTAGTAGTGAGAACACCGTGGAGGTGCACTGAAAGGTAAAAATTGAGCTAACCTGTAATCGGGTAGGCCCACTGATGGGCCTATCTCCCGAGTAGACCAAAATCAAAAAGACACAGGCTGGCCATCCTGCACTGCAGCAACATGTACCATCGCCAAGACTTGGAAGAAACCCAAATGTCCATCAACAGAACAATGCACCAAGAAGAAGGGGGCCCATGTGCACAATGGAACATGAGCCACGGAAGAGCATGCAACAGTGCCGCTGGCACCACCGTAGAAGGATCTAGAGATACCCACCCAAAAGGAAGTACGAAAGAAACCGAAATAGAAATATCCTATGACATCACTTATAGCTGTTACTTCAACATTGATACCCATGAAGTCATTTCCAAGAGAAGGCCGTGCATAGATGCAGAAAACCAACTATGCTTAACCAAGTGGAAAGGTGTAAGGAATGTATGAATTTGGATATGGGGGTTTACAGACATGTACTGATACATATGAAATATATAATCACAAAATACCTAAGGAATACCAGGAGAGGTCGACTCAACACTCTGTAATAACCTACACGGGAAAGGATCCAAAGATGAATAGATTGATACATACATATGATGAACCAGATGCAGTACACCTAGAACACACACCACATTTTTATCCAATTGGCTGTGATACTAGATAACAATTAAATTTTAAAAAACACACAAGAAGTAAGGAGATATAAGCTCTTGGGGGTTTGCCCTGACACACTGCACTCTCATTTGCAGCCTACTAACACAATTTCCAGGAAGCCTCTGTTGCAGGAAAACCCAGAGTTGGAAATGGAGAAATGCTGCCGCCTTGTGGCCGTTTCCCGCAAGAGCGGCTTCAAACGCATAGCTATGGTTCACTTAACATTCATAAGGACTCAGGCCTCTAAAAGACACCTGCCCTCAAAAAAAAAAAATGTCCTGAGCTCGGCCGTGGCCAAAAAAATTCAAAGCAGGCAAATGTGTCAAAGAGATAGTATGATAGAGGTAAGTTTTACTCACTCTTTATCAAAAAAAGGAAAATGGAGAAAAGCTCAACATCAGGAATCATCAGACTCCTCTAACCTACAAAAAGCTTTCAGCTCACCCAAGTTAACTACCGTCAGCCAAAAGACTACAAACAATAAATGCTGAAGGGGTTTTAGAGAACTCTGTTCCCTCTGTCTGTGGAGGACATGTCTAGTTGTAACAGCCAATAATGAGAACAGAAAGGAGCTGCGTTTTCAATTAAAAATTGAGCCACCCTTCCATCCAGAACACCCACAGCCGAGCCTCTCACCTGAGAAGACAGGCTGCAAGAGCTGCACTCCACGAGTTTTCACAGTAGCCAAGACACCGAAGCAACCCAAATGTCCGTCAACAGATGAATGGATAAGAAGAGCTGGTCCGTGGACACAGTGGACTATTAGCCATGGAAAACAAGGAAACACTGCTCTTTGAGGCACCCGAGATGAGCCTAGAGATCATCACAGAACATGAGTTAAGTCGGAAAGCAAAAGGCATACCGTATGACATCACCTATAGGCGTTATCTAACAGCTGACACAAATGAACATATTTCCACAAAGAAAGACACTCACAGACTTAGAAAGCAAACTAAGCTTATGTAAAATGAAAGGTGGGGGGAATGGATAAATTAAGATTAGTGTCACCATATGTGTACAAATACGTATTAAATATATATATCAAACAGACCGACCATATAGCAAGGGAGGTCACCAGAACACTCTGCAATAATTTACATGGGAAGAGGATCTGTACAAGAATATATATATATATATATATATAAAACGTACAAATGAACCAGATTCTGTACATATAGGACCAACAGTATTCTAATCATTACCCCGATTTAAACAAATTAAAAGAGCGAACAAGAAGTAATGTGACATACACTTCTGGGGTTTTTTCCTGGCACATTCCATTCTAATTGACAACCTGGGAACAGGACTTCCAGAACGCTCTGCTGCCCTAGTAACCAGATGTGGGAATGTAGCAATGCTGACGCCTTGTGGCCGTTTCCCACAGCAGCAGCTTTAAAGTCAGTGCTAATGGTCACTCAATATTCACACCCATTGCAGGCTTGTAAATGACACCTGCCCTCCAAAACAAAATCCTGGGGTCGAAAATCGACCAAAAAAGTCCAAAGAGGGCAACCTTCCAAGAAGACAATTTCGAGAGGTTTATTGTACTCACGGTTTTTTTTTTTTTCTGTTTTTGTTTAACAGAATAAAAAAAGGCGTGGGAAAATGCTGAACCTTAGGAATTATTAGACACGAAACTACACGTTAAAAAAACCTATCATGTCACACGACTCAGCATGGCCAGCAGCAAAACTTCTGCAAACAAGAAATGCTGACGGGGTGGTGAAGAAATGCGTACCCTCGGTTCTAAGTGGGACGTGGTAAGAGCCCCTAAGGAAAACACAGTGGAGTTGCCTGGAAAGGGTCAACATTGAGCGACCGTTCAATCAAGCATAGCCACTGCTGGGTCTATCACCTGAGAGGATGAGAATCAAAAAGACACGGGCTGGCAATCCTGCAATCCAGCAATGTTTACCATAGCCAACACTTGGAAGCAATGAAAATGCCCAGCCACAGAGGAATGCAGAAAGGAGCAGTGGTCCATGGACACAATGGAAGAGTACTCCAGTGAAAAGTAGAAATTCCATTTTAAAAACAGATATAAGTAAGGAGACATCAGCTTTGGGGGGTTTCTCCAGACACATCCCACCGTCATTGATAACCAAGGAACACCACTGGCAGGAAGGCCTGTTTCACTAGTTACCAGAGTGGGAAACGCAGAAATGCTGCAGCCCTGTGGCCGTTACCTGCAACGGCAGCTTGAAAACCCGTGCTAATGGTCACTTCGTGTGCACAAGTCCTGGAGGGCTGTCAATGAAACCTGCCCTCAAAATGTCTTGAGGGAGGTAGTGGCCAAAATATTTCAAAAGGCGGCACATAGTTCAAGAAAAGAATGTGATGAGGTAAGCTACACACACAGTTTGAAGAAAAAAAGGGCATCCCTGAAAGCTCAATTTCAAGGCTTTATGAGACGCATGCAAATCCAACCACAGAGGTATCGGCTCACACCAGTCAGAAGAACCATCAGCAACAAGACTACCAACAATTCATGCTGAAGGGGTTGTGGAGAAGTGCATACCCTCTAGGTTAAGTGGGACTTTGCCGCCAGCCGCGGCGGGTCCTCAAAGTGTAGCAACAACCGACGAGAGGGGGTAGGGAACTGAACGCACCAACGTATGGGATCAGAAGGGCACAAGCAACTGACGCTTGCAAGGCAAGTTTAATAACAAAGCCTAGCCGTATATATACCCCTAAAGCAGGGAATTTGCTTCGTCACGCCTTATCGGCATCAGCTGGTTGGTTGGCTTCTCGGCTTAGTCACACCTTATCAGCATCAGCTGGTTGGTTGGCTGCTCGGCTTCTCCCTCAAAGGCACCAATTTCCCCTCCAGGGTTGCTTTTCCTAGCTTTAGGGAACAACCAGGGACTCCCAGTAACTGAGCAGGTCCCTGGAGCGATTTGGCCAAAGACCATCTCCTTTTGTATGTTCATACCATAAAGTCCAGGATGCATACCAAGGAGAGTACAGTCGGGCCCTGAGGCTTAGGAGGGTCTTAGTGGCGCCTTCCTCAGAGGGCAATGCTCGCCACAGGACTTCACCTGGTAAGAGGCACTAATGGGAACAGAATGGAGGTGCCTTTACAAGGTAAACACTGAGTTACGATATGATCCAGCAGGCCCACTCCTGGGCCTATAACCTAAGAAAGAAGACAGAAGTGGAAAGACACAGGCAGGCAAATCTGCATTGCAGGAGTATTACAATAGCCAGGACATGGAAGCAAGCAGAAAGCCCATCAACAGATGAGTGGACAAAGAAGAACAGGGACCTGAGCAGATGGAATATTAGCCAAGGAACAAAAGGAAACAATGCCATCAACAGCACCATCGGTGAGGCTAGAGTTCATCACGCACCTTGCAGTAAGTCACAGAGCGAAAGATACATAGCCTACGATATCACTTATAGGTGTTCCCTGAAAATTGATATCACTGAAGATATTTCCACAGAGAAAGGCAATCACAGATGCAATAAACAGATTTATGGTTCACCCATGGACAGGTGTGAGAATTGTGTACATTAGGAAATTGGGTTTAAGAGAGAGATACAAACACACGTGAAATACAAAATCACCAAAGGCCTACGGAATACCAAGAGAAGAGTACTCAACATTGTGTCATAAGCTACATGGGAAAAGGATCCAAAGAAGACTAGATACGTGTTTATGTGTAAAAGAGCCACCTCTTTCACACCTACAACAAGCAAAACATTGTAATCAAACTTGCTGTGAGAAACAATAAACATTGAATTAAAAAACGAACAAGTCAGTCGTGAGGCACAAACATAAGGGGCTTTTTCCTGGCACAGTCCATTCTAATTGACAACCGAGAATACGACTTCCACGGAGGCTCTGTTGCCCGAGTAACCAGGTTTGGTAAAGGAGACCTGCTGCCGCCTTGTGGCCGTTTCTCAAAACAGCAGCTTTAAACCCAGTGCTAATGGTCACTTGATATTCAAAATCATTGCAGGCCTATAAATGACACCTGCCCTCAAAAACGATTCTTGGGTCGTCAATCGAGGAAAAAAACTCAAAAGACGTGCACACTTCAAAACGACAATTTCAAGAGGCATATTTTGCGCACATTTTGTCTTCTCTTTCTTTCTTTCTCTTGTGATAAATAAAAGGGCATGGAAAAATGCTCAACATCAGGAATTAATAAAGCCATGCAAATCCAGTCGACAGAAACGTTCACCCACCGTCGTCAGAATGATCATCAGCCACAGAGTCTACAAAGAATAAATGCTCAAGGTGTTTTAGAGAACTCTGTGCCCTCTAGCGGCCGCTGGGACGTAACCTGGGAACAGCTAGTAGTGAGAACACCGTGGAGGTGCACTGAAAGGTAAAAATTGAGCTAACCTGTAATCGGGTAGGCCCACTGATGGGCCTATCTCCCGAGTAGACCAAAATCAAAAAGACACAGGCTGGCCATCCTGCACTGCAGCAACATGTACCATCGCCAAGACTTGGAAGAAACCCAAATGTCCATCAACAGAACAATGCACCAAGAAGAAGGGGGCCCATGTGCACAATGGAACATGAGCCACGGAAGAGCATGCAACAGTGCCGCTGGCACCACCGTAGAAGGATCTAGAGATACCCACCCAAAAGGAAGTACGAAAGAAACCGAAATAGAAATATCCTATGACATCACTTATAGCTGTTACTTCAACATTGATACCCATGAAGTCATTTCCAAGAGAAGGCCGTGCATAGATGCAGAAAACCAACTATGCTTAACCAAGTGGAAAGGTGTAAGGAATGTATGAATTTGGATATGGGGGTTTACAGACATGTACTGATACATATGAAATATATAATCACAAAATACCTAAGGAATACCAGGAGAGGTCGACTCAACACTCTGTAATAACCTACACGGGAAAGGATCCAAAGATGAATAGATTGATACATACATATGATGAACCAGATGCAGTACACCTAGAACACACACCACATTTTTATCCAATTGGCTGTGATACTAGATAACAATTAAATTTTAAAAAACACACAAGAAGTAAGGAGATATAAGCTCTTGGGGGTTTGCCCTGACACACTGCACTCTCATTTGCAGCCTACTAACACAATTTCCAGGAAGCCTCTGTTGCAGGAAAACCCAGAGTTGGAAATGGAGAAATGCTGCCGCCTTGTGGCCGTTTCCCGCAAGAGCGGCTTCAAACGCATAGCTATGGTTCACTTAACATTCATAAGGACTCAGGCCTCTAAAAGACACCTGCCCTCAAAAAAAAAAAAATGTCCTGAGCTCGGCCGTGGCCAAAAAAATTCAAAGCAGGCAAATGTGTCAAAGAGATAGTATGATAGAGGTAAGTTTTACTCACTCTTTATCAAAAAAAGGAAAATGGAGAAAAGCTCAACATCAGGAATCATCAGACTCCTCTAACCTACAAAAAGCTTTCAGCTCACCCAAGTTAACTACCGTCAGCCAAAAGACTACAAACAATAAATGCTGAAGGGGTTTTAGAGAACTCTGTTCCCTCTGTCTGTGGAGGACATGTCTAGTTGTAACAGCCAATAATGAGAACAGAAAGGAGCTGCGTTTTCAATTAAAAATTGAGCCACCCTTCCATCCAGAACACCCACAGCCGAGCCTCTCACCTGAGAAGACAGGCTGCAAGAGCTGCACTCCACGAGTTTTCACAGTAGCCAAGACACCGAAGCAACCCAAATGTCCATCAACAGATGAATGGATAAGAAGAGCTGGTCCGTGGACACAGTGGACTATTAGCCATGGAAAACAAGGAAACACTGCTCTTTGAGGCACCCGAGATGAGCCTAGAGATCATCACAGAACATGAGTTAAGTCGGAAAGCAAAAGGCATACCGTATGACATCACCTATAGGCGTTATCTAACAGCTGACACAAATGAACATATTTCCACAAAGAAAGACACTCACAGACTTAGAAAGCAAACTAAGCTTATGTAAAATGAAAGGTGGGGGGAATGGATAAATTAAGATTAGTGTCACCATATGTGTACAAATACGTATTAAATATATATATCAAACAGACCGACCATATAGCAAGGGAGGTCACCAGAACACTCTGCAATAATTTACATGGGAAGAGGATCTGTACAAGAATATATATATATATATATATAAAACGTACAAATGAACCAGATTCTGTACATATAGGACCAACAGTATTCTAATCATTACCCCGATTTAAACAAATTAAAAGAGCGAACAAGAAGTAATGTGACATACACTTCTGGGGTTTTTTCCTGGCACATTCCATTCTAATTGACAACCTGGGAACAGGACTTCCAGAACGCTCTGCTGCCCTAGTAACCAGATGTGGGAATGTAGCAATGCTGACGCCTTGTGGCCGTTTCCCACAGCAGCAGCTTTAAAGTCAGTGCTAATGGTCACTCAATATTCACACCCATTGCAGGCTTGTAAATGACACCTGCCCTCCAAAACAAAATCCTGGGGTCGAAAATCGACCAAAAAAGTCCAAAGAGGGCAACCTTCCAAGAAGACAATTTCGAGAGGTTTATTGTACTCACGGGTTTTTTTTTTTCTGTTTTTGTTTAACAGAATAAAAAAAGGCGTGGGAAAATGCTGAACCTTAGGAATTATTAGACACGAAACTACACGTTAAAAAAACCTATCATGTCACACGACTCAGCATGGCCAGCAGCAAAACTTCTGCAAACAAGAAATGCTGACGGGGTGGTGAAGAAATGCGTACCCTCGGTTCTAAGTGGGACGTGGTAAGAGCCCCTAAGGAAAACACAGTGGAGTTGCCTGGAAAGGGTCAACATTGAGCGACCGTTCAATCAAGCATAGCCACTGCTGGGTCTATCACCTGAGAGGATGAGAATCAAAAAGACACGGGCTGGCAATCCTGCAATCCAGCAATGTTTACCATAGCCAACACTTGGAAGCAATGAAAATGCCCAGCCACAGAGGAATGCAGAAAGGAGCAGTGGTCCATGGACACAATGGAAGAGTACTCCAGTGAAAAGTAGAAATTCCATTTTAAAAACAGATATAAGTAAGGAGACATCAGCTTTGGGGGGTTTCTCCAGACACATCCCACCGTCATTGATAACCAAGGAACACCACTGGCAGGAAGGCCTGTTTCACTAGTTACCAGAGTGGGAAACGCAGAAATGCTGCAGCCCTGTGGCCGTTACCTGCAACGGCAGCTTGAAAACCCGTGCTAATGGTCACTTCGTGTGCACAAGTCCTGGAGGGCTGTCAATGAAACCTGCCCTCAAAATGTCTTGAGGGAGGTAGTGGCCAAAATATTTCAAAAGGCGGCACATAGTTCAAGAAAAGAATGTGATGAGGTAAGCTACACACACAGTTTGAAGAAAAAAAGGGCATCCCTGAAAGCTCAATTTCAAGGCTTTATGAGACGCATGCAAATCCAACCACAGAGGTATCGGCTCACACCAGTCAGAAGAACCATCAGCAACAAGACTACCAACAATTCATGCTGAAGGGGTTGTGGAGAAGTGCATACCCTCTAGGTTAAGTGGGACTTTGCCGCCAGCCGCGGCGGGTCCTCAAAGTGTAGCAACAACCGACGAGAGGGGGTAGGGAACTGAACGCACCAACGTATGGGATCAGAAGGGCACAAGCAACTGACGCTTGCAAGGCAAGTTTAATAACAAAGCCTAGCCGTATATATACCCCTAAAGCAGGGAATTTGCTTCGTCACGCCTTATCGGCATCAGCTGGTTGGTTGGCTTCTCGGCTTAGTCACACCTTATCAGCATCAGCTGGTTGGTTGGCTGCTCGGCTTCTCCCTCAAAGGCACCAATTTCCCCTCCAGGGTTGCTTTTCCTAGCTTTAGGGAACAACCAGGGACTCCCAGTAACTGAGCAGGTCCCTGGAGCGATTTGGCCAAAGACCATCTCCTTTTGTATGTTCATACCATAAAGTCCAGGATGCATACCAAGGAGAGTACAGTCGGGCCCTGAGGCTTAGGAGGGTCTTAGTGGCGCCTTCCTCAGAGGGCAATGCTCGCCACAGGACTTCACCTGGTAAGAGGCACTAATGGGAACAGAATGGAGGTGCCTTTACAAGGTAAACACTGAGTTACGATATGATCCAGCAGGCCCACTCCTGGGCCTATAACCTAAGAAAGAAGACAGAAGTGGAAAGACACAGGCAGGCAAATCTGCATTGCAGGAGTATTACAATAGCCAGGACATGGAAGCAAGCAGAAAGCCCATCAACAGATGAGTGGACAAAGAAGAACAGGGACCTGAGCAGATGGAATATTAGCCAAGGAACAAAAGGAAACAATGCCATCAACAGCACCATCGGTGAGGCTAGAGTTCATCACGCACCTTGCAGTAAGTCACAGAGCGAAAGATACATAGCCTACGATATCACTTATAGGTGTTCCCTGAAAATTGATATCACTGAAGATATTTCCACAGAGAAAGGCAATCACAGATGCAATAAACAGATTTATGGTTCACCCATGGACAGGTGTGAGAATTGTGTACATTAGGAAATTGGGTTTAAGAGAGAGATACAAACACACGTGAAATACAAAATCACCAAAGGCCTACGGAATACCAAGAGAAGAGTACTCAACATTGTGTCATAAGCTACATGGGAAAAGGATCCAAAGAAGACTAGATACGTGTTTATGTGTAAAAGAGCCACCTCTTTCACACCTACAACAAGCAAAACATTGTAATCAAACTTGCTGTGAGAAACAATAAACATTGAATTAAAAAACGAACAAGTCAGTCGTGAGGCACAAACATAAGGGGCTTTTTCCTGGCACAGTCCATTCTAATTGACAACCGAGAATACGACTTCCACGGAGGCTCTGTTGCCCGAGTAACCAGGTTTGGTAAAGGAGACCTGCTGCCGCCTTGTGGCCGTTTCTCAAAACAGCAGCTTTAAACCCAGTGCTAATGGTCACTTGATATTCAAAATCATTGCAGGCCTATAAATGACACCTGCCCTCAAAAACGATTCTTGGGTCGTCAATCGAGGAAAAAAACTCAAAAGACGTGCACACTTCAAAACGACAATTTCAAGAGGCATATTTTGCGCACATTTTGTCTTCTCTTTCTTTCTTTCTCTTGTGATAAATAAAAGGGCATGGAAAAATGCTCAACATCAGGAATTAATAAAGCCATGCAAATCCAGTCGACAGAAACGTTCACCCACCGTCGTCAGAATGATCATCAGCCACAGAGTCTACAAAGAATAAATGCTCAAGGTGTTTTAGAGAACTCTGTGCCCTCTAGCGGCCGCTGGGACGTAACCTGGGAACAGCTAGTAGTGAGAACACCGTGGAGGTGCACTGAAAGGTAAAAATTGAGCTAACCTGTAATCGGGTAGGCCCACTGATGGGCCTATCTCCCGAGTAGACCAAAATCAAAAAGACACAGGCTGGCCATCCTGCACTGCAGCAACATGTACCATCGCCAAGACTTGGAAGAAACCCAAATGTCCATCAACAGAACAATGCACCAAGAAGAAGGGGGCCCATGTGCACAATGGAACATGAGCCACGGAAGAGCATGCAACAGTGCCGCTGGCACCACCATAGAAGGATCTAGAGATACCCACCCAAAAGGAAGTACGAAAGAAACCGAAATAGAAATATCCTATGACATCACTTATAGCTGTTACTTCAACATTGATACCCATGAAGTCATTTCCAAGAGAAGGCCGTGCATAGATGCAGAAAACCAACTATGCTTAACCAAGTGGAAAGGTGTAAGGAATGTATGAATTTGGATATGGGGGTTTACAGACATGTACTGATACATATGAAATATATAATCACAAAATACCTAAGGAATACCAGGAGAGGTCGACTCAACACTCTGTAATAACCTACACGGGAAAGGATCCAAAGATGAATAGATTGATACATACATATGATGAACCAGATGCAGTACACCTAGAACACACACCACATTTTTATCCAATTGGCTGTGATACTAGATAACAATTAAATTTTAAAAAACACACAAGAAGTAAGGAGATATAAGCTCTTGGGGGTTTGCCCTGACACACTGCACTCTCATTTGCAGCCTACTAACACAATTTCCAGGAAGCCTCTGTTGCAGGAAAACCCAGAGTTGGAAATGGAGAAATGCTGCCGCCTTGTGGCCGTTTCCCGCAAGAGCGGCTTCAAACGCATAGCTATGGTTCACTTAACATTCATAAGGACTCAGGCCTCTAAAAGACACCTGCCCTCAAAAAAAAAAAATGTCCTGAGCTCGGCCGTGGCCAAAAAAATTCAAAGCAGGCAAATGTGTCAAAGAGATAGTATGATAGAGGTAAGTTTTACTCACTCTTTATCAAAAAAAGGAAAATGGAGAAAAGCTCAACATCAGGAATCATCAGACTCCTCTAACCTACAAAAAGCTTTCAGCTCACCCAAGTTAACTACCGTCAGCCAAAAGACTACAAACAATAAATGCTGAAGGGGTTTTAGAGAACTCTGTTCCCTCTGTCTGTGGAGGACATGTCTAGTTGTAACAGCCAATAATGAGAACAGAAAGGAGCTGCGTTTTCAATTAAAAATTGAGCCACCCTTCCATCCAGAACACCCACAGCCGAGCCTCTCACCTGAGAAGACAGGCTGCAAGAGCTGCACTCCACGAGTTTTCACAGTAGCCAAGACACCGAAGCAACCCAAATGTCCATCAACAGATGAATGGATAAGAAGAGCTGGTCCGTGGACACAGTGGACTATTAGCCATGGAAAACAAGGAAACACTGCTCTTTGAGGCACCCGAGATGAGCCTAGAGATCATCACAGAACATGAGTTAAGTCGGAAAGCAAAAGGCATACCGTATGACATCACCTATAGGCGTTATCTAACAGCTGACACAAATGAACATATTTCCACAAAGAAAGACACTCACAGACTTAGAAAGCAAACTAAGCTTATGTAAAATGAAAGGTGGGGGGAATGGATAAATTAAGATTAGTGTCACCATATGTGTACAAATACGTATTAAATATATATATCAAACAGACCGACCATATAGCAAGGGAGGTCACCAGAACACTCTGCAATAATTTACATGGGAAGAGGATCTGTACAAGAATATATATATATATATATAAAACGTACAAATGAACCAGATTCTGTACATATAGGACCAACAGTATTCTAATCATTACCCCGATTTAAACAAATTAAAAGAGCGAACAAGAAGTAATGTGACATACACTTCTGGGGTTTTTTCCTGGCACATTCCATTCTAATTGACAACCTGGGAACAGGACTTCCAGAACGCTCTGCTGCCCTAGTAACCAGATGTGGGAATGTAGCAATGCTGACGCCTTGTGGCCGTTTCCCACAGCAGCAGCTTTAAAGTCAGTGCTAATGGTCACTCAATATTCACACCCATTGCAGGCTTGTAAATGACACCTGCCCTCCAAAACAAAATCCTGGGGTCGAAAATCGACCAAAAAAGTCCAAAGAGGGCAACCTTCCAAGAAGACAATTTCGAGAGGTTTATTGTACTCACGGGTTTTTTTTTTTCTGTTTTTGTTTAACAGAATAAAAAAAGGCGTGG